>NC_028456.1:8145348-8309259 GCF_000263155.2 Setaria italica | reverse complement strand
GCAGCCAGTGGACCACATGATGTTTCCCAATATTGAATCGGCGGAAGACCCTACCGAGCGTCGCCGATGCATGTCTTATGGCGAAGCAGCGTCAGCTTTTCCGGGTTGTGCGTATTCCGCTACAAAAGTAGCCGAGTACTTTCGGTGTTTCTATAATGGATTCAATGAGGACGCAACTATCTGGTTTCCATACCAGCGAGATATCCCAGTCTTCGAGCTCCCCTCCTGCTTCGACTCGACTTCTGGCCGATTTGATGAAAACCTTTATGAAGAATTGATCAAACCAGGACTCTTATCGGCCAACTTCTTTTCGGGGAAAGATGCCCCTACATATGAGTTCTACAACCCATCTACTGCTGCACGACAATTCGGCATGGGTCAATTGCCGATACGGGTGTATTTTGCTGGCCGAATCAAGTTCAGAGAAGCGCTTAAAACTGGCCTGGATTATTGTCGGTTGCGAGACCGAATTCCGGACTCCAGTACGATTAATTTGAATGAATGGCTATTATGTCCATTTGCCATCCAGCCTTTCAAGCTTTGGTGGGCCGAATGGAAGCAATTCTTATTCTGCAACTCAGCATCGGCATACTGCAACCTTCTAGATCCGGCCAACATTGATCCCAACGCCGAGGTATTTCTGATTACCGACTTTATTCTTTTCAACATAATTAAGCACTAATGATTTTATTGTCTTCTTAGGCCGAGAGTCAAGTCCCTCCAACGCACAGCCGCAGTGGTCGGCTAATGGAGAGTTATCCGTACACCACTTATCCTCTTATCGGCTACGACGCTCCGTCAGTTGACATGATTGCTGGCCGATCGAAGAAGGTTCATAAGAAGGTCGTCAAGAAAACCAGTCGCCGAGTCCGGGCTCGTACGGCATCGGCGGATCCTCCTGTGCTCGTATCGGCAGAAACCTTAACTGCATCGCCCCAGGCCACACAAATTGCCGATACTCAAGCTATTACGCAAGCCGGAGCGGCTGCCGCCTCACTATTGTTGGAAGCTTTACAAGTGAGTTCAAGCTTTACCGTTTCCGATTGTCATTTTGATATTAACTCCTCCTAACTTTGTATCTCGTAGAGTTCTTCCATGGAAATGCCACAGTCGGCGACAATTCGACCGGATACCAACGCGCCCTTGTCCATTGAGGTACGGTACTTATCTTACGGACCCCCTTCGGGTATTTGCATAACATATTTAACCGATTCCCCGACGCAGACCATCGGCACACCAAGCATTTCTCGACAACCAATTTCTTCCCAGGGAGCTGGTCCGAGCACCGTGCCGATTGTTGTGGAGTCCTCTTCATCGGATGAACCTACGGTACAGGCCACCGATCAAAACACAACGGCTTTACAAGCGCAGCACGAAGAAATTCGTTTTAAAACGGTAAATTCTTAAACCAGCTTTCAATCAGCCGATTTGTTCTGTTCCCCTGCCGATTCACGCTTTTTCTTTATTCTCTCAGGAAAAAGACTCCCCCAACAACAGCCTTTTCTCCTTTGCGGTCGCTTTCTCTGATGATGAGGAAACCTCATCCCGCCAAGTCGCCTTAAGCTCCGTTCCTGACGACGTCCGGGCTAAACTCACCAACATCCGATCCCTCCTTCAAGGGGATATCGGCCGACTGGTAGAAGACGCCTCGCCGATTCGGCAGCTCTTCAGTGACGTCAGCGGACGGGTACCAGAGGAAGCGGAAGAGGCCTTGGCACCGGCGGCCTTTATTGAGTCCATGAGGATTCCCGTTTTTAGAGCCCTTCGTCATATGGCCGACCGCGCGAAACTGGCCAAGACCCGTGAAGATGAAAATGCTTTCAAGCATCAGGCTCAAGAAGCGAATCGGCGGATCCATGTCCTGGAAGATTCACGGCCGGCGATCATCAGTGAAATAGATCGCCTCAAACGACGGAGGGCGGACCTTGCCAAAGAGATGGAGCAAGTGACCAAGGCAATCAGCGCCGAAGAGAACAAACTTCAAGAGTTACCCTCGGCTATTGCCGATTTGACACGGGAGAGGCAGCGTTTTGCTCAGGAGGCTCTGAGACTCCACCGCATCGCATCGGAGGTCCCTGGATCGGCAGAAGAAGACCAACGGGTTCTTGACTCTGCCGATCAGATCCGGCGTCGGGCCATCACGGCTATCGATACCCTTTTGGGATAACGTGTAAAACACTGACTGTTTTTGTACGAACATTTACTGCCTTCTTTGACCGACCCTTCGCGACGCCCTCTATTTACTGCCTTCCTTATTACCGATGGGACGTGGCCTCATCAGATTTCCACGCATTTCTCCCATAAATATCGACCTCGGCGCTTACCCCCGATAGCATTGATCTGGCTCCTCTTTTACCTTTCCTCTTCCTCTCATCGGCACGACTGTTTCGCCATGGCCTCATCATCGTCTTCTTCTGTCAACCAGGTGACGCTCCACCTTCTCTTCTTAGGTCTTAGGAAAAGCATGCGTCACCTTACTCCTTCTTTGTTTCAGCCCCAACGCCTTGGTCCGGAACTCGTACGTGCCATCGAGTGCATTCATTCAGAAGACCCTTTGACCCCGGAGGACAAGGCTCTGATCCTGGCTCATCAAGAGGAGCTCCAAGACCACATTACTGCAGACGCTCGTGTAGTCTTGGATGCCGTGGTGAACGAAAGCCGTCGCCGATCTCTAGTCATGAGGGGTCGTTGCCGTGACGTTCCTGGAGATGACGTCACTTCGACAGCCCACACGATCCTGGACTTCTTAGAAAGGAATGGCGGCCAGCGGTCTTCTACCGATCGGGTTCGCCTGCTTCCTCGGCCCATCATTCTTGCAGCGGCAGAGGCCTCGCGCCTTCGAGCTGAGTCGGAGAAGAATGAAAAGGCATCCCAGAAGAGAACAATTAGTTTGTTTTTTATATTTTTTGTTCTAAGGCGACTTAGTGTTTTGTCGGCCATGTAATCTGTCCGCCCGTACCGAATGCATGTAATCGGCTGTTCCGGTCGACTTTATGTATGTCTCAAACCGAATAGTATCGGTCATGTATGATTGTGTTGATTCCTT
Organism: Setaria italica; assembly: GCF_000263155.2. NCBI lineage: Eukaryota > Viridiplantae > Streptophyta > Magnoliopsida > Poales > Poaceae > Setaria > Setaria italica. The sequence continues at coordinate 8,306,213 of NC_028456.1, read as the reverse complement.
AGGCACCGACCCATATACTTGGGTAATATCTTTTTAAGTACCTCCCATTCAGAGCTCTAGTGAATTCTTCTCCTTCTATTGTTTCTAAGATATAGGCATTCCCTGGGGCGCATCTGCCGATTTTATACGGCCCTTCCCAGGTAGGAGACCATTTGCCGAATTTAGGATCTTTCGACCCGATCGGTAGTACCAACTTCCATACCAAGTCTCCGGGGGAGAACTGCTTGACTTTGACCTTTTTATCGTACCACTTGGCCACTCTCTTTTTATTCTCTTCGATACTTATCAGAGCCCTTAGTCGCTGGCCGGCCAAATCATCAAGTTCTTCCTTCATCAGAGATGAGTAGTCATTGGCTGACAATTGGTCCTGAAGTAAAATGCGCCTTGATCCTGCCCTCGACTCCCAAGGAAGTACTGCATCATGACCGTATACCAACTGATAGGGAGATAACTTAGTAGCCCCATGACAGGCCATTCTGTATGCCGATAGGGCTTCGGTCAAACATAGGTGCCACTTCTTTGGGTATTCTTCAATCTTCCTTTTGATCAACTTGATTATTCCTTTGTTGGAAGATTCTGCTTGACCATTGGCCTGAGCGTAATACGGAGAAGAATTTAACAATTTGATACCCATATCGGTCGTAAAGTCCTCAAATTCCCCCGATGTGAACATTGTTCCTTGATCGGTTGTTATAGTTTGAGGGATACCGAATCGGTAGACGATATGCTCCCTTACGAAATCGGCCATGATAGCCGAAGTCACAGTCCTTAGTGGAATTGCCTCCACCCATTTGATGAAATAATCAGTAGCAACCAGAATAAACTTGTGCCCCTTGCTCGATGGTGGATAAATTTGGCCGATAAGGTCTATTCCCCACCCTCTGAACGGCCATGGTTTGATGATGGGATTCATGGCCGACGCGGGTGCACGTTGGACATTTCCAAACTTTTGACACTCCTGACAACCCTTATAATATTTGAAACAGTCTTCGAGGATCGTAGGCCAATAGTACCCGTTGTTTCTGATCATCCACTTCATCTTATGTGCTGATTGGTGAGCTCCGCATACCCCTTCATGGATTTCTCCATTAGAGTCTTGGCTTCTTCTGTCCCAAGGCATTTAAGAAGAACACCATCGATCGTTCGGTAGAACAGATCATCTTCGAGCAATACGTACTTGGTAGCGTGAAAGCGTACTCGTCGCTCTACCTTTTTAGACGGATCCTTCAGGTAATCGGCAATTTCTTTACGCCAATCGTCAGCTGCAAGTTCTAAGGCCATGGCACCCGGAATCGGCCGATACCTAGATGCGTGTTGAGCGAGTTTGTTTGCTTCCTTGTTGTGGTCTCTTGGGATGTGCTCGATTACTGCCGATCTGAATTCTTTTAAAAGTTGCAAGCAATCTTCGTGATGAATTCGTAATATGTCATCTTTGCACTCAGCCCTTCCGGTTAGTTGATCCACAATTAGCATTGAATCTCTGAAGACTTCAACAGAATCGGCCTTGACTTCTCTTAATAATCGTAAGCCTTTTAATACAGCTCTGTATTCCGCTTGATTGTTTGTGGCGGCGGTTTCTATCGGCAGAGAAAAATCATATCTTGCCCCCCGAGGCGATATGAGAACGATGCCGATTCCTGATCCGACCCCGCATGATGACCCGTCGAAAAATAACTGCCAAGGCGCTAGTTCCACGAAGGCGATCTCCGGCCCACAGTGCTGGGCGACGAAATCGGCCATGACTTGACCCTTGACGGCTTTTGCCGATTCATACCGTAGGTCAAACTCTGATAAAGCTAAGATCCATTTACCGATTCGTCCTTTCAATATCGGCAGCGACAACATGTACTTCACTACATCATCTTTGCATACAACTATACATTCTGCCGACAGTAGATAGTGCCTGAGTTTGGTGCACGAGAAGTAAAGACACAAACACAAACGCTCCACTGGAGGATATCTTGTTTCGGCATCCAGGAGTCTTCTACTAACGTAATAAATTACCCGCTCTTTGCCTTCAAACTCTTGGACTAGAGCCGACCCAATAGCTTTTTCATCGGCTGATAAATATAGTTTAAACGGCTTACCCGTTTGAGGGGGAACCAGGACTGGGGATGAGACCAAGTATCGCTTGATGTCTTCTAACGCCTTGCGCTGTTCTTCTCCCCATATAAATTCCTGGTCTGGCTTCAACTTCAGAAGTGGTGTGAACGCCTGAATCCGTCCAGATAGATTAGATATAAACCTTCTGATGAAGTTTACCTTGCCGATTAGGGATTGTAGCTCAGTTTTGTTCTGTGGAGCGACGACTTTGTTGATGGCCGCTATGGTCTTCTGATTGACCTCTATACCCCGTTCGTGCACCATGAATCCTAAGAACTGTCCGGCGGATACGCCGAAAGCGCATTTGTTGGGATTCATCTTAAGACCATGCTTTTTGGTACACTCTAGCACCCTTCGCAAATCGGCTAGGTGTTCCTCGTGGCTTTTGGACTTGACCACAACGTCATCGATGTAGATCTCCACCAGGAGGCCAATGAGTTTGTGAAAAATGTAGTTCATGGCTCTCTGATATGTAGCACCAGCATTCTTCAAGCCGAAAGTCATCACCACCCACTCGAATAGACCAAGATGGCCTGGACATCTGAAAGCCGTTTTGGGTATGTCCTCTTCGGCCATAAGTATTTGATTGTATCCGGCATTTCCATCCATGAAGCTAATAATTTTGTGTCCCGCGGCAGCGTCGATCAATACATCGGCCGTAGGCATGGGGTAACCATCCATCGGTGTGGCCTGATTAAGATTCCTGAAATCGACGCAAACGCGTAGCTTCCCATTTTTCTTGTACACCGGCACGATATTAGAAATCCACTCGGCATAACGACATTGCCGAATAAATTTTGCCTCAATTAGCCGAGTTATTTCAGCTTTTATGTCTGGTAAAATTTTAGGATTGCACCGCCGTGCTGGTTGTTGGTACGGCCGATACCCTGGCTTTATGGGTAGCCGATGTTCAACAATAGACCGATCTAACCCGGGCATCTCGTGATACTCCCAAGCAAAACAATCCTTGAATTCTCTTAATAAATTTGTCAATTTACACTTATACTCTGGATTTAAATTTGCACTAATAAAAGTCGGCCTTGGTTTGGTCCCGTCACCTAAATCTACCATCTCCAATGAATCGGCCGACGTGAATCCGTGTCCCAGCTTCCCGTCTTCTCGGGCGAACTGATCCATCTATTGCGCTTCTTCGGAGCCGACTGCTCGGATCGGCTGTAGGCCAAAATCGGTGACCTTCAGGAAATCGGTTTCCCACACCCTACCTGATATGCACCTGACGGTTTCGCAGCTCCATTGCTGTGCGTCGGCTGCTGCGATGCTGTACGCGGAGTCGGCTTTGACCACCTCGATGTTATCGCCGACCCATTGTACAAGGCATTGATGCATAGTTGATGGGATGCAGCAGTTTGCGTGTATCCAGTCTCGGCCAAGAAGCATATTATAGGACCCTTTGCCATTAATGACGAAAAACGTGGTAGGAAGGGTCTTACTGCCGATGGTGAGGTCGACGCATAGGGCACCGCGAGCGTTTGACACCTTGCCTTCGAAGTCCTTGAGCATCATGTCCGTCCTGGTTAGGTCGTCGTCGCTCTTTCCCAACTTTCGGAGTACGGCATACGGCATGATGTTGACGGCAGCTCCCCCGTCGACCATCAATCTAGTGAGGGGGCGACCGTCAGCATGCCCTTTAAGGAACAACGCCTTCATATGTTGTCGTTCGTCATCTTCGGGCTTTTCGAACGTGGCCAGCATTGGTTCTAAAGCCAACCGTGCTGTTTGTTCCTCTATCGCCGACACGTCCTGTTGATCGGCAGGGGTCATAAACTCCATCGGCAATATGAAAACCATACCGATTTCGGCTGCCGATTCATCACCCGCCGATTCATCGTTGCCCTTGTCGTTTCTTTTGGGGCACCACACCTGAGGCCTCCCTTCCTTCTTGTCAAATCCACTCTCTTCTTCTTGTTGTTCCCATTGGCGGAGGCGTTGGATTCTCCGTTTTTGTGATTTGGTTAAACCGTCGGGGCACCATCTGGGGTTTATTAGCCTCCCTTCTTTCCTGGCGCGTTCCCATTCCGGTTCGCGTCCTAACGGGTTTTCGTCCGTTACCCGAGCATTGGCCATGTCTTCGAGCCGGCTGTGAACGCTGGCTTTGCTATTTGATTGATCGTGTCGATCGGTCCTGCCCCCCTGCCTATTATGGCTTCTTCCTTCTGACCGATCATATCGGTCACTTCTGCCCCCCAGCCGATCACGCATGGAAGGGCGCTGATCATCTGGGTTGCGCCAATTCCTGCTGATCGGTTCTGGCCTTCCGTCTCTGGAGCGAGACCTGGTGAACGGCCGATTGCCTCGATAGGGACCGTTGCACTCTGGGCAAGTATCGGCCGATGGTAGCCTGAGGTTATTTTCCCAACAATGGACGAAGAATGGGCATCTCCAGTGCTCCTCGTGCCGACGCATCGCTTCCTCTCAGGACCTCGAACGTTCATGTTGGCGCTGGTACTTTTGGAGCAGGAACTGGGAAGTAATACGTGGTCTATCGGACTCGCCATCGTTGTCCTCCATTCGCCGTTTCCCTTTGACGTCTTCGGGCGTAACTTGATTTCTGGGATCGACAGAGCCACTCCTTTTTGCCGATTCGGACGTCAGCACTTTTGTTTGGAGGGGATTCTTACCCGTATCCACCATGTTGGTAGGAAAAGGGTGTTGATCAATCTTCATTGGTTTGGCCGGTTTTGCCGGCACTTCAAATTTGAGTCTGCCTTGCTCAATGGCCGACTGTATTTGTTGCCTGAAGATTTTGCACTCGTTGGTATCATGTGATGTGGCATTGTGCCACTTGCAATACTTCATCTTCTTCAATTGTTCGGCAGAGGGTATTGTGTGGTAAGGTGATAGTTTGATCTGTCCTTCCTGGAGTAAAAGATCGAAGATTTTGTCGGCTTTAGTTGTATCGAAACCAAATGCTTCCGGTTCTTTCTTGCCGAATGGGCATGATACTGGCTTCTTTCCCTTTATCCACTCTGCAAGTCCGACTTCGGCATCTTCCTCGTCCTCAAATTCTTCCAGGAATGCCACTTTCTTCTGGAAATTCCTTCTTGGATCGAATGGACGTATCTCTTGCCCGGACAATCGGTGGACGATCTGGCTCAGGCTCTCGAATTCCTGTGAAGCATATTTTTCTTTAATGTGTGGCAACAGGCCTTGGAAAGCTATATCGGCCAACTGTGTATCGGTTAGAGCCAGGGAGTAGCATTTGTTTCTGATTTCCTGAAACCTCTGTATGTACGAGGGTATCGGTTCATCACTTCTTTGCCGGAGGCTAGTCAAATCAGACAGCTTCATTTCGTGGACCCCAGCATAGAAGTACTTGTGGAACTGCCTTTCTAGATTGGCCCATGTGATAATTGAGTTTGGTGGCAAAGTGGTGAACCATTGGAAGGCCGATCCAGACAAGGATGACGAGAACAACCGTACCCGCAGGGCATCTTGCATAGCTGCCTCCCCGCATTGGATGATGAATCTATTCACATGTTCCACGGTAGAAGTATCATCCATCCCCGAAAATTTGGTAAAATCAGGAACTTTGTACCGATGGGGAAACGGCAACGAGTCATACGTAGATGGGTATGGTGTCCTGTAGGTATAAGTTTGTACCTTCGGCTTTAGGCCGAATTGTTCTTGCATTACCTCCGCGATTTGCGCCGACCAATCTGGTTGTTGCTGGGGAATAGTTAGCGGCGGGATCGGCACATGCTGATAAATCGGAGGTTGAATAAAAGGAGGTTGATGAAAAGGTGGTATCTGAGTATAAGCCGGTGGTGTAGTAAAGGACGGCTGCTTGTAGGCACCACTCGTTTCATCATATAGCATGAGCTCTGACGTCTTGTTGACCTCCGGAGCGATAGGCTGGTATGGTGGTATGATCGGCCGAGTGGCCGTTTGGGAGGGTGTCTGGAACGGAGGATTTCCTTGACTGACCGATTGATTCAAACCGGTCGTGTTTAAAGGCGTCCTCCAGGGTAGAGGGATGACTGGAGGGAGTGGTGCAGAGGACGGTTGGATAGAGCCATATCCCAAAGGAGTTGATGACGTAGAAGCACCGGTTCCTCCGACAGAGGATTGGATCGGCTGAGAAGCCTGATAAGCCTGATTTGGTGGAATCGGCTGAAAATACGTAGGTCCCCTGTACCCTTGTGGTATACCTCCGGCGAAGGAATTGACAACAGCATTGTGCACCATGTTTGAGAGTACCGGGGATTGGTTGATGAAAGCGTGATGAAGAGATTGTTGAATCATATCGGACATTTTATCCGAATCTTCTGAAATTGTGATCTGGCGGGGAGTAGGGAAAGGAGACTTTTTAACAGTTTCCCCGCTCCTGGAACGACTGAAGGATTTCAAGCAAGTTTTCCGGACTTGCTCCAAATACTGATTCAGATCTTCTTTTTGGTCATCCTTTAGATCTGCTTCCGTCACTTCGATGACGTTATCTTCGGAGACTTCAGCAATTTTCGACATGACAGCGGTTGTATTGGTCCCACCGGGCGTGCCAAAAGTGTGTTGGTGCTAGAAATCGGTCAACCGAATCCCAGCGACCGACACACGACCCGGGAGAATCTGCTTAGCTCCTGTTCGGGTGAATGCCCTGGTGCGGTTCGCGCGGCGTGCCAGCCAATCTGACCTGTTGATTGGCAAGGAAGAACACGTGTCAAATTCAGTAACTACGATCGGCTAAGTTTCCGATCGAGAGAGCTTATCGGCAGATCGGCCGATTTACTGTGATGATGAAATCGGTTATAAGACAACACGATCCCTGTAGCTTTGTAGACAGAAAAATACTAAAGTAATCGGTACAAAGCGCGTAATAACAGCACTAGGAAAAGATCTAATCGGCAACGAATGGATCTAGCAACAGAAAGTAATGAAAGCCGATACTGCCGATTCCTAGCGGGATAACTGGTGATAAAAACTAGGAAAAACAGGTAAAAACCTCTGAATCTAGTTGATATCGATAACTGATGAATAAATCTAAACGAAACAACAGCGATGCGCTAGAAGTTAAGGCTTAGATATTACTCGGTAAACGGAACTTACAGAATCGGCCGGAGATCAAGACGATGCAGCCCTGCCAACCCGTACGAACTCGTGAGAAGAAAAAGTGACGGCGAAGTCGCCTGCTCGAAAGTAAGTACGCAGAAGAAAGTAACTTGTTGTATTGATTGATTGTTGTCTTTACAGATTTACAAAGGTAGCTATTTATAGCCCCGTACAAATAATCTTCTTAACCGACTAGAACTCTATCTCTAATTCAAACAGAAAACAAATATCTACAAGCACAATCCGTGCTAAACTAACTACCCCACGCTTCGTGGGCTGAACTCCACCTTATCCCTCCATCTTTCCAAGCCCATACAGGCCCACCTTAGTCCACCTTCCTGATCGGCCGATTTCTTATCGGCAAAGGATTGCCGATTGGGAATCTGGCGCATTCACCTTGAAGCAAAGTAAAAGCTACTGGCCGATTCCGCATTATAGCACCTTTTGATCGATTCCCATCCGTACTTCTTCGACTTCTTTCCCCCTTGGCGCCGATTCTACTGATGACGAAATCCGGCGTCAACAGCAACTAATGTGGATTTTACTACACATCTCACCGAAATTCAACATTTTGTACCCACAACTATTTGAGAGTTCTTGTTCTTTCTTATCATCATGAGGCCTATAATACTTTGCAAAATTGCAAGACATTCTTAACTCCATTCCAGTTATCTATATCTGGACTGGACTTCTACCAAAATATCTCGGATACATGAGCTACGTCAGGGTAAGTTCTTACTTATGCACTCATTAAGCTTCCAACAGCTGAAGCATATGGAACCATGTACATTTGATCGATCTCATATTGATTCATGGAACACTGAAAGTTCCCAAAAATATTACCCTTGACTATAGGAGCAGGTATAGGTTTACTCGCATGCATACTTTATTTCTTTAGAATCTTTTCTAAGTATGCCTTTACGATGTTCCTAATACCCTTTTTTCTTCTATCTTGGTGAATTTCAATTCCTAAAATGAATGACGCTTCACCGAGATCATTCATATTGTAACTTGAGGACAAGAACTTCTTCTTCTCCCATAGTAGATTAACATCGCTACTAGTGAGTAGGATGTCATCTACACACAGGATGTGGAAAATGAATTTTCCATTCTTGAACTTTGCATAAAAGCTATTGTCCTTCTCATTCTCTTTACACCCAAACTTTCTTATTGTTTCATCAACTTTAAATACTACTATCTAGAGGCTTGTTTCAACCCGTAAATGGATTTCTGCAAGCGACATCCCATACATTCTTTTCCTTCCATGACAAAACCTTCGAGTTGTGCCATGTTAACGTTTTTCATACAAATCTCTGTTGGGGAATGTAACAACCTAGCCTAATTAAACCATGTTTAATCTTAAATAAAGTCATTAGAGCATAAAGAAGAACATTGGCAGATATAAAGACAAGTAAAAAGATACTTTTGCCCTCACAAGATAAACAACTGTTTAAAACATAACTCAAGTTTTTTCTTAAGAACATAAACATTTGTCCAACTAAGAGTTGTAGATCTCAACTTTTCTAACAACTTTTATTTTTGGAGTTTTGCTTGAATCTAAGTAGGAGAAAATCAAAAACTCGAAGTTCAAAACTGTATCAATTTAAGGAAAACAGATAAAGCCCCAACTTTGGAGCTCTTTATCTAGATTTTTCCAAAATAAACTCAAGCTAAGATCTATACAAAAGCTTTAGAGCTTCAAGCCCTTAACATCTTTGACTAAAGGATTAAGGTCAAAATCCGTACAGAAGGCTTCCAAAACCTAGGTCAAATTCAGCTTGTTCGGTCAACCCAGCCTCAATCAGCAACCTAGGCTAAGTCTGGAAGCAGTTCAACCATGCATCTTGGCTTAAGCTTATCTCACAAAACTTAAACAGAACTCTAGAAAAATCCTTTACAAGAGTTGGAGAACTAAGTTTATATAACAACTTCCGCAATTGGACTCTAGTCAAATTAGCATCAGAAGCTTTTCAAAATTGGGGCTCAAGTCAGCCAAAAACCCTGAAACCGGCCAAACTGCTGTTTTTGCCTAAGTCTGGGAATCCGGCGTTCCTTCAAATCTTGAAGCTTTGTATCTTCAAATCTGCTGCAATTTTGAACTCGGTTCAATTATGAAAGTTGAACTTCGATCTGAGGACTACAACTTTTGCAAAGGGAGTAAATGTTGCACGGTTCAAGAATCGGGAGATCTTGGCGCTTGAATATCGGCCAGGTGAAATGATCCCGCGGATCCCTCGGCTAGAGCGCGCCAGAGCACGCGCGCACCGCGCTCCGTTCGCTGCCCGCCGCGTGGACGCCACTCACCGGCGCAGTGCCTCCGCCCGGTCTTCGACTACGGCAGGGAGACGCCTCATGCACCCCGCGGCCAGTGAGCGCGCGGTCGCCCTGTTGTGCCTGCCCAAGGGCACGCCCCGCCTTGAGCGCACGCGCCCGCACAGATGCCTGCTCGACACCGCCGCCTCCGCCAACTGCCACCTCGGCCATGACGCCTCGAGTACCCGCCTCGCCAACCTGACGCCCCGGCAAAGCCATTCCTCGCGCGCACGCTCATTTCGCCCGAGCCTGTCACCTCGCCTGCCGCACCCCGCCGGTCACCCCCCCTGTCCGCCAATGGCTCTGCCACCAGTAATGGTCGCAGCAGCACCCCGGCTCCCCTCCGGTCCCCAACTGCCAGTCCCAGCCCCACTTCGTTCGCCGCTCCACTCGATCCTAAAAATGGAGGTCTGGCACCACCTATGCCCCCTTCCCTGCCCGCCCAACCTCACCGCGCTCCCCTGCTCTATTTCACACCCACCGCTAAGCTACCTCTCCGTGGAGCCCCCACCTCCGCAGCTCCCCACTCCTCGCCACCATCACCGCTAGCTCCGCCGTGTCCAAGCGAAGCTTCCTGAGCCGCTTGTTGGGGTCCCTCAACGCTGGCGACGCCGGCACGCCACCTATAGATGTCCATTCGGGCCGCCCAACCCAGTCCGGCACGGGCCCAGCATGGCCTGTTCATTTTCGTGCCGGGCCTGGCCTGTCACGATAACCCCATCGTGCCATGCCGGGACAGCCCATGGGCCTCAGTCACAACCCATGCACGGGCCCGTGAGGCCTTTTTCGTGCCGGGCTAGCCCGAATAGCCCTGTATTTTTTACATGCCGTGCCGGCCCACCGCCCGTTAAGAAAAAGACTTCACCGAATGAGCGTCTGATTCATAATCTAACACTTTCATTTGAACACACAGAAATCCATCACATTCATCAGTTCATCCCATATTCACATTCACATACATTCATCACATGCGGGGAGCTGGGGAGCAGACGATTCGAGCGCTCGAGGCACCGGATCTGCCGATTCGAGGTCGAGGGCTCGAGTCGAGGAGGCGCCGGATCTGCCGATTGAGGTCAAGGGCTCGAGGCGAAGAGGCGCTGGATCGGAGGATTTGAGGTCGAGGGCTTGAGGCGAGGAGGCGCCGGAGCGGGGCGAGACGCCGTGTCGCCGTCGGCCGTCGGCACCTTGACGGGACTGCGACCTGCGGGTGCACCAGTGCGGGATAGGGGACTGGGGGAGGACTGGAGGAGGCGGCCGGCTGGCCGTGAGCGGAGGAGGCGAGGTGAGAAGGCGAGGAGCGTAGGAGGTGAGACGAGGAGGAGGTGAGGAGGCGGCTGGTGGAGGGGTAGAGTTTGCGGTTGGCCGGTTGCGGAGGGGAGGCCAAGGCCGGCGGGGGCATATATATGCCGGGCGCTCCCGACCATTAGTGGGTCTTAGAGTTGGGCCGGCTTGACGGGCCGGCAACGGGCCGGCTGTTAGATTTCGTGTTGGGCCGTACCGCCCGTCGAGCTGAGGCACCGGTCCACACCCGGCAAGAGCCATCGGGCCGGGCCAGCCCGAGCCCGAAGAGTTACGAGCCGGACCGGGCTTGAGACGGGCCAAAAAACTGGGCTTCGTGCTGGGCTGTCGGGCTGCATGTACATCTTTGATGCCGCCGGACTTCGCCGCCACCCGAAGTCCCCGCCCTTGCACCGTTCCGCCTCCACTGGGCCTCCTTTGCGCCCCAACCACCGCCAATTGACTCCCAGTGAGCTCCCGCGCCTTTCCCGCAACTTCTTGCCCGGGATTGACTGGTGCATTGCCAGAATTTGGCCGGACCGCCGCCGTGAGCGCCGCCAAGGACACACTTTGTGTCTTTTTCCTTCTTCCAGGGACCTTAGCACTAAAGTCAGGGACCCCTACGCGTTTAACCTATAGACCTAGGGGCTAGACCGTAAGTTTGCTGAGGTTTTTCTTTTATAATTGGTAGAAAATGTATTTAAATTTGGAAATTCACCAAAACTCATAGCAAATTCAGAAAAATGTTAAACCAATTTTGCTAGACTCAGTATAAAGTGTAGTTTCTAATAAAAATACTTCTGGCACATGTATCTACTAGGATTAATGTTATATGTTTTAATCCTTGTTTAAGCCATTTAAATGATTATAAATTGCAGAAAAATGCTAAAATAGTAAATCCAACTCTCAAGTGTTTGAATCAGAGAATGGAAGCTTACAAAAATGATGTGGAGCCTAGCTTAGATGTTTAAATCTCTATTTTAGTTTTATCATGGAAATCTAAGGTTGCTTTTGTCTTTTTGTACAATAATTAAACCAAAGATGAGAAAAATGTGAAACAAATTGGAATAAGTCAGTGGTGTAGTGTAGTTTGTAGGAAAAATGCAGAGCCTGGTCAGAAGCAGAAGGAAAACCATTTTACTTTTTGGAGGAAAAATAATTAGGGTAAATGCATGGAAAAAGATTCCCTTCAATTAAAATTATGAAAAATTCACCAAAGGATCGATTTCACCTCTAGAACCTACTGTTAAAATTTCATACCCAAATTCATTATGGTTTTGGTTTTAAAAATGTTGAAGTGTATGCTACCTTAGGGTAATAAAGTAAGTCTAATTCTTTTTATGCACCTCCAAGGTATCTCAAATTTATGCAGCAGCTTATCTATGACAAAGTTAAGTTTCTGTTAAATTTGTGGCTTCATAGCTTACTATTTGAAGATGAAATAAAATTTGGAAGATGGACCTAACTAAATGGAAGAAAGAAACTTTGAGTAATGATAAAGGTAATTTTTGGAAGAGGTACGAAAGAACATTTAGAAATAGGTGAACTTTCCAATCTAAAGTTTAATAAAGTTGAGTTGTATATATGTGCACAATCACCATCAAATCAACCCCAGGTTTTACACCATGACACACCTTACCTTATGTAGATAAAGAAGGTGTAGAACCTTGTTTAGGTGAATGTGATCATGATGTAATTTATACTTCAGTGCTAATTCGTGTTTTACATCCTATGAGAAATCTTGGAAATTAAACTTGATGCATTGCATTTCGTGTAAAAGTGAACCTTGCTAACGGAACATACGAGCTTCACCCAGCGCCAGTAGAAGGAGCCGTAGCGGATCTGCATCAAGTCGGAGCCGAGCTCATATCAGAGCAAGCCGAGGACCAGTTCGCTAACTCCCCGTGTGAAGGCAAGCCCTGGAGCATAAATTCCTCTCTTTAACTACTTGCAATATATTTGGTTGCTTGATTGTGCACTTACATTTTTAGGATTTGATTGAAACCGTAGATGCATGAATTAGTGCCCTTTGATCTGAACACTAGTATGATAGGCCGAGTAGTGCAAATGTTTAATAGGACTCGGTAAAAGTTGAGTGATTGACTGTCACTCACGAGTTATAGGAGTTCTTTGCTTTCCTTTTGTTACAACTATAAGGACGATGGACGGGGCAGGGCACTATGAACTATTTTGGTGGTCGGTGGATTGCCTTGTCTGTCTACATGAAATTGGACTAAGGTCTAGATGTGATAGTGTTCGTGATCAAGTTTTGAAAGTACTAATCTCATACCTAGTATGGGATGGGGAAGCCTAGTACCTGATTGAACTGGAACGTGAGCGGATCGTTCCACTGTCTCTGGAACGGAGTTCCCTTGCGGCCGCATGTGGTGACAAGTGCGGTCAAAGAACGGCAGAGGCCGGGTCTATGGAGCCTTGTACCAAGGGAAGTGGGCCCGATACAGGTCTGGGAATCGATGGGGATGGCTGACAAATGAAGCGATCCTTCACGGTGCGTGGATGTCGTGAGATTAGGTTCGCCATGCAGGGTTAAGAAATTCGAATCGATTCGTCTGCCTCTCACAGTTTGGGACTACTTGATCGCTATGCTACACTGAGTAAGAATGAAATATGATGATGATTTAATGTTGTTCTTTATTAGTAATTACTTGAAAAACTATGCTTGCTTAGTATAGCTGCTAACTTAGAATGGTAAACAACAATAGAACTTGTGGCTAAAATGTTGAAAGTAAGGACCTACACTAGTCGCTTTGGCAAATACAAACCCCCAGAGCCAAAAGGTTGCATGTCTAGGTGTTGGTGGAGCAGTACCACCGGTCGGTTAAGTCTTGTTGAGTGTAGTCGCTCAGCCTTGTTGTGGCACATCTTTTCAGGTGATGTTGATACCCCTGAGCTCGCTACAAGTGGCACTTGGCCTCCCCAACTTCCTCCTGGTTGTACGGTTGAGTGGGATCCCTCCTCAGATGGCGAGGACCGGGATCATTGATGTCATGATCGGCTTCATCATGATATCCTACAACAACGTTTAGCTTCCACTCAGTTATTTCTATTATTGAGAACTCTGCAAACTTTGCTTGAATTTTGAACTTGAGGTTGTAAGAATTTAATGCACTTGTTTAATTGAGATGGACTGTTGTAATCTCTGTAACCAATCACCTTCGTGCGAGTCTTGCTTTCTCGATCCTGAGTTAAGTGGTTTATCGGATGAAATCCGACGGACGACCAAGTTGATTTGTTTAAAGTACATGATCGCGTGTTAAGCGGCTTAAGTGTGCTTTAGCCAAGTTAATTTGGGCGGTTCCACCACAGGGAATGCCGTCTTTACATCCATCTGATGTAACTCTAAATCATAATGTACCACTAACGCCATTATGGATCTAAAAGAATCCTTGCATGAGACTAGAGGAAAACTCTCATTGTAACTTATTCCTTCTCTTTGCGTAAAGCCTTTCGCCACAAGTCGTGCCTTATATCTTTCTATATTCCCTTTGAAGTCACATTTTGTATTGTAGACCCATTTACAGCCTACTGTTTTGACTCCATTAGGAATTTCTTTAAAGTTCCAAACATCATTGGTACTCATCGATTTCATCTCATCTTGCATAGCCTCTTGCCATTCAGATGAGTGAGTGCTTCTCATGGCTTCTTCAAATGAGGTGGGATAACCCTCCATTTGAATTTCTTCACTAGCATAGACTTCATACTCTAGGGCCTCAGCTACTGGCACTTCTTACATATGGGGCTGTTGTTGCTCTTCATTGTCAAGAGACAATTGATTTTACAGGCTCCTGTATAACAAGATCCTTGTTTACATTATTCATCTTCCTTGAAGAGCTAACAACAGATGTTGTATAAGTCATACAACATCAATAGGTATTGAGAAATTTGTTGCTCTTGAATCATTGAATCATTGGAGTGGGCACGCAGTCCCATTTCTCTTCAAGTCTTAGGTCTCTACATACCATGCTCCCCAAGATTATCCCATCTTCTATAAAGATGGTGTATATTCAAATTTCTTATTTGGGTTTAAGCTGTTAAAACCTCATATGGCGCTTTAAGCACTGCCTTAATGTCTTTGAAGCTGGTTGACTACGTTATCTTTCTATCGGAACTGTGAAAAGTCCAGGAATTTAGCTGTTTCTCTGCTTAGGGGTATCATTATTATGACCGTTGTACTCTACCGATGGTCACATTCATCTTTTATAGATCACTCTTGCTCTCAATGCATACTATGCATCGCATTATGGGGAGAGTTGATCTTACAATTGGTGCATCCGCAGTCCAAATATAATAACAACAACATATTTGCTAATACCGAGTCGCAATTGAGGGTATATTCACATCAAAATAATTACTAAGCATTATTTGACTATTGATATTCACATTGCAATGGCAATGTATTTGGCCAAGACAAGAACCTTCAACGTTTAGGAAATAATGTTATGTCTTCATATTAAATTTTTTTATACAGTTTAAGTTTAATTAAGAATATTTAATTTTGTATTCATTACTGATAAGTTCACCCTCACTTTTTTTCTACATGTTTGATTATATATTCAGCTACACAAAAAGAAAATAATATGTTGATACTACTAACAATACCTTTTAAGAGTTCGGCATAGATATTTTTAAAGCCTCTTGTACTTGTTTAGAAAGAGAAAAGGAGCTAAAAGAACGGAAACAACCCTGCTTTTATACAGTTGTTGAATACAGGAGCAGAAGCGTAGAATAAACCTAAGGATTCCAGTCTTTTGGTAATGCCAATGGCATAATTCTAGGATTTTATTGAAATTTAACTAATGAACAGATAAGTTATGTACGCAATTGAGAAGAAACAAACTAGTCACAATTAACAACTTTTTTTTGACAAAAACTAAGAATTTTATACTAGAAGAAAATCCACAAGTCCATGTACTTTGCTTAGTATGTTGCTGTTGTAACGTTTGGACTGTACATGTACCAATTTGCCAAGTCATTGTATTAATTGAGCATTACAAGTTATATTGAAGTAAATTGAGCATTTTAGTGTTGGAACAATTTGTACCCACCATCCAAGTTGTTGTATGGTGGGTGCAATTTCTTCTTTCAAATATCACTGGAATAAATCCTCAAATAACTAAACAATCTAATTATGTATTTCTAACCCTCCAACACTGTTCATTCATGCTTGATTTCCATGCTTTTAAGAGCTTTTTCAAGTGTTTAATGCTGCAGGACTGCACTCTCATATAACTAAATTTAATTTACTAGTTACTACCACCATTTTTTTCAAGGAAACTTTTAGATTTATTTAAAACATGTATGATACCTTATTTATTTTTCTACTGTTCTGTTTCAAAGCTAACATGAGCAATTCGTTCAACGTCCTACAGCAGAGACAAGATAGATCTACTCTATGCAATCACGCTGTTCGGTAGAGCAGCTGCAGCCGATGAAAGAGCTGAGGCGGACCAGGCCAATTGGAATTGATCTACTCTATGCAATTTGCTCAATGGAATTCCTCTTCTCCGTCACATTTAGTGCAAGATCTGAACTGCAAACTGCATCAATCGGAAGGACTAGCTGGAGCCACATCAAGCTATGAATAGATAGTTCGGTGAAAAAAGGTCTGAATAGATATATCAGAAATCAAATTCTTGTTAAATTAGTATGTAACTCCTTATTTGATTTATTGTAAAAATTGATATGCAATTCTTTAAAATTTTAGGGGGATCGTTGGGAAAGGGGATGTGGCATATGATGGGCAATTTCGATAAACAGATGGCAGATGTAATACTGCCACACCACCTAATGCAGAGCAAATGATGAAAAGAAATAGTAGTGGAAAACATTAAAGACATCTATTCTAGGGAATAAATACTAGCTACATGCACAACTATATGCCAAACAGCTAGAAGATGTAATACTGCCACTCCACCTAATGTAGTCCAAATGATGAAAAAAGTTAGTAGTATAGAACACGTTGAGGATATGCATTCTAGGGAATAAATACTAGCTACATGCACATCTATGCATTTATAAGAATATCTGGCAATATATAAATTCTAGGCTTAGAATTTTATGTGTTGTCAAAATCACATGAATAGCTTCAAAAGATGCATGATTTTTAAAATATATGGTAAAGTGCTCATCTACAGTCTAAAAATACCATTTGCAGATGCCTATTTGCATGCAGTTATGTCAATGCAATGCAGGAGTACAAATATTTATTGCATGGATCTTTGTATCCCATCCCCCACCCCCCACCCCCCTCAAAAAAAAATAACCCACACCTACCTACACATCTCAACAAAAAAAGGGAATCCCATGGAACCTATTTGAGGGTTGTTCTATGCTTC
This sequence comes from Setaria italica, assembly GCF_000263155.2. Classification (NCBI taxonomy): domain Eukaryota; kingdom Viridiplantae; phylum Streptophyta; class Magnoliopsida; order Poales; family Poaceae; genus Setaria; species Setaria italica. The sequence continues at coordinate 8,289,099 of NC_028456.1, read as the reverse complement.
TCTCATGAGATAGATGCTCCATATGGCAACACTAAGGTGACAGCATGGTGCTGAATGATCCAAGCCTTACTGGACCATATATATGGCACTGTTACACTCAAATGTCCAAACTTCTCCTAGAGTCCCGTACCTAGATTCATGCATAACAATGTCCAAAAACACAGTATGACACGACCCTTTTCCCTGGCTTCACAACAAGATTTATTATATATGCTAAGAGTGTCAGCAAGTCGTTGACAGGAATTCAGTTGTTTTGTCCACGTACATTGTCGGAATTATTGTTGGTCGGCAATAATTAGCACGGAACTCATTTTTTACTCTTGGAAAATACTGCTTTGATTCTAAAATACTGTCACCCATTGGAGAGGGGAAAATGATAAGCAACGAAGTTCCCGTCAGCAACTCAATTTTAATTCTTGGCAATAGTTAAAAATCTTGTACTGCTTGTAGCAGGGCCATTTAAGGTCTCTAGTTGATTCAACATGTCAATTTTTTTTTGTCAGTAAACATGTCTAACTTATCATGCATGTAACTTGTAGGTTTGCAATATGCAATACTAATCACTACTGCCAGTTGAAACAATAAGTTGAACATATTTTAAATTTCTTCTTCTTATATGTTCATTTTAGTTTCAATACCATGCTAAAACAACCAACCATAAGAAACTATTTTGCTGAAATAGTTGATATTTCAAACCTGTAGAGTGAGACAGGAGCTTCAAAGTTGTGCCTGGGGTCGGAGGGGCAAACAGGCCATATCTCAACGGGTTTAGGGCTGAAACAAATGGGCTAATAGAGGGGATAGAGGTCTTTCACAAAGCATCTATCTCTCCGCATGGCATTCCCTCAAAACCAATTTTTGTAGTGGCATGCTCAGAACTACCACTGTTTTAAAAATGGTTTTCACAAATTTCTCCCCGACTTAAGTTGTCAAGATGAAAGATGCAGAGAACTTCCGTGAGCAACTTGTCACCACCTACGTCTTCGATGGTAGATGCAGAGAACAGATCAGGCAACTATGATTGACATCCTCCTCTTGGGTTCTACTCAAACGCTCGCTGGAATTGATCTCCCACAAAAAATGACTACCATGTGTATGCTGCTAACGATACAAGGCACACGCAGGCCCTGTTTAGCTCGACCTGACAGCTTCACGACAATTCCCTTGGCTTTTGGCAAGTTGCCTTGTCACCGAGCTATTTCCTGTTAATGGCTTAGAATAAATCGAGCGATGGAACAACAAAACATCTAGCACCCGGACGTCCGATCTGGGCACTAGCGTCGGACGGTCAAGCGAGGTGAAAATTCCCTCCGCAGCATGTGTCCGATCTGGGCGCTAGCGTCGGACGGTCGAGCGAGGTGAAAATTCCCTCCGCAGCATGTGTTTCATGTTGCATACTACATCTAAGAACCAAAGCTCTAAGAATACCGAAAAATCAACTGCAACATACGTAAACTAAAAAGAAGTCCCATGAAACATTGTTTCCATATACCAAGAAACATCCGTCCAAGACTGCATCGCCTCCCCAAGCTAGGTGTATGAATATCCTTTGCAAATAAGGTTAGACTAAAACACCCAACAATCTCTCATAAAAAATGGAACATGTCAATTAGCTAGGTGCAACAAAATGGAATATGATGTGCAACATGCAGATTACAAACCAATAGATGAACCATTCTATATTAACTTTTGCAACAATTGAGAAAAACTAATGAAACATTCCTAATTACCTATTGCAACATTTAAATCAAGAAAATAGAACCTTTACATAAAACTGCAACACTTGAAATTAGTACTCGAAACATTCCAAAATAACTGATTGCCACATTTTACTTGACTAGAAGAAACATCAAAAAAATCAATTGCAATAGCTCAAGATGGTTTGTCCTCCAATTCCCTAACCACTATAAGAAATATGTTGATCTATGATGATCAATGACATTTCTAGCTGAAAACGTCATAAAGTTTCACATCCGAGCAAATTTAGTAACAAAGTTATGGAACGTCATAAAAGTCGCCACTGTAGCCAAAAAGAAATCAACACTCGCTATTACATGGTGGTTTTGTGATAACATAAGCTCCGTGAAAATATCATAAACCAACCAGGGTCTTACAGCTGATAAATAAAATGGAAAATATGCTCCTCCTATGGGTTGAACCTGTTACCAATCTAATGGGAAGTCTTTACCATGACTGGGTCCCATATGTAAGGTAAGTTTTAGGTGAGTGTGGTATTTGGCGGCAGAAAAGCGCGCGCTGTAGCCAAAAAATAGTTTACCCGCTGTCGTGCTCCTGCAATAGGAAAGAAGAAGAATAGAGAGAAGGTGGCCAGGACGGAGCACTCTGGTGGAGATCTGCGCCTTCCTGCGGCGGCTCAGTCCTACAGCGCACCAATCTGGTGGTTCCTGCTACGGTGTGTCAATCTGGTCAGTAATTTGAATTCTCCAAAATTTCATTTCTCATTAAGGTCTTTTAATCTGGTTAGTAATTTTGAGTTGAATTCACCAAAATTTCCCAGATGGATAGATGTTGGATACACGGTTGTCGACTATTTACCCCCGAGCATGAGATGAGAAAGGGGTCAATGATTTCATGAAATTTGTTAAGAGTAGATAATCTAACAATGAACAAATACTATGCCCATGTCGTCGATGCCTAAATCAGTCTAGATGTACTGTATATGTGGTGAGCCTGCACTTACTTTTGAATGGGATGGCAAGCACCTACACTAGGTGGATCCATCATGGAGAAACATTCGAGGATAGGGTTCAGGAAAATACAAATCTATAGGATAATGGGGTTCAGGAAAATGCAATTCTGTAGGATGATGGGGTTGAGGAAGCTGCAATTCTGCCGGATGAGGGGGTTGTGGATAATGAAGTTCTGTAGGATGATGGTGATCAGGAAATGGTTTAGGAAAACGTACACATATTGGGTATGAAGGAGAATGAAGGTACCGAAGATGGACTTCCTGAAATGATAGCTGAGACTAAAGAGATTGGAGGGAAAATGTTAGAATGTATAAAGGAATATATAAACTGTAAGGTGTCACCGGGATCTAAATATACATAATTTACATTTGTTGTGAAGTTACTTCATATCAAGCCTTTCTATCGGATCAGCAATGTCGCATTCAAAGCGATTCTGAAGGTGGTATCCCTTGCTTTCCTAGGAGCATGTGTTCCAACATCTTACGATGATGCAATGAAGTACATCCATGCCATGGGACTCGGCTATGAATCTATCCATGTTTGCAAGAATAATTGTGTATTGTTTTGTAAGGATCGAGCGGAACATGATGTGTGCCCAATGTGTTGTGAAGCGTATCCAAGATGGAAAGATTCAGACAGCAACAAGCATGTTCCTCAGAAGTATTAAGGCATTTTCCGCTGGTTGAAGGCTGAAGAGGATGTTTCTTCATTAAAAACTGCAAAAGGATGCACAATGGCATGAGTTGAGTGACAACCGGTGGACAATGAGCTTATCCATCCAGCTGATGGTGAGGCATTGGAAAACTTCGATAAAAATTGGTGAGAATTTGCAAACGATGCTAGGAACATTAGACTTGGCCTTGCAACCGATAGTTTCAGTCCATTTGAAACCATGACCAACTCATATAGTATGTGGCCAGTATTTGTTGTGCCGTATAACATGACACCATGGGTATGTATGAAAGAATCAAACTTCATGATGGCATTATTGATACCTGGGCCAAGTTCTCCATCAAAGGATTTTGATGTCTTCTTGCAACCTTTTGTAGATGAGCTGTTGGATCTTTGGAAGTGTGTCGATGCATATGATGGTTGTAGCCATCAATCCTTTAAACTGCATGCTGTGGTTATTTGGTGCATACATGATTATCCAGCACTGAGCACATTGGCCGAGCGAGTCAAGAAAGGTTATTATGCCTGTGTGTGTTGTGACAAGGATCCTTGCTCTAGAAGATTGAAGAACAAGATATGTTATATTTGCCATCATTTTTTTCCTTCCAACTGACCATCCATGGAGAAGAAAGAAAGCAGAGTTTGATGGTAATACTGAAAACTGAGTGAGGCTAGAGCAATTTACTACTGAGGAGCTTCAGCAACAACTGGAGAAGGTTAAAGATGTTAAACTAGGAAAGCCTCCTCAAGGTCAAAAAAGGAAGCGGGAACCTAGACAATGTTGGGGCCGAAGGGTTTGTTTGTTTGACTTGCCGTATTGGACAACTCTAAATCTGCCACATAATCTTGATGTCATGTACATTGAGAAAAACATATGTGAAAACCTTATTGGAACATTCCTTAAAATTGTTGGGAATACAAAGGACACGATCAATGTTAGGGTTGATTTGGAAGAGATGGGCATTAAACCACATCTACACATGCTGAATACAACGGAAGAGAGTCATGCAAAATGCCAGAAGCTCCATATACAATGGGTAAAAAGAAACAGAAGGTGTTCTATGATTTTATAAGTCAGGTGAAGTTCCCAAATGGATATGCTTGTAACTTATGAAGATGTATTGCCGCTGATGGATGGAAACTCCAAAGAGCTGAAAACTCATGATTGCCATATCCTACTCCAAAGGATTTTGCCTACTTCCCTTCGAGGTTTAATGGATAAAGAGATATACGCAGCTATTTCGGAATTAGAAAACTTCTTTTGGCAACAATGTTGCAAAACTCTAAAGTTGGATATTTTGAAGAAACTTAAAACAGATATCCCAATAATTTTGTACAAGCTTGAGAAAATTTTCCCTCCTAAATTCTTTGATGTTATGGTGCACTTGGCTATCCATTTGCCTCATGAAAAACAACCTAAGAGGACTAGTACAATATGTATGGATGTATCCCGTCGAAAGAAGGCTATGCACATTGAAGCATTCCGTGAGAAACATGGCTAGGTTGAAGGATCCATTGCAGAAGCATATGTTGCTAATGAGGCCTTGACATTTTGCTCAAGGTACTTTGTGGATCATGATGTTGACACATGATTCAATCAGGAGGGTAGGAATAGAGAGAATGCTGATTTGTTATGAGAAGGCGATTTATCTTGTTTCTAGTACAATGTTGATGTACTTGGAGCAGCGAAGTCTTCATTCCTTGATTCGGATTACGACAAGCTAGTTTGGTATGTGTCACACAATTGCAAAGAGGTTGAGCCATATATCAGGTATGAATCCGTCATGCAATGATTGTACTGCAATTATTTCGATCTAATTTTCAGATGGATATGTTTTTGTAGGATATATAGGGATCAGTTAGAAGTGGAATGTGTGTCGGACTAGGTTATTGACCATAGAATTCTGAAAGAATTTGCCCGATGGTTTAAATCACATGTAAGTTTTCTACTTTTTCATAACAAACTTATATTAGTTTGCGAGGATCTATATATAAAAATATATACAAAACTATGGTTTTTGTTGTACAGATTGAAAAGATGCCTGAAGGGGAGGTCTCTGAGGACCTATATGCATTATCAGCTTTACCAAACAAGCGAGGAAGAAAATATTCAGCATGTCTTGGTGGCGGTGTCCGGTACCACACACATGCCGGAGACGAAAATCGGAAGACACAGAATAGTGGGATTATGGCTGCAGGCTTTCATATAAGTGAGTCATTTGAGTTTTATGGTTGTCTAAAAGAAATTATTGAGTTGCGGTATAACTCATTAGGGTGTGGCATAAATTGAACTATTGTATTATTCCACTGTGACTGGTATGATCTAGGAGGGACCAAAAAGGAATCGAGGATTAGAAAGGATGGGTACTTCACAAGCATCAACACTAGAAGGTACTTGTACAAAAGTGATCCCTACATTTTTGTTGAACAAGCAACGAAGGTGTTTTACTTGATAGACACCCTGCTACAAGACCCATGGAGAGTGGTGCAAAAATTTGAGCACAAGCATTTGTGGAGCTTTAATAAAACTGAGCAGGACACAATCCCTAGTGGCATGGTACTTGCATATCAAGATGATGTAATTAGAGAAAAACCTTGAGTGATGGTATTGGTGATGGTTCGGAGGCTCTAGTGCCTATTACTGATGAGGAGGAGGACAAGACTATCATTCCAACGGCTCAAGTTACTTTCATTCGCCAGCAGGTTCTATCTGATGTGGACGGATTCAATTCTGACAATGAGAAGGAGGATGAGACTATCTAGCAATACCATGATGCAGATGAAAATCCCACACTTGATAGTGATGAGGACTAGGATGTGAAATCAATTAATGCTTTAGTCGATTCAAGCTGAACTCATTTGTTGTATAACATATGAACCGATATGTGCACGTTGACCTTTTATCATAATACTTGTGGGAAAATCCTTTTGACGCATCTCAATATGTTCAAAAGCGCACTGAGCTGGCTATTGATCCGACTCGTTGTATCGTAAAACACTGGAACATCTTGTGACACCTTCCAAAATCTTTGAACGCCCATTTGGCTGGCTGTTTATCCAGTTCGGTGTATTGTCAAACACCAGAACATCCTGTGATGTCTTCAAAATCTTCGAATGCCCATTTGGCTAGATGTTTATCCAGTTTGGTATATTGTCAAACACCGGAACATAGTGTGATGACTTTCAAAATCTTCGAACACCCAATTAGCTGGCTGTTTATCCGGTTCAGTGTATTCTCAAACACCAAAACATCCTTATTCTAGAACAAGGTTGGGTAGAAAACTCCTACCCATCTTCTTGTCTAGGTGCGCACTATACCTTTATGACTTTATCCAACACCGTGTCACTCCTGCTGACCCATCATTCCCCATTTACTGCAAGGTGACTTGCGACGCTCGCCCTTGGTAGAGTTTAGCCGCCGCCGCCTGCTGCAGCCACCCGCCACCACAGCCTCGCTCCATCGCTACTGCAATCCGCCACCACTCGCCCTGATTTCACAGGTATTCGTTGTTGAAAGAGGGATTCATTAAATTTCTTGAGATCATTGCGGTAGCTAATTTGAGAAAGATCTTGCAGATGGGTCAAGATGGTGGCAAGAAAAATGGAAAGGCGCTTAACCTGCCTCCAGTGAAGTGACAAAGGAAGTCGTAGACGAGTTCTGCAGGCACGTCTGGTACTCAGATGCGGCAAAGGGGTAGGTCCATTACTCGGTAGTCTTCCCCTGCCCGTTCCTGCCATACACGGAGTGGGTCAACCTCGGCGCAAACCTGCCAGACACAGGGTAGGTCAACCTCAACACCTTTCTACCGCACATGGGGTGGGTTAACCTCAGCGCCTTCCGGGTGACAGCAATCTACGTGGCATTGGCTGCCCCACCCTGCTAAGTTTCCTACGCCCAACCCCAAGTAGCCGAATGTGGTATGTCTTTACCCTCCACCAAAAGAGCCACTAAGGATGATTGAGCTAAGCATGCATAGCTACCAAATGATTAAAAGGCTTACATTTGTGTCTGAGGATGTGTGGTTTGAAAAATCCCATAACAGACAGGTCGAACCAAAATTTAGGATTGTCATTCAGCAAACTTTCTACTATAACTAAAAAAGTTGTCCACCAAACTATTTGAGCACAAGATTATAAACTAGAATCATATGAACATAGATGCGGGAGGAGAGGATATTAAGGGATACTTCCATGAACTACTCAGATTGGCTGATTTGGTCTCAGGGCATCATCAGTATATTGAGGATTGGGTCCGATTCTTCTATGCTACGGTGTACATTCCTGAGAGCAGAGAGTACATTCAGGTCATCTTTCAGGGAGCTCCACATAGAATTTGGTTACACCAAATTGTTGATAGTCTTTGAGTTAATTTGTGTAACGTGTCCATACACCACATTGTCTACAGGGATCGTGAACTACCTCACCGAAGTTTTCTTGGTGGATCGTTCCCTTCGGTTGAGGATATGGCTGAACTTTTTGTGGATCTGTTCCCTTCTAGCCGAGCATATCGCACACCTGACATGCTTACCCCTGAGGCCAATGTGGTTCACCGGGCACTAAGGAAGATATTGTTACCACACATCAACAATGTAAAGTCCATCACTAGTCTTTAGTAGTGGCTTGTTCTTCACATCATGACTGGCGGGGAGTTCGACACCGTGAACTGTATTCTTTGTGAGATTCAAGATGTTATCCATGATGGGTTGACTGTGGCCCAACAAAGGCCGTATGCTCACTGTATCTTCGTCATCTTACTAAAAAAAGATGAGAATGGTAGAGAGGTGCAAATCGGACCCAAAAATTGGTGACATGAGTACAGCAATGCCAAAACACAATTCAAGGTATACAAGCCAGCGAGACCAGTAGATAGACATTGTGGCCTAAGGCTAGGAATGAGCCATCTCTTGATGAGCACAGAAATGTGAACATCAAATCAGATGAGAACTATTGCTCAAACAGTGAAGGCAGTGAGGAGGAAAATATGTATGTACCTTGTCTCCAAGTCACTCATGACCAGGAGACAGGTGCATCGTGATCTGCTACAGAAATAGTATCGATCACTCCAGCAACAACCAGTCAGCCGACGGAGCTTGCCTTAATTCTTGAGGGATTGGTTCATGGTCAAGCAAAATAAGCAGAAAGTAATCTCCGCTTGGCTGAGCTACAGAAATGGTTGGACGAGAGATTGGATCATCAGGAGGAGAGACAACTCACGTGGCTAGACTAGGTGGCACAAAGGGTAGACCAGAACATCAACAATGTGATCACCACCTTTTTTGCTACACTCAATTAGGTGTACCAGCATGTCGGGTTACCAACACCACAACTTTAACTCCCACATGCTGATCAGACCCCCTTGCTAATTATGCCTCCAAATGAACTAGGTAAATCCTCTGAAGTCTCTGTGCTGCATCATAGTTCAGCTAGAATTCCACAATTGTTAACATCAACGACGACGACCTTGACAAAGAAGGATTCCACACTTGTTCCTACAAAGAAGGGTGGCGACGGTGAGGAAGCAAATGCATCAATACTCATGATTCTATCTGATATTGCTACCTCTCAACAGCAGAAGGAAGATCCTGTGGTGGAAATAGCTACAGATTCGGATGATCGTGAAGTGTCTACCGCTGCTACTCCAGATGATCCTGGTCTCAATACTTCGTAAGCTAAGGATGAACCAGGTCTCACTACTTTGCAAGCTCAGGAAGATCCTGCGGTGGCTCCTGCTCCTTGTCTTGCTACATCGAAAGGCTCTCCTGCACCTACTCCTAGTCTCGCTACGTCGGAAGGCTCTCCTGTACCTTCTCCTGGTCGAACTATGTCAGAAGGCTCTGCTACATCTGCTCCTACACCAACTACGTCAGCAGGCTCTACTGCACTGGCTACTGCTACTCCTCCTCCTCCAAATAATCATATATCTCTAGCTCCAGATGACCCTCTTCTGTCAACCAATCCTGCTACGTCGGCACCTTCTTCGAACCCTGATGACAAAGAGGTAGAATGTTAAACAATTCGTTTTTTGCCATTGATTGTTGTATTCAATTTGAATAATAGATGTTTCATTGTCATGTACGAACCAACTATTTTGTTGAGCGTTGTAATAATTTTTGCCCGGGCTTTGTGCTCAGGTTTTAACCATTGGTGATCTAGCGGAGTTTGTACCAGAGTCGAATGAGTCTTATAACTGATCTTGTACCAATGGGGTGTAGAATGACCAAGCGGATAGGCTGGCATGTCATCTTAAATTTGCAGATGAAGCTAGATCATCTAACTGCTCTAGGGGCATCGAAGACTCGAATTTCCAAGTGTTTGAGTCAACGGAGTGGATTAAGATTATGGATACATGCGATAATACAGGTGTGGTAGGGTCTAGTCTTACACCACACAAAAAGGAGACTTCTCCAACCTCATTATCATGTAATGAGTGATGCTATCAATACACGGAACCCAACGTTTGATCTCCAATGTGTGCATGATTGAGTAATTAGCAAATCTAGTCAGGAAAAATGATGTTTGATTGCCAATGTGCACATGAATAAGTAGTAAGCCTACCCAATCGAAGGGAGATTTCTTTGGTTTCCAGTGCTAACGTGTGTGTAAGGAAGCACATGCAACCAAAGCGAGGGATGTTTGATCTCCAATGTGCACATGATTGAGTAGTTAGCAAATCCAATTGGGAAAAATGATGTTTGATTGCCAATGTCCACATGAATAAGTAGTAAGCACACCCAATCGAAGGGAGATTTCTTTGATTTCCAATGTTGAAATGTAAGTAAGCACATGCAACCAAAGGGAGGGTTGTTTGATTTCCAATGTGCACATGATTAAGTAGTAAACACATCCAATGGAAGGCATGGTACAAGAATTTCCAGTGTTGCCAGGATGGTACAAGGATTTCCAATCGTTGTAAGCACACCGAATAGACAGGAGGTTTCAGTGGTTTCCCAATGTAAAACTCAATATGTATAGTAGTTCTTCATCCTAAATACGCCCTCTGTTCTTGTTTGTAAGACATCATATGATATGACACTGTCTCCCTTATTACACTTTAATATAAGTGGAGCAGTACATAAATGGAGGGAGTGGTACCAAATAATAGAATATCCAGCTTTTTGAAGGTGTTCTCATGATATAACAAAGATTTCAAATGATAATTTGTTGAATCTGGGTCCAGATTCTCCTGATTCTACTAATAAAGTTTTTTCACAGGTTATGATGATTGTACCAAGAATAAAAAACATCAATGAATAGACTACTAGACATTCCACTATTTAGATTTTTGTTTGGTATTTTCTACTAAGCGGAACATCCTTTGGTCACCATTACGTGGCGCGGACCAGCCCCAAAATCTTTTCGGCGTGCTATTCAAATATTTGGACGCCCGGGCCAAACCGTGTGACAGATGTGAAATGTTATTTTTCCTCCCCTTCCCAATAGAACCCCGTTTCATCCACCACCATAGTAGAAGGGTATATTGGTAATGTGATAGGGCCATCCATCCAATTGGCCAAATACCCCATCCCTTCCCTCCCTCCGCCCAAATCTTTCGCATCCAAAAACTTCCTGCCATCAGTTCCCCTTCAACTCCTCGCCCCCACCCCAAATCATCACCTCCTCCTCACCCCCATCCCAAATTTTCACCTCCTCATTGTCATCCCAAACTTCACCTACTCACCACCATCCACAATCTTCCCCTCATGGCTACCACCCATTTCCCATCTCCCTCCATAGTACCAGCGGCGACACAATGGCACCAAGCGGAAAGGTCGTACAAAGGAAAAATCAACAACCAGGTATAATGTTTTCGTCCTCAGTTCAGCATCCCCGGTGTTGCAATTAAAGTGCTTCCTTGTTTGGTTTTGTTACTGCTTTTACTTTGTTGTTTGTTTGTAGATCAGCTAGTTCCCATGTATACACTAGTTTGTTTCCTTTACTAGTTTGTCCTTTGAGCTAGTACAAGGTTGGGTAGGAACATTCTATCTTGGATCTTGTTTTGGGGGGTAGTACCTTTATGATTTTACATTAATTTATATCTTTTATAGTAGTTTTCCCTTTCAGCTCGTATAAGGTTGGGTAGGAACATCCTTTCCTGGATCTTGTTTTTGCTAGGAACATCCAATATTGGATCTTATTTTGGTGCGCTCCACCTTTAGATTTTGTATTAGTTTGTTTCTTGTACAGTAGATGGTTTTGTTTAGAGTGGTTAGATAATTTTATAGAAGTTTCTTTCTTTTCCTAACAAAAAGAACCAGAGCTCACTTGTTACGAGCAAAAGAGGGCTGCATGTATCTTAAGGAACGAAAAGGTACTATCTTCCCTCGGCATTGGAAAAGTCGCAAGCATCCTTATTGAGGCTACAAAAGGAAAAAGAAAGGATACCAATGAAAGAAGAAGTGAAAGAAGAAGTGAAGATCTAGATCCAGAGTATGACCCGTCTTGGGAATGGCCTAAATCTAACCAAGAGACATGCCAACACGAGGTATTTGTTGTTCCCTACCAAATTTCTTGCATCAGTTATGCAGGATTGCTTCTCATTATTTTTGTTTATGCAATTTGTCCAATCAGATTAGTGATAGCATACCTGTCTACAGGGGAAGAGGGTTGTCCATGAGAATTCGGGCACCCAATGCCTCTGATAGTATGCCTCCTAGAGTGACTAGGACCAAGGCAAAGGCATTGGCTTTAGCTTAGGCAGGAGTTTCGGATGGGATGACTCTTTATTCACAAGAATTGCCAACCAAAGGCCAAGCAATAGCCACTCACACTAAGGACATCATCGATATGACAACTGGCGAAGGCAAGTCATTTGATCTCTTTTTCCCAAAGCCAAAAAATTGGAACATCTTCATTACCAATCAAATCATTATTAACACACACCACCTGTATGATCATAACAAAATTGTTAGGTGATGCATGCCCTTCCAGAAGAGCACAAGTGCCACGGGATTCAAGAAGGTTGGGCAGAGATCTGGATAGGAAAAGCAGAGGGTCACACACCAAGCTTTGGATGCATGTTCGAGAAGGGCTCAAATAGCCAGAGGAACCATTGCAAGCTGCAAAGTTTGCATCAGAGGGTGGGATCATATTGCGTGGGCATGTACCGATCCTTACTCACTGGAAGGATTACAAGACCGATGATGAAAAACATCTCAAGAACTACAATGGTAAACTGGCACTGTGTACATATCGACTCATCTACTACATAGTTCTTTGCATCCTTTGTTTTCATAAATTTTTCTAACTACTCTTGTGTTGTGCTTAATATAGGGACAATTTGACATTGACTCCACTAGTCAATTTGTCATAGAGGCATGCATTGACATGCTCAAGTCGCAACAAAGAAAGGGGAGGTACTGGCTCAAGAAAAAGTTCTTCAATGATGTTCCAGCAAATGAAGTCCTAACCAAAGCTATTGTGACCAATCTATGTGACGACTAGTGGAAAGCTCTGGTTACGATGTGGTCTAGCCCACCTCACAGGGTATGATAGAATTTGAACTTGCCACTAGCACATTTGCATGTACTGATATGTTCCTCTTATTCATGTATCTTACACGAGTGTTCATTATTGTAAAGGAGAGGTGTACTACAAACACCGGTAATCATGGGGCGGTCAGGTATGCTCAGTGCACAAGATCTAGAAGCTATGTTGCACAGGCTTATGTTGTGGTAAGCAACTGAACAAATCTTGTTTGTGCTGTGTACTTTATTTGATGAACCTTCTCATGCTCCTTGTTCCAAGCTAACAGTTTTTGCCTGTTTTCACATAATATTAGAGGGAGAAGCATGCTAAAGGAGACCCAACTCCAATAGATCTTTTCAAGAACTCTCATTGTAGCAAAAATGGCTACACCGCTCCAATACAGGCAGCTATTGTTAGTACTTGTTTACTTTGCATTGTTCTTTGCAACAACAACATTAGAAACATTTGTGAGTACTTTTATGAGACCTTTCATTTTCTTTCTTTTATTAGGCTCAGATGGAACAAATAGTCTCCCAAACTGGAGATGACCAACCAAAGACTACTGCTGAAGCAGTGATTGAAGTTGTCCAATCTAGGACATTTCGGGAGGTTGCTGGCATTCACCCACCCTCGAAGAAAAGGACTAGGGTTGGTACTGCACTACAGGTAGAAGAAATACAAGCTGATCTTGAGAGTGAGAAACAAGGAGGGGCACAACTTCGGCAAAAGATTACTGAATAGGAGTGTGAGATTGGTGCACTAAGATTGAGAGCTAAAACACAACAAATAACATTATAGTCTCAAGCAGAAGAGCTCCATGTTTTGAAGAACACCATAAAGGAGTTGCACTGTCTGATTCTAGCCTCATAAACGTTAGCACCAGTTAGAGTTAGGTGAATCCTCCCCTCAATTGAAGTGTGTTGCTGGTGAAGTTGTTGTTTGTTGCTGATGAACTTTTGTTGAATGTTGCATTGTTGATGCTTAACTTGTTATATGTTACATGTTACATTATTGTTGCTGATGAACTATTCATTGATTGTGATGTGAACAATAGAAGTTGAAAATTAGCTGTTTTTTATGTATGTGATTGTGATGGTGATCAGCGGCCAAAATTGAATATATTATTGCGAAATGCAATAATGGACTAGGGTCTAGAAAAAAAATGGCCCCATATGATACTACGAAATGCAATAATGGCTCTTTGTTATATGGGCTAGGGCCCAGAAAAAATGGCAAAATATGGTGCTCACCAAATATTTTTTTGGCCCATAAAATAGCATGGAAACCTAAAATAGGCTAAAAATGGCCCAACAAAATTAGGCTCATAAAGGCTCTTACTTGGATCGAGCTTCAATTTGTGGTGAACCAAAATCGTCATAACACCTCTGCCACGTCCGAGCCACGTTGGATTCTTATCCAACATGGCGCAACCTTCGAAACAGTTTTATGATGATATGTAGGATGAATTTTCATTCATCATTATCTTAGTGATGCACCGAATTAAGGAACATCACTAGCCATGGTTTATGACGCTCGACTAATGACGAAGAATTTTCATCACTCCCACGTCATAAATCACCGTTTATGACGCAAAAAGCACGTTTATGACACCTTTTGATTCGTCACTGGTCGGAAGATTTCTTGTAGTAAATGCAAGCAGGAGGAAGATTTGGAAGAGCTCACCTTGAAAAATTTCGCAATAGCACCAGGAGAGAGATCGAGAGGAGGGAATCACGGAGAGAGACAAAAGAGAGAGGAGGTGGTTATTCATGAGCACCTTCCATTGCGGCTAAACTTCAACCATAGTTATTAGGATCGGACCGTCATCGAACTGGTGAGGATATCGGTTCATTGGTTCAACCGTTAGGAACCGATGAACCGCTGGTTCAATAGTATTGAACCACTAAATTGAACCGGCCACAAAATAAATCGAACAGGTGCTATGTACACTTGTATAATTAATAATTAGCAATATATAGTTGACATAAATAACACAAATATGTGACCACAACAACTCCATTCAAATTCCCAAGTTAACATAAATACTATTTCCCTTCCGTCTTTCTTCAGAGTCTAGAGAAGAATGGCAAAAATATCACTAGAATCAGCTAATAATTCCATCTTACCAAGATGGCAAGATCCTACTCTGGCTAGATCTCCACCTCTACTCTAATGCACGTCCAATCCACACAAGCAGATCAAATCATTTTAATACAGAGTTTGGACACTCACCATTCTCCATGAGCCCATGTCAATGTCATGCAGTTTGCGGTGGTCACACCACCACGAGGAGCCCTTTCGATCTACCCTGTGCTTGGCCTTTGCCCTCCACCTGCTGCAGGTGAAGAACGGGAACAGAGTCCGGGTCTGAAGGACGAGAGGTCTCTTCCGGCAAAGAATGAGCAGAACAACAGAGAAGGAGGTGCTGCGGCTGCAGCCGGTGAAGAATGGGCAGGGTCGCAGGAGATGCGGGAGCAGAAACAGTAGCCATCGCCTGCTTGCGACGCACCGCCGGCCTGCCGCCATACTCGTGAATCGAGATGCCGCTACCGTGTTTCCCTATCTTCTACTGCAGCCGTGCGTGCGAGCAACTGCGTACGTGGGATTTTAGGAGCCGACGGGTGCACGCTGCTTAGGCTGGGCCTTTGGTTGGGCCAACGTGGGAGATACGTGAGGTCCTGAGCTAATCCAAGGCAAGAAACAGAAGCCGTCCGGTTCATACCGAACCGCCTGGTTCACTGGTTCCATAAAAAACCAGCCAGTTCATCGGTTTTTACCGATTCGATTGCAGGGACGGTCCTTTAAGCGAACCGAACAGTTGGAGCCTCTAGTTTGGTCTTTTACCTGTCGAACCGCCGGTCCGGTATGGTGTTCAACAAACATTTTTTTGTGTGACGATCGACCCCAAATCGCATGAGTTAATCTTAATCCGAGTCCCTAATCCTCATCTCAGCTTTCCCGAGTTAAGTACTCAACCTCCAGCCCCGGTTCTGACCCCTGAGATCCGACCCCTCTCTGTTTTCCCCTAGTCCCGACCCTGCCGACCCCAAGCCCATACCGCCAGATCCTTCTGAGTCTTCCCAGCAGTCCATCTCTCTATCTGCGCAGTGGACCAACCGAGACTGACCGGTGGACCCACAAAACCTTTCCCCCAGATCTCCTGCGACAGACGCACCCGAGTTGCATGCCTGCTTCAGAGCTTCTCTGCCGCGTGGCTCAACTTCTCCGACACCCACCGCTCCGCCCCGTCGCCGGCCGCGACCGGATGGGTATCCGCGCCCCCCTTCCCCAATCGTAGCGGAAGCTCCTTGCAACCCTTTCTGCAGCGCCTCGCCGCCCGCGCCCATCATCACCCCGGTGGACCCCCCCCCCCCCCCCGGCTGCGGAGCCCGATGCCTCCCGCCTTTTCCGCCGCCCCTCCACAGTCGCGCTGCCCGGACTGCGCTACGCGACGATTCCTCCGTCGCCAATCCAGACCCCGACCACGACAATCCCTTTTCCCGCCTTGTCAGAACAGCGCCCTGACAGTCTGTTGCTTCGCGCTCGCCCGCGCAGCCGCAGCCGCCTATCTTCTCACCTGAGCAACCTCGCTTCTAGCGCCGTTTCCCTGGTCACTTCCATGAAATCCACCACACGACGATGCCCGCCTCCGCCAAATCTCAACCACCGGCAAAATCGCGCCTGCGCCGCCCTGTCGCTGGTGCCTAATGGCTGACGATGTCATCCCCGAAGTCCTGCTCCACCGCCCTCGTTGCTCAATCGCCGCCCCGGCAGCGCATTCCATCATTTCTTCCCGGTCTTCGCGCCAACCCAACTCTCTCTCTCTCGTCTGCACGGCTATAAAAGGGAATGCCGGAGCCCAGCCGGAGTTTCCCCTTCGCCATCGCTGCCCTCCCGCCTTGCTCTCCGTTCGTGCTCAAAGTGCTACCGCCTAAGTCCCTGCGGAACGCTCCTCACCGCTCCCCGGCCGCCCTTAACAATCCACCCAGCCGCTTGCTCCTCCGCGCTGTGCTAAAGCTTGCTTGTTGTCCACAAGAAGCACCGCCGCCGCCGGAACACCGCTGGACCTCGCCGCTGTCCAAACCTTAGTCCTTCCGCCCAAGTCTGCTTCTTCCCGACCCCAAACTTCACCTGTAAGACGAAGGTAAGCTGCCGACCCTTTTCCGCCTCGTCCGACCCCTTCTGTCCGCCCGACCCCTGTTCCGTCTCGCCCGACCCTGTATGTTTCGCCGACCCTTTCTCCGCCTCGCCCGAGGGCTCGGCTCTATCTTTTTCCTTGAACCGAGGGTATATGTGTAAAACTCGGGGACTTCTCTGTGTTAAGTCTGAGGACCCCTAGCACATCTATTCCTCTAGTTTAAGGGTCTGATCATAAGTTTCTTTCCATCCGACCCTTTTGCCTTGTTCTTCTCCAACTCAAGTGAACTTCCCCACCTTTTTCCATAGCTATGCTACAAAGTTTCTGAGCTAGAACTTGCACGTGTTGCTATTGAAATAACCATCTAAATGCAAACTCTTGCATTGCATTTCGTGTAGAGCTGTATCTCGCTAACGGCTTCTACGAGTTGTACCCAGCGCCAGAAGACGAAGCTGCAGAAGAGCTCCTGTCTCCAGAAGCCGAAGCCGAAGCTGCCCCAGCGGAAGACCCCTTCCCTTCCTTCTCCATTGAAGGCAAGCCCCGGATGCATGAACCCCTATGTTTTCCCAAACTTGCGCATGCCTTCTTTGTCATGCTTGTGCATTTACGTATAGGAGTTGGTTGGAACCATAGATGCATGACTTAGTTCCCTTGAGTTGAACACTAGCTGTTGGACCGAGTAGATGCTTTGCTAAATAGGAAGCGGTAAAAGTCGAGTGATTTCCTGTCACTCGCGAGTTATAGGAGTTGGTTGTTCTCCTTCTGTTACAACTATAAGGACGATGGACGGGGTAGGGTTCTGGTTAACTTTTGGTGGTCGGCTGATCGCCCCGTCTGTCTATGAAACTTGCTAAGGCCCGACAGTGGTGGTGTTCGTGATCAAGTGTTTGAAAGTACTAATCTCATACCTAGTATGGGATGGGGAAGCCTAGTACCTGATTGAACTAGGGCGTGGCTTATACCCCTACTATCCCTGGAACGAGGTTCCCATGGTGCATCATGTGGGTGCAAGTGCGGTCACAGTACGGTAGAGACCGGGACTGTGGAGCATTGCATGCCAAGGGAAGTTTGGACCTGACACGCGCCTGTGAATTGATGGGGACGGCTGACACGGGAAGCGACCTTCGTGGTGCGCGGATGTCGTGAGATTAGGTTCGCCATGCATGGTTAAGAAACTTGAATCGATTCGTCTACCTCTCACAGTTTGAGACTGCTTGATCGCTATGCTACCCTGAGTAATAAAGGAATCTGATGATGACATGGTCTTGATGATGATGTATATACCTTTTGGTTAGTTCTATGTTTGCTTAGAGTAAGTTGCTAACTTAGACCGGATAATGAACTTAGAACCTGAGCTAAAACTTGAAAATAGGGATCTACATAGTGCCTTTGGCAAACAAACCCCTCAGCCAAAGAGCCTTGCATGTCTAGAAGTGGTGGAGTAGCTTCCTCCTGTCGGTTAAGTCTTGTTGAGCTTAGTAGCTCAGCCTTGTTGTGGCTTCTCTTTTTTAGGTGAAGTTGCTGCTCCTGAGCCCTCCTCTGTTGGCACTTGGCCGCCCCAACTCCCTCCGGGTTGGACGGTTGAGTGGGATCCCTCCTCGGACGGCGAGGAGAGGGATCACTAACGTCCCGGTTGGCCTCACCAGGGATGTCCGACCCCGACGAAGTAGCTTCCGCTTGCTGTTTTTACCTTCTGTTGTTTTCCCTTGAACCTTGTAAAACTCTGGTGTTGTTTTTAATGTTGATCTAAAATGGCCAAATTGTTTAACTCAGTGGGCTTGTTGTATTCTCTGGAACCGCTCACCTTCGTGTGAGTTTGCTAATTTGGTCCTGTTCAAGTGGTTAAATCGGATGAAATCCGACGGCATCTCGAGTTAGCCTGATTAAGGCCGGTGTCGCGTGTTAGGCGACTTAACCGTGCCTCGATTCGGCTAATCTGAGGTGGATCCGCCACATTTTGGCCCATAAAATAGCGTGGAAACCTAAAATAAGATAAAAATGGCCCAACAAAATTGGGCTCATAAACGCTCTTACATGATCGGGCTTCAATTTGTGACAAACTAAAATTGTCATAACACCTCTGCCACGTTGGCGCAACCTCCAAAATAGTTTTATCATGATACGTGGGATGAATTTTCATTCATCATTATCTTAGTGACGCATCGAAATAAGGAACGTCACTAGTTGTGGTTTATGACACTCGACTAATGACGAAGGGTTTTCATCACTCCCTTGTCATACATCACAGTTTATGACGCAAAAAATACATTTATGACACTTTTTGATTCGTCACTGGTCGGAATATTTCTTGTAGTGAATGCAAGTAGAAGGGAGATTTGGAAGAGCTCACCTTGAAAAAATTCGCAATAGCAGTAGGAGAGAGATCGAGAGGATGGAATCACGAGAGAAAAAAGAGAGAGGAGATGGCTATGCATGAGCATAGCCTTCCATTGCGGCTGAACTTCAACTAGATGTGGTAGGCGCATGTTCCCTTGATGGTCAGCGCTCTCTCACCGCTGATTGAGTGCGCATACAACATGTGGAGGAGGGTCACGCCAGTGACAACGATGAATTCGTTCGACGAGGGCTTGATGCAGAGGGGTGGAGCTAGCGGAGCAAGGCTCAAGCAGCAGTCCCGTGTGGAGAGAGATGAATGAGCAGCGGGGAAAGGAGATAACGTTGCTGGTTAATGTTTCTTAATAGGTGTAGACGCCGGATTTTGACACGTGTTTGGATCGGCGTCAAAGGAGAGGAAGGCGGCTGACATAGCGAGCAAGAAGCTACAGTTGGGAATCAGCCGATTAGAGCTATAGCGTTTCGGCTGATCGGCTAAAGAAGTTAATAAAGGTTGGCCGATTGGGAGTCAGAGTGGCTGGGCTGATATGGGCCTAAAGTGGGCCAGGGTGATGATTAGCTGAAGAAGAATATTGGCCTGTAGGAAGATAATAACCAACTCCGGTACGGGTTGCGTACGTTTGTAAATATTTATCTTTAAAATTGGAAATAGATCCTAATCGGTTAGGAAATCAGTTGTAACAGGGTATAAATAGCCGCCTTGTAAGGCTTGTAGACATCACATCAATCAATACAACAAATCTACTTTTTCCTTGCACTTTACTTTCAAGTCGGCGACTTTGCCAAAACCTTTTCTTTTCACGAGTTCATACAAGTTGGCAGGGCTGCATCGACACAATCTCCGGTCAATTTGTAAGTTCCACTTATCGAGTAACATCTAAGCTTTAACTTCGGGTGTATCACTGTTGTTGCGTTTAGATTTATTCACTAGTTATCGATATTAACTAGAATTATAGGTTTTGCCTGTTATTTTAGTGTTTAGTTATCCAGCTTGAGATACGAATTGTCAGCTTTTTACCATTATTTTTGTTTATCCTCACATAGCCGATTAGATCTTTTTCAAGTGCTGCTTTGTAACGTTGTTTAAGTTGCTCTAGTAGTTTCTTTACAATTGGTACGTGGTCATCGGCTACTTTATAGCCGGTCATCTACACAGTAAATCAGCCGATTCGCTGATGCGCTTTTTGAGACAGATCGGAATCTTAGCCGATCGAGACCCCTGGAATTTAATATTCTTTTTTTCTTGACAATGAACAAGTCAAATTGACTGGCAGGCCGCACGAATCGCACTAGGGCAAATAACCCAAACAGTAGTTAAGCAGATTATCCTAGGTCGTGTGTCTGACGTTGAGAGTCATCGGCCGATTTTCAATGCCAACACACTTTTGGCACGCCCGGTGGGACAGAAACAAGATCCAACATGTCGAAGGCTGCTGAGATCTCTGAAGATAACATCATCAAAGTCACTGAAGCAGATCTCAAGGATGACCAGAAGGAGGAGGTGGCAAGGGCTTCAGAAGAATACAAGAAGACAAGCCTACAATCCTTTAGTCGTACCAGAAGTAGGGAGACCGTCAAAAAAGCTCCTCTTCCAACTCCCCACCATATCACCATCGCTGAGGACTCAGGAAAGATGTCTGAGATGATCCAGCAGTTTGTTTATCAGGCTATGATCGACCAATCCAAGGTGATGACCAACACGGTGTACAACGCCGTCATCAGCTCCATGGTCAACGGCGTAGCTCAGGGTATCAAGGACCAGCTTATGCCCCTCCTATCATGACACCAATCAGAGGCTTCCCAACGGTGCCAAATACGTCTCAATCGGTTCCTCAGCCGATGTAGATGCAAAGTGGAGGGTACAACACTTCAATGCCCTTGGGATATAATGGTGCAACGCTCTATCAATCACAAGCACCATTGTATCCTGCACTAATTCCCCCCACACAACAACCGTTTTCAAACTCGGCGCCGTGGGGAGCGACAACAACACTCGTCGATCTGGACCCGTCCACTAGTTATGGAGATCTCCAGTACAGGCATCGTTGCCAGTGGCCTCTCAGCCGACAGCCCCACAATACCAGTAGACTACCTCAGAAATAGGCAGGGGGGCAGGCGCTCCAGATCCACTCAGAACTGCGGCGCTGATAATATTGCATGATGAGGCGGCAGACCCACTACGACAAGTTGACCCTTGAGACAGCAGCCATCAGCTCCTCAGCCAACAATCCAGCCGCAAGATCTGTAGCACGCGCTAGTCTATCACCCAATTGTGGTACCGCAAGTCCAGCAACATGTGCCGATTCTGCAGCCAGTTATGCATCAGCAACAACAGCATCAACAACAAGTGGACTGGACCGCAAGGATAGCTGATATAATTCAAGATTAGTTCGGGCTAAAACCAAAGGTACAGACTTACACGTACAAGATGCCGTACCCACCCAACTTCACTAAGTTCTCAAGCCTGGATGACACGTCGACAGTGGAGCACATTACCAAATTCATCATCCAGTCCGGAGAGGCTACTACGCAAGATGCTCTGAGGGTGCACCTATTCTCGTCTTCCCTGTCCGGATTAGCCTTCCAGTGGTTTACTACACTACCACCCAATTCCATTGTCACTTGGGCTGATTTTGAAAAGCAATTTCACAAGTACTTCTTTGCGGGGGTCCATGAGATGAAGCTTTCAGGTCTAACCAGCCTCAAGCAGAGAAGCGACAAGCCGGTGGCCAGCTACATACAGAGGATTAGGGAAGTTAGGAACAAGTGTTACACCCTGGTCTTGACCGACGCCCAATTGGCCGATATTGCTTTCCAAGGACTCTTGCCGCACATCAAAGAAAAGTACGCTTCACAGGAGTTTGAGAGTTTAAGTCAAATCGTTCACCGACTGTCCAGCTAGGAAGTGCGTCCTTTCGACCAGCGAAGAAATTTTCAGAAAAAGGTGGCATACGTGGAAGGGTCCGAGTCGGAGGAGGAAGCGGAAATCGGTTTGGCGGAGTGGATAAAAGGGAAAAAGCCAATATCGTGTCCGTTTGGTAAAAAGGAATCGGAGACATTTGGTTTCGATACATCCAAGGCCGACAAAATCTTTGACTTGCTGCTCCAAGAAGGACAAATCAAACTTTCACTCTAGCACAAGATTCCGTCGGCCGAGTAGCTTAAAAAGATGAAGTATTGCAAGTGGCACAATGCCACATCCCACGACACCAATGAATGCAAGATCTTCCGTCAATAGATAAAGTCAGCTATCGAGCAAGGAAGACTTAAATTTGAGGTCCCAGCGAAGCCAGCGAAGCCGATGAAGATTGATCAACACCCCTTCCCTGCTAACATGGTCGACGTAGAAAGAAATGCACTCCAAACCAAAGTGCTGGCATCAGAATTGGCCAGAAGGAGCGGCGCGGTCGACCCAGAAACCAGACCTCGACTGAAGATGTCAAAGGAAAAGGACGGATGGAAACTGAAGGTGAGGGCTCAGAAAGACCACATCAGCCTATCACCTTCCAAGGCTTACTCAACAAGTACCAGAGGCAGGGGGAGGACACAAGACGCCGCGAGGAGATGATGCACCGACATGAGGATGACTAGAGGTGCCCGTTCTTCATTCACTGCTGGGAGAATAACCTCAGATTACCGTCAACCAATAACAACCCTGAGAGGAAGGGTCAGTATCATAGCAGCCGCCCGTTCAAGAGATCACGCTTCAAGGATCGAGGACTAGAGCCGATCAGCAAAAACAGGCATGAGCAAGGAGATTGGCGCATTTCAGTGCGTGATCGGCTGGGGGGCAGAGTAGACCAACATTATCAGCTGAGGGGAAGGGGCAGAACCAGTGCACATGATCGGCTGGGAGAGATGGCCGACGCAAGAGTCTCAGATGAAAACCCTCTGGGGCGGGAACCAGATTGGGAGCGCGCTAAACGGCCAAGCAAACCAGTGAACCCTAGATGGTGCCCAGACAGTCTGACTAAATCCCAAAAAAGGAGGGTCCAGTGTTTGCGCCAATGGGAGCAGCAAGAAGAGGATCAAAGGCAAGCGGTGGGCACGAGAGGGATCAGATCTCAAGTTTGGCGCCCCAGAAGAAAAACCAATGAAGAGGATGACAGTCAGGATTCGGCAGCTGACGTCAACATAGTGTTTATCTTGCCGATGGAATTCATGGCTCCCGTCAACTGAGACGACACAACAAAAATAGTGGAGCAGATGGCACAATTGTCTTTAGAGCCAATGACCACCACTTTTGAGAAAACCCAAGGACAAAAAACGCCAGCATCTCAAGGCTCTGTTCCTCAAAGGACAAGTCAACGGACGACCAGTCGCGAAGCTGTTGGTGGATGGAGGCGCCGCCGTGAACATCATGTCGTATGCCATGTTCCGCAAATTAGGCAAGGCAGAGGACGATTTAATCAACACAGATATGATGCTCAAGGATTCCAAAGGAAACATATCTCCAGCCCGGGGGGCACTCTGCATCGACCTCACCATCGGCTTTTTTTCTAATATCCATTGAAAATTTGTGTGTTTCTGCACTGTGATTTCATACTCAGTCCAATTGCAAGAATTGGACTTTGGCCTGAGTACTACAACTCTTGTTAAGGGAGTCAAAGTGGTGCAGTTTGGAAATAGGGAGATCAAGAGGCTGGAAGATGGGCCTGGCAAGGAATCCCGCGGATCTATCAGACCAATTGCGCCAGAGCACGCGTGCGCCCTTTTTCAGAGCGATGTCGCCATGTGACGTAACCTCACCGGTGAGCGTCGCCTCGCCCAATCACCGACCGTGACAAGATGGATCAGCGCGCCTCTTTCCCAATCGCGTGCTGAAGCACCCTGCAAACCTCTCCGCCCCATCTCGTCTCGCCCGAGACCTCGCCAGCCGCGCCAGGCGCACTGCCCGCCGCTGCGACCGAAGTTTGGCCGCTGCCTCGCCAACACCGCCTCGCCTCCCGCACGCATCGTCTCACCCGGATCCCCGGCCACGCGCCCCAACACCTTCCAGCCCTTCTGTCACACCTCAGTCGCGCTGCCGTGCTCGTGCCCCACGATGCTGCCATCGTCGCCAATCACCACGCAGGCAGTGACAACTCTTTTCCTCTACCTCACCAGCAGCGCACCCCGGCAGAGTTGCTAGTCCGCGCACCCTCGCGTCACATCGCTCACCCTATCATCTCGCCTGCAGTGCACCTCCCTCCCTTCTGTCCGACAATACCGAGTCGCTGCACCCAATTCGGTGCTTGACGCGACCAAGCACGCGCTCGACCTCGCCAATCCTTCCACTCGGCAAAACCTCGCTTGCCTAGCGCTGTCTTCCTTGCCCAATGCCGTAGGATCCTGTCCCCAGAACTCCGCTTCTCCGGCCAATGGAGACGCCGACCAATCGCTGCCACGGCAGAGCACTCCTCTTCTCCCTTGATCTTATCCTCACGCCGCTTGAGCTCGTTCACTTCCGTGCAGCTATAAAAAGGGTACCGGACCCTCTTACTGAAGTTCCCTTCACCATCTTTGACCACACCGCACTGATTGCGTGGTTTTTTCTCTATCGCACTCGCTGCCACCCACTCCTCTGCTTTGTGCTCATGCGCTGCCGCCTGAGCTCTCTGTGGAGATCCCCCTTCCACCCAACACCGTGCCTTGCCAACCTCGCCAGCTGCTTCACCTTCCTCTCCCACAGCACTAGAGCTTGCTTGTTGTCCACAAGAAGCACCACCGCCGCCGAAGCTTAACGCCTATCATTGTTCCGCCTGAGCTTGCTTCTTCCCGACCCCAAAATTTCGTCAGTAGGACGAAAGGTGAGCTGCAGACCCTTTCCAGCTCGCCCGACCCTTGTCTGTGTCACCCAACCCTATTTGTTCGCCCGAGGGCTCGGTTGTATCTTTTTCTTTTGACCAAGGGTATCTGTGTAAAATTTCGGGGACTTCTCTATGTTAAGTCTGAGGACCCAGTACAGTTATTCCTTAGGTCTAAGGGTTAGATCGTAAGTTTTTCCCGATCCGACTCTTTTATCTTGTTCTAAATCAACAGAAGCTTGGGAAATTCATCTTAAATCGAGGAAAACTCAGAAAAATGTGAAATCACATGGGTTGGAATCCTCTTTTTGAGTAGAATCGAATAAAGTGGGTTTCATGCTTTTCCTGTAGTTTTGCTACAATTTTTGGGCTAAATCTTTGCAAGTGTTGTTGAAATCACCGTCTAAGTGTCTCACCCTTACATTGCACTTCGTGTAGAGCTGAACCTCGTCGACGGCACCTACGAGCTGCACCCGGTGCCCGAAGATGAAGTTGTAGCTGAGCTGCCTGCAGAAGCTAAGCCCGAGAGTGCCGAAGACCAATTCGCTTCCACCCCGCTCGGAAGCAAGCCCCGGAGCATAACCCAGTCTCTCTAAACTTGCGCATTCCTTCTATTGTATGTATGTGCATTTACATTCAGGAGTTGTTTGGAACCATAGATGCATGACTTAGTTCCATTTGATCTGAACACTAGTATGATGGGCCGAGTAGTTGCAGTGCTTAAACAGAACTCGGTAAAATTTGAGTGATTCCCTGTCACTCGCGAGTTATAGGAGTTGCTTGCTCTCCTTTTGTTACAACTATAAGGACGAGGGATGGGGCATGGCTCTATGAACTATTTTGGTGGTCGGTGGATTGCCCCATCTGTCTACATGAAATTGGTTTAAGGTCGGAAAGTGTTGGTGTTCGTGATCAAGTGTTTGAAAGTACTAATCTCATATCTAGTATGGGATGGGGAAGCCTAGTACCTGATTGAACTTGGGCGTGGCTTATACCCCTACTGTCCCTGGAACAAGGTTCCCATGGTGCATCATGTGGGTGTGAGTGCGATCACAGTACGGCAAGAGGTCGGGACAGTGGAGCATTGCATGCCAAGGGAAGTTTGGACCTGACGCGCGCCTGGGATTTGATGGGGACCGCCGACAAATGAAGCGACCTTCATGGTGCGCGGATGTCGTGAGATTAGGTTCGCCATGCATGGTTAAGAAATTCGAATCGATTCATCTGCCTCTCACAGTTTGGGACTGCTTGATCGCTATGCTACACTAAGTAAGAATGGAACTTGATGAGGATGTAATATGTTTCTTGTCATAAATTGCTTGGGAACTTTTGCTTGTTTAGTATAGCTGCTGACTTAGTTGGTAAATGAACCTAGAACTGGAAGCTAAAATATTGAAAGTAAGGACCTACTGTAGTATCTTTTGGCAAAACAAACCCCTCAGCCAAAAAGCCTTGCATGTCTAGAAGTTGGTGGAGTAGTTTCCCCCGGTCGGTTAAGCCTTGTTGAGCATAGTTGCTCAACCTTGCTTGTGACACATCTTTTAGGTGATGTGGAAGTTCCTAAGTTTGCTGCTGTTGGCACTTGGCCTTCCTAGCTTCCTCCTAGGTGGACAATCGAGTGAGATCCCTCCTCGAACGGCGAGGATAGGGATCAGTGTTGTCATGATTGGTCTCATCAGTGACATCCGACCCCGGCGCTAGCTTCCGTTGGTTTATCTTTTCCGCTGCTTAAGAACTCTGTAAAACTTTGATTTTCGAACCAGTGTTGTAATAAAGTAATGCACTTGTTTAATTTCGGATGATCTATTGTATTCTCTAGAACCACTCGCCTTTGTGTGAGCTCTGCTAACTCCATCGTGATTAGTGGTTTGATCGGATGAAATTCGACGAACTGCCGAGTTAACTCAATTAAGGCATAAGATCGCGTGTCAGGCGACTCAATTATGCTTTAGCTAAGTTAATTGGGGCGGTTCCGCCACAGCTGGTATCAGAGCACATGGTTAGCAGGATAGAGAAGACAATAGGTCCTAAACACCTTTTTCTAAAAGTAAAACTTGCAAGAAATATGTTTGAAAAATCTCGTATGATTGTTAAGGATAACCTTAGTGCGAGAGGCCCTAGGGGAATTTTGGGGTTATTTCAAGTGGCTACTACCTATTGGTTATTTTGCTAACTTCCAGCACTTCACCACGTGTATCATACGTGTGCTGAGTTCCGCATCATGATTATGCGAGGCTTGATAGGGAACTCTATTCAAAAGAACCTATCATTGTGGTTGTTTTCGCCCACGTTTATTATACGTGCGCCGGTTCCGTATGTTAACTCATGCGAAGGGTGGTATGGTTCGATTCCAACGAGCCTATCATCATGGTTGTCACCCACGTTTATGATACGTGTGCTTGATTCCGCATCACGAGTATGCGAAGGGTTATATGGTCCTATTCAAAGGGGACCTATTTCCACGGTTGTGACGCTGTCCATGCAGCGTTAAACGCATGCTTTCGTGAGTGCTGGCATGAAAGGTTCATGTGGTTGTGTTTTCTGCAGGAACACTAACCGAGTTCGCATAGGGAAATGATATTAGAGACCCAACTAGCTACTATAGGGAGTGATGTAAGTGTTGCCTTGCCACCGGCACTAACTACGTAAGTCCAAAACTTTTGGCAGTTATTTTGGTTGAGAGAACGAGGTAGGTCGTGCTTGTGAACTAAAATCTGTAAACCTAAATCCTTAAAACAACCTTGCCCTGGTGTTAAGCTCTTCCTCGCTTTAAGGATTCCTAGCTACCTTTTCAGCATATGCTCTGGTCAAAAATCGGAGTGTTTCACCCTGTCCGATCTGTTTTCACTCCACTTCTAACACCAAACTTGTTGCCAACTATCAAGAAAGAATGTTATTAGTAAATTGGAAGTTTTGGATGAATCCTTGATGAGTTTGAGCTTTTCTCTAAGCCTCCTAGAATCTGTTTCTCTTTTGGGGTTTCCATCTCACACTTCTTTTCGGTTCTTGGTTCCAGATGGCTGCGCCCGGGCATATGTTTCGTGGTGCCGATGGCACCCACTCCACATGCCTACACTTCGAGGGTTTTCCTGCTATTTTGTGGGACACCTTGAAATGGTTTGGGTACCAGTCGCCGCCTCTTTACGCGGGACGTGAGTACCACGAGCACGGAGTGCAGCAGTGCAACGTGCAAGTGCTAGTACCTCCACCCCCAGTGCAGCCCGAGTGGCCCCAGCTTAAGGTTTCAACCTATGGTCATACCCTTGAGGATACTTGGGAATCCGCTACCTTGCAGGCTCTCACTCAGTTTTGCCGGCTACACCCGTTCGAGGTCCTTTTGGACCCGATTGGCTTGTTCCTCGCCAGGGACCGGATGGACGTAGCTTGGCTTGACCGAGTAAACAACATGGAGGTGTTGGCAGCCTCACACCCACTAGTCACCGTTTCCACCGTGACACGGTGCATGACCGCTTTGTACCAACTGGTTGAGCTTTAGGGAAGAACTATGGCTGTCTTGGAAAGGATAGCTGTAGACACCCAGGAGCATCTCAACACCGCCAAAAGAGATTTGATGGAACAGTCATATCAGCTTATCCAGAGGGGCATACAGGTTTCTGATATGCAGACCCGGATTACCGAACTAAAGGAAAGGGCGACTGACATGGAGCAGGATATGGTGCAGCTTGCTGAAGAAAAACTGGAGGTTGAGATGGAGCTTGCTGTTGCTAATGCGCACTTAGCCAAGCACCATGCTGAGCTTGATGCTATCCATGCCCTAGAAATGCAGCTCGATGAGCCTATGGCTCAGGAGGAGCAGGAGGAGGAGGAAGACCCCGAGGAGGTAGAGGGAGTCTCAAGCATGGACATTGAAGTTGGTGACGCCCCTTCTCCGACGCGCAGCGTTTCCTCCATAGGCAACCTGGATGACTTTTAGATTGAGGCAGTAGTAAGTTGGTCTTTTGTTGTACTCCTTGGCAACCTATAATTTTGAATGGTGATATAATAGGTTAGCCTTGAGTTGAGTTCTTCTCCTATGTTCAGAAACCGGTAATGAAATGATCTCGGTAAAATCAGTTCCTGCTCCCCACCTCGCTTTTGACTCCACTTCTGTCACTTTTGGGACGCGCCTTGTATATCAAGGTTGTGTGAAAATGGTGCTGTAGCTGCTCGTGCAGTTTCAGCTCTTTGGATCTGTCAAAATCGGCCGCCTCGGCATCGGTGACCTCCGCCAATTTGGCTCGACCCCGGGTCACAGGGTCGGACTCGCCTGACCCTCGTGGCAGGCCTCCGCCTCGCCCGACCCCTTGTTGCAAGGCTTCGCCTCGCCCGACCCGGGCACTAAGGGTCAGACATATCCGGACCCATGGGATAGAGCTTCGCCTCGCCCGAGGACGTGCGCGGACAAGCCAACGAGAACACGGATCTTGTCGGCCCTACCGAACATAGATCACAATATCCTTCCATTCGGTTAGCAAGAGTAAAACGAAAGTAGCTGGGTACAGAAACGAGCAAATTGCTGGCTAAGATAGCAAAGATAGATATGCAACTGCTCAATAAAACATATATTGTTGTGTTTGCACTATCGGCAAGAGTAGCATTTAAAGATTCAGCACATAAGTTCCCTCATGATTGGAAAGCTTTTGGGATTATGTGACTAATGGAAAGTTGACTCTTGCAGATGGCGCACCGCACCCGTTCTGGCTCTATTCCCAGTGGCAGTGAGCAGAGGCAGGTACCTCCACCGCCTCCGCATCCGCCCACACTAGAGGTGATCTTGGCTGCTCAAACTGAGCTGCTGAGACATATCGCCCAGGGGCAATAGCAGCAGCCCCAGGGAGGAAGAGCTCATCAGCAACCTCATGTTGCTCGCTACGAGGATTTTCTAGGAACATAGCCTCCTCAGTTCCACAAAATGCAGGATCCGCTTGATGCCGACGCTTGGATTCGCGCCATTGAGTCCATGTTCTCCCTCCTCACCGCCTATTGCCCGAATGAGGACAAGGCTAGGTTTGCCACGCAGCAACTACGTGGTTCTACCCTCCTATGGTGGGACCACTACCACACCATGAAGCCGGCTGACCACATCATCAGCTGGGAGGAGTTCAAGACGGCGTTCAGGGGCCATCACATCCCTGAGGGTCTCCTGGAGCACAAGCTCAATGAGTTCCTAGCTCTTACCCAGGGAAGCCGCGATGTCCTGCACTATGCACAGGCTTTCAACGATCTATGCCGCTATGCCGGCTACCATGCGGGCACAGAGGAGAAGAAGCAGGATAGGTTCCACAGGGGATTGAGCCTGGAGCTCAGAGAGAGGTTGAACCCGATAAAGGTGAATACATACAATGAGCTGGTCAACTTGGCCATCTCACAAGAGGATTGCATGAAGGCTCTTGCAGCCAAGAGAAAGAGGAAGGCTCCACAGAACACTAGTATGATGGGCCAAGTAGTTGCAGTGCTTAAACAGAACTCGGTAAAAGTCGAGTGATTCTCTATCACTCGCGAGTTATAGGAGTTGCTTGCTCTCCTTTTGTTACAGCTATAAGGATGAGGGACGGAGCAGGGCTTTGTGAACTATTTTGGTGGTCAGTGGATTGCCCCATCTATCTACATGAAATTGGTTTAAGGTCGGAAAGTGTTGGTGTTCGTGATCAAGTGTTTGAAAGTACTAATCTCATACCTAGTATGGGATGCGAAAGCCTACTACCTGATTGAACTAGGGCGTGGCTTATACCCCTACTGTCCCTGGAATAAGGTTACCATGGTGCATCATGTGGGTGCAAGTGCGGTCACAGTACAGCAAGAGGTCGGGACTGTGGAGCATTGCATGCCAAGGGAAGTTTGGACTTGACACGCGCCTGGGAATTGATGGGGATGGCCGACAAATGAAGCGACCTTCGTGGTGTGCGGATGTCGTGAGATTAGGTTCGCCATGCATGGTTAAGAAATTTGAATCGATTCGTCTACCTCTCATAGTTTGGGAGTGCTTGATCGCTATGCTACACTCTGTAAGAATGGAACTTGATGAGGATGTAATATGTTTCGTGTCATAAATTGCTTGAGAACTTTTTCTTGTTTAGTATAGCTGCTGACTTAGTTGGTAAATGAACCTAGAACTGGAAGCTAAAATATTGAAAGTAAGAACCTACTGTAGTATCTTTTGGCAAAACAAACCCCTCAGCCAAAAAGCCTTGCATGTCTAGAAGTTGGTGGAGTAGTTTCCCCCGGTCGGTTAAGCCTGGTTGAGTATAGTTGCTCAGCCTTGCTTGTGGCACATCTTTCAGGTGATGTGGAAGCTCCTGAGTTTGCTTCTGTTGGCACTTGGCCTCCCCAGCTTCCTCCTGGGTAGACGATCGAGTCGGATCCTGTGGCGGAACCGCCCAACTTAAGCTGGTTTAAGTGCGCCTAATCGCTGTCGGAACATCAATTATTCGAAACGCACCTAATACAGCATAAGTCCGGTAGTCCTTCGAGTGTCCCTAGGACTCTTCGAAGGATCCACGACGTGTCTCATAGCCATACATCAGGATAATATCCGCGATGGGATAAAAGCAACAAACATTACATTTTTACATATATATATAAAAGGTACGAGTTATTACAGGACATAGGTTGAAACAAACTTAGTGATGCAGTGTTAGACAAAGCTCTAAGATTTAAACATAAATAGTTCAGGAGAAGATGCGCAAGTAGAACTTTTTCTCTAGGGTATTGTGAGACTCAGGTCAATACCCTAGGGCTTCGGGATCTCCTCCTTTGTAGACTCCTGCGGAGCTTCTGAAAGATAGCCACAAGGGGAAAACCCTGAGTACGGGGTACTCAGCAAGTCTTACCCGACTAACCAATATAATAATTTCCTTTGGAATGCATGCTAGCTTTTGGGTGTATTTGGCTAACATAGCTTTTGCCGAAAAGCTTAATATGAGTAATGCCTTAGTTTTATCTTTTATTTGGGTTAAGTCATTACCTAATCATTCTAAATGATAACAGGAGTAAAAACAACCACAGCTGTTAAGTCATACATCAAATGTTAACAGAAGGATATATATTGCATGAATTGATACTACGATGCTCAACAGTGATCAAGTGCATTCATAACCGAGAATTGCGGTGATCCGGATCTAATTACATCCTGCAGGAGAGTACCCTGATCACCAGCGTTATACGACTGTCCAGGTCGTATCTAACAACCTCTCGATTAGCAAAATCAATGATTAGGAATACGACTACCCGGACCCAGGGATGCACCCTCACATGGGATCCCACGTCTGGCCCGATCACCATGTGAGTTTTCAGGCTACACCCCTGCCAATCTCCAGCACGTCAAGCGCGAGTACGAAGTATTCCTGATCATAGAGTTTACTAACCTACTGGGCTTTACTGGTCCCATACCTAGTAAGTGATCAGATGCTTATCACTTGATCAAAGGTTAAGACAACGAATCGGGCCTTAACCAAATTAATCTAGCAGACAGAACTACATTTCTAGCTTCTGTACGTTTTCACCTTCCAAGTTATCTTCCATAAGCAACATGTATGACTTAAGGGTTTTCCTTAAGGTTGGTAAACCAAGTATGTAAGCAAGTAAGCAATTCTAGACTTGGGTATCTTCTAAGGTTTTGAACAAGTGTCAAAGATGTCCTTAAAACAAGGCATGATCATACACAAGAATAGGTTTCAAGCAACTCCTAGACTTAGTGCATACATAAAGCAAATAACCTATAACAAGTCACATGAAATAACGACTCCAAAATAGATAGGTATAAATGCACCGGGGCTTGCCTTGTTCGTTAAAAAGATTAGTAGTCTCTGACGGGTGGGCTTTACAGGGAACTAACTCAAAAACTTCTTCGAATTCCGAAGGTCCTTCTGAAAATTCCCAATATTCTCCTTCTGGTGCTTCGGGATCTATGGCATAATACATGCAGGGATTAGAATGCAATATTTTGAATTAAAGACTACACAACTTTCCTTCATGATAAATTTGCAAGCTAACAAGGACTATACAACCTATCATGATAAAGTTGCAAGCCAACACATAAAAATTCAAAAAGATTAACCCACAATTTTATTTTTTTCTTATTTAACCCTTCTTATAGCTTTTTCTTTTATCTTTCGAAAAAGTTATAATTATTCTCTAACTTGAAAATCTAATTCCCTATGAGTTAAGAATAATTTGTGATTAAGAAAGTGTTATTCATATTTTATACATTTTATAAATATTAAGTATTTATTTAATTACCTTAAAAGGAAGGCATTAAATAAATACCCAAATTTTTATTATTTTTCTAGGGTGTAAAAATTTTAATGCATAAAGGAAAATAAAACAAGCCTAACAAAATTGGTTTCACTAATTTTGGACACTCCAAGAAATTTCTGTGATTAAAATGGTGTAAAACGAATTTAAACTAATTACTTTCCTAAGGAAATATAATTTTTCCCGAAAATCACCCGGAAATACTTTTCTTACTCAGCCCCGCTCTACCCTCTCTCACGCGCACTAGGCCCCACGGCGCGGACCCCATCCTTCTCCTATTCCTCCTACCCGCCGGCTCTTTTCCCCCTGACGGGCCCCGTGGGCCATTTTCTTTTTCCTTCTTCTTTTTCGGCCCGACACCGGCCCACGGCCTGCCTTCTCTTTTCTCGTTCTCCTGCGAGGCCAGCCTGCTAGCTGCCCTGGGCCCTCCGGCCTTTTTCTCCTCCACTCATCCACGCGCGCCCGCCACTGGGCTTCCAAGCCGCGGCCCAGCAACCGCCCGCGCCCCGGCCTCCTTCACCCCTCTGCCTCTCTGCCGCGTGGGCCTGCTGCTCCAGGCTTCGTCTTCCTCCCGCCAAAACGCGCCCGCGACAGGAGGCGGCGCGACTCGCCGGGCGGCTCCCTCCCGGCGGCGGGACTAGGCCAAGACACCACCTCCACACCCTTACGCACCCGCGCGCAGCGACAGCTCCCCGGGAGATGGCCGGAGCCATTCCCTCCACGGCGGCGGGCGGCGACACCTTCGGCCGGTCGTGGCTACACACGATGACGGCACAACCGACTCAAACAACTACCCCTACACCATCCTAGGACCCTAAGGACTCGCCTATGACTACTCAAGAAGGAAGGGGAGTAACGCAGGGTGGTGCTCACCGTGAGCGGGCGGCGCGACGACGGCGGACAGAAGCAACGGCGAGCACGGTTACTTTGGCATGGATGTTGGACAACAACTGGTCTAGGGTGTAGCTGGGGTGTCTGTGGAGGAGTGGGCGAGAGGAATCGACGGGAGGTGAGACGTGGCGGTGGAATTTTGCTCTGCGGCGATGCTTGACAGAGGAGACGCTGGCAGTGGTAAAAAGGACGGCGGTGAAACGGCAGCGCGGGAGCGGTAGATATTCAAGCGTTTCACCGCGCGCATGGGCGACACCGTGGCCTACCCGTAGGCTTATGTGGTGAGGAGGTGGCCTAGCTAGACGCGCTGGCGAGCGACCGACGACGGCGGCGGTGACACGTCCGGGTGCTCTGTCACCGCTCCTCCCCTTTTCTTTTTAATGCCCGAACTTCAGAGCTTCCCCGCGGCCGATTCCCAATCCGACGGCCTCCAAGCGCCGTAACAGAAGTTGAAGATAAACTCAAACCCTTCATCTTTTGTTTTGGTTCTGACTCGAGATAATCATCAAATACAATTGAATTTTGATTTTGTTTCTTGGGTTCCTTTGAATATTTACTGAAACTGATATTCAGTTCGTCAGTCACTGACAGTGACATTGATCTCACTTGGTGATTCGATTTAGTGGTCCAATTCCCTTTCTCTAAGTCCAACTTCTTCCCAAATGTGTTCTATAATGTCCCAATGTTCCATTTTGCTCATGAACAAGTACACCTTTTGATTTATATTGCTCTGAATTCAAGTCTAAAGTTGACATTATGCTGCTGTTTTCAGACTTAAACAATTTCAGTGATGTCCTTTGCAGTGGTAAGATGCCAACTTTGAGCTTGAATTTGAATTCCTTCCCTTCACTGTTTCTAGCCAACAACACTCGAATATTGTAGTCCAAGGTTCATACTTCAATATAGTGTAGTTGTCCTGGTGCATTTATTTGAAAAATTCTGCAGAATTCAATTTTGAAAACAGACTCTGCTGCTGTTTTTCTGAACTCCTATTTTCGGACGGTGAACAGTAAACACCATTTTCCTTTTTCTTTTCTCTGATTCCTTTGAGATAATTTGCACCATTTTGTTCCAAATTCTTGATCTCTAAGTTCTAATTACTCTCACACTTGCATTCCACACTTTTTGCCGAATTTTTCTGAATTTCAAATTCAAAATTCAAATTTTGGTCAAATTTGACCCGAATTTAATTTTCGGCCAATTTCTTTTCCTTTTCTTCTCAATTTGCTTTTAATTCTCCAAAGTCATTTAAATGACTAAATTAGCAGCTATTACAGCCTCTCCCCCTTAACAGAATCTCGTCCCGAGATTCCCGGGGTTAAATTCTCGGTTTTTGAGAATGGAAAGGAAACTGCGTCAGATCAACTATCCTTTCTTTTTTTGTACAAGGATAGTGGGGTGGTGGCTCTCGTTCCTTAGTTCCTGACAGTTTCAAACAATTCCGGATACTTAGACTCTAGGTCTTCAGCTTGTTCCCAAGTAGCTTCATCCGGAGTATGATTTTTCCATTGCACCTTATAAAACGTGATACTCCGAGTTCGGGTATCTCGTGTCTTTCGATCCAGGATTTTAATAGGTCTTTCTTCATAGGTTAGATCGGGTTCGAGCTCAATTTCTGGATCTTCTAAAATTTCTTCTGGAACTCTTAAGCACTTCTTAAGCTGGGATACATGAAATACGTCATGTATAGAAGCAAGTTGGTCTGGCAATGACAGTTTATATGCCACTGGACCTTTTCGTTCCAGAATTTCATAGGGGCCAATATATCTTGGGGCTAACTTCCCCTTTACTCCAAAGCGTTGTACGCCTTTCATGGGAGATACCTTCAAGTATACAAAATCTCCGGTATGAAATTCCAAGGACCGTCTCCTTTTGTCCGAATAACTCTTTTGTCGGGATTGGGCTATTTCTAAATGTTTGCGAATCTTCTGGACGTTTTCCTCGGTTTCCATAACCAAGTCTGATCCCAAATGTGTCCTTTCTCCTACTCCTGACCAATTTAAAGGAGTTCGACATCTTCGACCATATAAGGCTTCGAAAGGTGCCATCTTAATGCTAGCTTGATAGCTATTATTATAGGAGAACTCTGCTAGGGGCAAACATTCATCCCATAACTTAGAGAAGGTAAGGACACATGCTCTCAACATGTCTTCCAGAATTTGATTGACCCTTTCTGTCTGCCCTCCAGTTTGAGGATGATAGGCCGAACTTCTAATTAGAGTAGTACCCATGTCCTTTTGCAATCGTTCCCAGAATCTGGAAACAAACTGGGAACCTCGATCGGAGATAATGGTCTTTGGTACTCCGTGCAAGGATACGATCCGGGCTAGATAGAGCTTGGCATATGTCGACACCAGATAAGTAGTCTTGACTGGAATAAAGTGAGCTGACTTAGTAAGGCGGTCGACAATAACCCAGATAGAATCATATCCCTTTGAAGTGGTAGGTAGCCCAACTATAAAATCCATAGAAATATCTTCCCATTTCCAGACAGGGATTTCTGAAGGTTGTAACAAACCTGCCAACTTTTGTAGTATGGGCTTAACTCTTCGGCAAGTATCACATTCAGCTACATATCTTGCAATTTCAGGTTTCATTTTGGCCCACCAAAATCTTTGCTTCAAGTCTTGGTACATTTTATTGCTTCCGGGATGAATGGAAAACTGGGACAGATGTGCTTCTTCTAAGATTAATCTTCTCAGGTCCTCATCTTTAGGAACTACTATCCTGTCCTTGAAGTACAGTCCTCCATCTTCTTCTTGATTAAATTCAGGAATCTTCCCTTCGGCTTTTTGTTGATAAAGTATCTTAATCCATGGATCTTCTTTTTGGGCTGTTATAATTCTTTCCTTTAGGGTATCTTGAACCATAATATTCTGAAGTGTGCCTTGTTTTACTATTTCCAAACTTAATTCTTCCATTTCTTCACATAAGGTCTTCAGGTTAGACTGGACGGTAGTGCAGTGGCATTGGGCTTTTCTGCTCAAGGCGTCGGCCACCACATTAGCCTTACCAGGATGATAATGGATTTCTAGCTTATAATCTTTAATTAGTTCCAGCCACCGTCTTTGCCTCATGTTCAAGTCCATTTGAGTGAAGATGTATTTCAAGCTTTTGTGGTCAGTAAAGATACGACATTCACTACCTAAAAGATAGTGTCGCCATATCTTTAATGCATGCACTACGGCAGCAAGTTCTAAATCATGGGTAGGGTAATGCTCTTCATGACGCTTCAATTGACGAGAAGCATAAGCAATAACTCTGCCTTCTTGCATCAGAACACACCCTATGCCTATTCCTGAGGCATCACAGTATACATCAAAGGGTTTCTCTATGTCAGGTTGAGCTAGTACTGGGGCTGTAGTCAGTAATTTCTTTAAGACTTGAAATGATTCCTCACACTCAGGCTTCTATTCAAATTTTATTTCCTTCTTTAATAATTCTGTGATTGGTTTAGAAACCTTTGAGAAATTGGGGATGAATCTACGGTAATAGCCGGCCATTCCCAAGAAACTTCTTACTTCATGAACAGAGGTTGGTGATTTCCAATCCATTATATCCTTGACTTTTCCGGGATCTACTACAATTCCTTTTTCGGACAGTATGTGCCCAAGGAATGGAACTTTCTTTAACCAAAATTCACACTTACTGAACTTGGCATACAACTGGTGTTCCCGGAGTCTATTTAGAACAATGCGCAAGTGTTGCGCATGTTCCTCCTCATTTTTAGAAAAGACAAGGATATCATCTATAAAGACGACCACAAATTTATCTAGCTCTGGCATGAATACTGAGTTCATGAGGTACATAAAATGCGCTGGGGCATTTGTCAATCCGAAAGACATAACCAAGTACTCATATAGTCCATATCGGGTTGAAAAGGCTGTTTTTGGTATGTCTTCGGGTTTTATCTTAATTTGATGGTACCCTGACCGAAGGTCGATTTTTGAAAAGACCTTAGCTCCGGACAACTGGTCGAACAACAAGTCAATCCGTGGCAGCGGATACTTGTTTTTAATAGTTACCACATTCAGAGGGCGGTAATCTACACATAATCTTAATGTGCCATCCTTCTTTTTAACAAATAAAGCAGGGCAGCCCCATGGTGAAGTACTAGGTCGGACAAAACCCTTATCCAACAGTTCTTGGAGTTGTATTTTTAATTCTGCTAGCTCCTTAGGTGGCATTCGATATGGTCTTCTAGAGATAGGAGCGGTGCCTGGTTCTAATTCAATAGTGAATTCTACCGCTCTATCAGGCGGTAGCCCAGGCAAATCTTCTGGAAATACATCTATAAATTCATTAACCACAGGAATAGAGTCTAGAGTCACTGCTCTAGTCTTTTTGACCATCTAGTCCAAACAAGGATGAGTGGGTAACTGGAGCTCAAAAGAGTGGCCCTGGTCATCTTTCATGCTAACAACCCGAGTAACCATATTAATTTGAACTTTATGTTCCTTCATCCAATTTACTCCCAAAATAAGATCTATTCCTTGATCTTCCAGAATCAAAGGATAAGCTCCCACCTTATTTCCTTCTAGGTTTAAGATCACATTGCGAGCTACTTGATTTGTATTCTGTGTGGCCCCAGTAGCTTGAATAGCATACTTGACATTTAATGTATGGACCTCTAGTTGATGTTGCATGACAAATCTTCTACTTATAAAAGTATGCGATGCGCCCGAATCAAATAAAATCATGGCAGGATAATTATTAACAAGATACATACCTGCCAGGATAGGCTCTCCTTCTGGAATTTCTTCTACATTCATATAGTGAGCTTGTCCCGTCTTGGTGTTGACGAACTTACGACGGACAAACTTTTGTCCAGTGCCTTGGCCCGGGGTCTGAGCCCTTAAGTTTGCGTTTCCCCCAACTTTGGGAAAACGACAGTCTCGGGCGAAGTGTCCTGGCTTCCCACAGTTGAAACAAACCTGTGGAGCTCCTGAAGGAGTAGGGTTACGAAACCCGAGAGGTGGTGCAATTCCAGGACGAGGGGCAGCACTGGGAGCTCTAGCATTCCAAGACTGGAAAGGCCGTGGTTGAAATGAAGGGCGATACATGGGTCGGGGAGGACCTCGATATACCATCCTCATTCTCTGTGGAGCATTCCCAAAGTTTCCAGAAGGAACATTCTTCCTTTTCAATGCTTCTTCTTTCTTTAAGGTTTCATCCAAAATTCTCATCTTTTCTTCCGCGGTAATGGCCGTACTTACCGCAGAGCTATAGTCGGCGAAGGTGCAGGTGGACAACTTTTCCTGCATTCTTGCATTGAGTCCTCGAAGATAGCAATCTCTCTTTCGGGACTCAGTGTTGACATGTTCGGGTGCATATTGGGCGAGGTGGTCGAACTCACTGGTATATTCCAGAATACTGCGGTTTCCTTTTTGCAGCCCTAAGAATTGTTCCAATTTCATTCTCATGATACCTTCCGGCACAAACTGCGTCCGGAAGGCTTCCTTAAAATCTTCCCACGTGACTTCCCTACCCACTGGCTGCCTGGCCAGATGGCTGGTCCACCAAGTTGCTGCGGGGCCTTGAAGCTGGAGCCCTGCAAATTCGGCCTTCTGAGTGGTAGTACATTGGGGGATTACTCGAAACTTTTGTTCCATGGCTTGAAGTCATTTGTTAGCTTCAAGTGGATGCTCGGCCTTCAAGAATGCTGGGGGACGGGTCTCCAGAAATTGGGTGTAGGACACACCCTGTTCCGGATCTCGCCTACGTCCACCATTACCAGTGTTCTGTACGATCATCTGGAGTAATCGGGCTTGTTCTGCCCCGGAGTTCATAAGACTGGCTATGGCATCTGCCAGCGTGGGTGCTCTTGGTAAATTCTCTTCCTAACCTCCGGAACCTGAAGCTCGTGGTCCTCTGGGATCCGTCATGCTGCCAAGAGTAAACAGGATATTAACATCTAGGGTGCAATTTATCAACGATTTTCTGCACACTATTATGCCACACACCACAGTATGATCACGCACAAGCCATACTTATACACATACTTATTTATAATACATGCCCTGGAATTACTTTTTACAAAAACCCTCGTACTACTTGTCCAACACACATATCTTACAAAAATATATTACAACATTTTTCAGACAAAGTTTACTTCAACCATCATAGGGAAAAATGCCTAGTTCCTCGGCATTTATTCCCAGTCGAGCCATTGCTTCCTGCAGGATGTCTTGGTCCACGGTCATCAATGTTTGCCCTGGGGGAGCAACAGGTGGGGCTTGATTGACAGAATTTTCACTTCCGGACTCCAGCCCGGGGTCGCTCCAGGTGCGAGAAGTATCAGATGCAGAGGTGCTAATTCCAGAGTTTCCTTCCATTTCTTCAGGATCCTCTTCTTCTTCTTCACCTTCGGGTTCCTCTTCTCCCCATTGCTGCATGGGTCCATAGCCCTGAGGATCTAGTCCATCAGCATTGGCATTGGCCCAAGCGAACTGTTGATTTCCCGCAGGGACTTCACCCTGGTTGTCCTCTATGTCCACGTCAAATCCCTCCAGATTCTCATGAGCATACAGATCTATCTCAAGATCTGCAGGTGGAACTGGATCTTCTTCTACTTCTATCACAGGTACTAATTGATCCGCCTCCTCCGGGTTCGGCGGTTGAGGCTCTTCTGGTGGTGGAGGCGGTGGGACATTGATAATATTTTGTGCAGGTACCTGAGCCTGCATCTCCTCCAAAGCTAGACGAAGTGACAGGATCTCGTCTAGCTGTTGGAACCTTTCCGCTTCCAGCCTATGGACATTCGATTCAGCTTCCTCGCTCTATCCGCCATGCTCCAGCTGGCTTCAATGAACCCTTGCATCACTCTGAGTTTTTCTTCATAATCCTCAATTCTTCTGGATTGCTCTCGCATTGCTTTCTCCATATCATGCTCTCTTACCATTGCCGCCTTCTTGTACATCTCCTTGTCATACCGGGCACCCATTAATTCCATCTTAGCGTCTTCGTTCTTCTGCCTCTGGTTATAATATTCTCTGATGCAGGCTTGATGCAAGTTGTACATAGCTGTCATATAATCAGAAGCAGCAGCAACCAAAACATCATGCTCTACTCGGGAAGTGTTCTTCAAAGCTTTAATCCTTCTCCTCCATACCCCGTCATCTTGATGTTTGATCGGATAGAATCGAGCGGAGCTCGACCCTACCTCCACCTGGTGGTTTTCACATAGTTCAGTAAGAGCAGTCATGGCCGCCCTCTCTATGGTATCGTTAAATTCAAAACCCGACTCCATCACTTCCTCCAGACGCCAATTAGGACGGGTGTCATCCTCCGGAATATGCACATACACAGTGCAATACTGTTTGTGGCCTGTATCTTCTTTTCGCCAATAATACTCCAGGGGATTGTGAAAACCCAATTCTTGTAGCGTTTTCCAAAGCAACTGCACGAATCCCGGCTTATCCAAGTAACGGCCACGGGTCCATCCATCCTTATCGGTGTAGCCTTCTTCGAACATCCTATAAAAGAAACGAGGTCAGGTCTAACGGCACTCACCAAACCCAAAAAGTTTTGAAATATGCCATGCAAACATGATGCAACGATTCCTACGTACTTTCAGACTCATATACACACTCGTAGGAAAAGTGGTGGCATCGTATTCTCTCCCTAAATAAAAGTCTACCGAATACTAACGACACGCAGCAAACAGTTAGCATCTGCAAAACAAACAACCAGTTAATACTACTGCCACCTGTGACTCTTGTTTTTATTACTTTAAAGTAGAGTCTCAGTTTTTAAAAGGTAATATTTGTTGATTATCCCAACCTACGGCTCTGATACCAGCTGTGGCGGAACCGCCCAACTTAAGCTGGTTTAAGTGCGCCTAATCGCTGTCGGAACAGCAATTATTCGAAACGCACCTAAAACAGCATAAGTCCGGTAGTCCGTCGAGTGTCCCTAGGACTCCTCGAAGGATCCACGACGTGTCTCATAGCCATACATCAGGATAATATCCGCGATGGGATAATAGCAACAAACATTACATTTTTACATATATATATATATATAAGGTACGAGTTATTACAGGACATAGGTTGAAACAAACTTAGTGATGCAGTGTTAGACAAAGCTCTAAGATTTAAACATAAATAGTTCAGGAGAAGATGCGCAAGTAGAACTTTTTCTCTAGGGTATTGTGAGACTCAGGTCAATACCCTAGGGCTTCGGGGTCTCC
This sequence comes from Setaria italica, assembly GCF_000263155.2. Classification (NCBI taxonomy): domain Eukaryota; kingdom Viridiplantae; phylum Streptophyta; class Magnoliopsida; order Poales; family Poaceae; genus Setaria; species Setaria italica. Next base: position 8,246,637 of record NC_028456.1, on the reverse strand, counting down.
TCCTCTGTAGACTCCTGCGGAGCTTCTGAAAGATAGCCACAAGGGGAAAACCCTGAGTACGGGGTACTCAGCAAGTCTTACCCGACTAACCAATATAATAATTTCCTTTGGAATGCATGCTAGCTTTTGGGTGTATTTGGCTAACATAGCTTTTGCCGAAAAGCTTACTATGAGTAATGCCTTAGTTTTATCTTTTATTTGGGTTAAGTCATTACCTAATCATTCTAAATGATAACAGGAGTAAAAACAACCACAGCTGTTAAGTCATACATCAAATGTTAATAGAAGGATATATATTGCATGAATTGATACTACGATGCTCAACAGTGATCAAGTGCATTCATAACCGAGAATTGCGGCGATTCGGATCTAATTACATCCTGCAGGAGAGTACCCTGATCACCAGCGTTATACGACTGTCCAGGTCGTATCTAACAACCTCTCGATTAGCAAAATCAATGATTAGGAATACGACTACCCGGACCCAGGGATGCACCCTCACATGGGATCCCACGTCTGGCCCGATCACCATGTGAGTTTTCAAGCTACACCCCTGCCAATCTCCAGCACGTCAAGTGCGGGTACGAAGTATTCCTGATCATAGAGTTTACTAACCTACTGGGCTTTACTGGTCCCATACCCAGTAAGTGATCAGATGCTTATCACTTGATCAAAGGTTAAGACAACGAATCGGGCCTTAACCAAATTAATCTAGCAGACAGAACTACATTTCTAGCTTCTGTCCGTTTTCACCTTCCAAGTTATCTTCCATAAGCAACATGTATGACTTAAGGGTTTTCCTTAAGGTTGGTAAACCAAGTATGTAAGCAAGTAAGCAATTCTAGACTTGGGTATCTTCTAAGGTTTTGAACAAGTGGCAAATATGTCCTTAAAACAAGGCATGATCATACACAAGAATAGGTTTCAAGCAACTCCTAGACTTAGTGCATACATAAAGCAAATAACCTATAACAAGTCACATGAAATAACGACTCCAAAATAGATAGGTATAAATGCACCGGGGCTTGCCTTGTTCGTTAAAAAGATTAGTAGTCTCTGACGGGTGGGCTTCATAGGGAACTAACTCAAAAACTTCTTCGAATTCCGAAGGTCCTTCTGAAAATTACCAATATTCTCCTTCTGGTGCTTCGGGATCTATGGCATAATACATGCAGGGGTTAGAATGCAATATTTTGAATTAAAGACTACACAACTTTCCTTCATGATAAAGTTGCAAGCTAACAAGGACTATACAACCTATCATGATAAAGTTGCAAGCCAACACATAAAAATTCAAAAAGATTAACCCACAATTTTATTTTTTTTCTTATTTAACCCTTCTTATAGCTTTTTCTTTTATCTTTAGAAAAAGTTATAATTATTCTCTAACTTGAAAATCTAATTCCCTATGAGTTAAGAATAATTTGTGATTAAGAAAGTGTTATTCATATTTTATACATTTTATAAATATTAAGTATTTATTTAATTACCTTAAAAGGAAGGCATTAAATAAATACCCGAATTTTTATTATTTTTCTAGGGTGTAAAAATTTTAATGCATAAAGGAAAATAAAACAAGCCTAACAAAATTGGTTTCACTAATTTTGGACACTCCTAGAAATTTCTATGATTAAAATGGTGTAAAACGAATTTAAACTAATTACTTTCCTAAGGAAATCTAATTTTTCCCGAAAATCACCCGGAAATACTTTTCTTACTCAGCCCCGCTCTACCCTCTCTCACGCGCACTGGGCCCCATGGCGCGGACCCCATCCTTCTCCTATTCCTCCTACCCGCCGGCCCTTTTCCCCCTGACGGGCCCCGTGGGCCATTTTCTTTTTCCTTCTTCTTTTTCGGCCCGACACCGGCCCACGGCCTGCCTTCTCTTTTCTCGTTCTCCTGCGAGGCCGGCCTGCTAGCTGCCCTGGGCCCCCCGGCCTTTTTCTCCTCCACTCATCCACGCGCGCGCGCCACTGGGCTTCCAAGCCGCGGCCCAGCAACCGCCCGCGCCCCGGCCTCCTTCACCCCTCTGCCTCTCTGCCGCGTGGGCCTGCTGCTCCAGGCTTCGTCTTCCTCCCGCCAAAAAGCGCCGCGACAGGGGGCGGCGTGACTCGCCGGGCGGCTCCCTCCCGGTGGCGGGACTAGGCCAAGACACCACCTCCACACCCTTACGCACCCGCGCGCAGCGACAACTCCCCGAGAGATGGCCGGAGCCATTCCCTCCACGGCGGCGGGCGGCGACACCTTCGGCCGGTCGTGGCTACACACGACGACGCCACAACCGACTCAAACAACTACCCCTACACCATCCTAGGACCCTAAGGACTCGCCTATGACTACTCAAGAAGGAAGGGGAGTAACGCAGGGTGGTGCTCACCGTGAGCGGGCGGCGCGATGACGGCGGACAGAAGCAACGGCGAGCACGGTTACTTTGGCATGGATGTTGGACAACAACTGGTCTAGGGTGTAGCTGGGGTGTCTGTGGAGGAGTGGGCGAGAGGAATCGACGGGAGGTGAGACGTGGCGGTGGAATTTTGCTCGGCGGCGATGCTTGACAGAGGAGACGCTGGCGGTGGTAAAAAGGACGGCAGTGAAACGGCGGCGCGGGAGCGGTAGATATTCAAGCGTTTCACCGCGCGCATGGGCGACACCGTGGCCTACCCGTAGGCTTATGTGGTGAGGAGGTGGCCTAGCTAGACGCGTTGGCGAGCGACCGACGACGGCGGCGGCGACACGTCCGGGTGCTCTGTCACCGCTCCTCCCCTTTTCTTTTTAACGCCTGAACTTCAGAGCTTCCCCGCGGCCGATTCCCAATCCGACGGCCTCCAAGCGCCTTAACAGAAGTTGAAGATAAACTCAAACCCTTCATCTTTTGTTTTGGTTCTGACTCGAGATAATCATCAAATACAATTGAATTTTGATTTTGTTTCTCGGGTTCCTTTGAATGTTTACTCAAACTGATATTCAGTTCGTCAGTCACTGACAGTGACATTGATCTCACTTGGTGATTCGATTTAGTGGTCCAATTCCCTTTCTCTAAGTCCAACTTCTTCCCAAATGTGTTCTATAATGTCCCAATGTTCCATTTTGCTCATGAACAAGTACACCTTTTGATTTATATTGCTCTGAATTCAAGTCTAAAGTTGACATTATGCTGCTGTTTTCAGACTTAAACAATTTCAGTGATGTCCTTTGCAGTGGTAAGATGCCAACTTTGAGCTTGAATTTGAATTCCTTCCCTTCACTGTTTCTAGCCAACAACACTCGAATATTGTAGTCCAAGGTTCATACTTCAATATAGTGTAGTTGTCCTGGTGCATTTATTTGAAAAATTCTGCAGAATTCAATTTTGAAAACAGACTCTGCTGCTGTTTTTCTGAACTCCTATTTTCGGACGGTGAACAGTAAACACCATTTTCCTTTTTCTTTTCTCTGATTCCTTTGAGATAATTTGCACCATTTTGTTCCAAATTCTTGATCTCTAAGTTCTAATTACTCTCACACTTGCATTCCACACTTTTTGCCGAATTTTTCTGAATTTCAAATTCAAAATTCAAATTTCGGTCAAATTTGACCCGAATTTGATTTTCGGCCAATTTCTTTTCCTTTTCTTCTCAATTTGCTTTTAATTCTCCAAAGTCATTTAAATGACTAAATTAGCAGCTATTACAGCCTCTCCCCCTTAACAGAATCTCGTCCCGAGATTCCCGGGGTTAAATTCTCGGTTTTTGAGAATGGAAAGGAAACTGCGTCAGATCAACTATCCTTTCTTTTTTTGTACAAGGATAGTGGGGTGGTGGCTCTCGTTCCTCAGTTCCTGACGGCTTCAAACAATTCCGGATACTTAGACTCTAGGTCTTCAGCTTGTTCCCAAGTAGCTTCATCCGGAGTATGATTTTTCCATTGCACCTTATAAAACGTGATACTCCGAGTTCGGGTATCTCGTGTCTTTCGATCCAGGATTTTAATAGGTCTTTCTTCATAGGTTAGATCGGGTTCGAAAGCCATGGTCGCTGATGGAATCGCCATTGGACAAAACGGAGCGGAATGATCAGAAGATGAAGGAAGAGTCACCGGAGGAATGCAGTTGGAAGCTGAAAGGGTGCTGGAATGCGTTGGGAGATGATCAGCTGGACAAAGGCTTCTGAGCTCGGGAAGAAGAAGCGGCAAAGGGGGCGAGTTCTTAAGGACAGTTCGAGAGAAGGGTAAAGGAGCGATTTTTACCGTGCCGTTTGTGCGAATTTCAGAAAGAGCGGTTCCCTGTAGGTGCTTCATTCAAAAAAATCGCGGAACGAAAAGGAGTTTTGCCGCGTTTACTGTTGCGCTTTCTTTGAGGAAAGAGTCAGAGTTGAAGAAATTTCGGAGCAAAAGATATATTTCACTCCGAAACTGGGGGGCATGTGTTGACGCCGGATTTTGACACGTGTTCAGAACGGCGTCAAAGGAGAGGAAGGCGACCGACGCGGCTACAGTTGGGAATCGGCCGATTAGAGCTACAGTGTTTCGGCCGATCGGCTGAAGGAGTTAATAAAGACTGGCCGATTGGGAGTCAGAGCAGCTGGGCTGATATGGGCCTAAAGTGGGCTAGGATGATGATTAGCTGAAGGAGAATATTGGCCTATAGGAAGATAATAACCAACTCCGGTACGAGTTGCGTACGTTTGTAAATATTTATCTTTAAAATTGGAAATAGATCCTAATCGGTTAGGAAATCAGTTGTAACAGGGTATAAATAGCCGCCTCGTAAGGCTTGTAGACACCACATCAATCAATACAACAAATCTACTTTTTCCTCGCACTTTACTTTCAAGTCGGTGACTTCGGCAAAATCTTTTGTTTTCACGAGTTCGTACAAGTTGGCAGGACTGCATCGACACGATCTCATATCAATTTGCAAGTTCCACTTATCGAGTAATATCTAAGCTTTAACTTCAGGCGCATCGCTGTTGTTTCGTTTAGATTTATTCACTAGTTATCGATATTAACTAGAATTATAGGTTTTGCCTATTATTTTAGTTTTATCAACAGTTATCCAGCTTGAGATACGAACTGTCGGCTTTTTACCATTATTTTTGTTTATCCTCACATAGCCGATTAGATCTGTTTCAAGTGTTTCTTTGTAGGTTGTTTAATTTGCTAATAGTTTCTTTACAATTGCTACGTGGTCATCGGCTACTTTATAGCCGGTCATTTACACAGTAAATCGGCCGATTCGTTGGTACGCTTTTTGAGACAGATCGAAATCTTAGCCGATCGAGAACCCTAGAATTTAATATTCTTCTTTCCTTGTCAATCAATAGGTCAGATTGACTAGCACGCTGCGCGAATCGCACCATGCCAAATAACCCGAACAGCAGTTAAGCAAATTCTCCTGGGTCGTGTGTCCGATGTTGAGAGTCATCGGCTGATTTTCAGTGCCAACAATAGGAGAAGTTGCTAGAAAGGAAGGATGTGGTATCGTAAGACTAGTGTCCAATTTTTCTATTTGCGCTAGACATACTTATCAGCATTACCAAAGGGGAAAAGCGTTGTAGCGGGTGGGCCTATGTCAGGTGAAAAGGCAACCGCGCACCGTCCTAAAATCATGGGCAACTAGCTTGTCCAACGCACGTGCGTGAATCAGCAGTATGTTATGTTACCTAACTTGTGCGATAGAAGTTTAGGTCAAAATTAACACTTGTTAATTGTGGCCCTAGATTATATTGGCGGGAGATGGTCTACCTAAGTCCTACGTAGAAAAACGATCTTCCATCCTCAACAAAAATCTCGGTTGTTTTTTACTTGGAATAAAAGAGGCTTTAGTCCTGAGTCTAAATTTTGTTATTCATGGAGACACCTTTAGTCATGCTTGGTAACACCAATTGGGACTAAAGGGGATCCTTTAGTTCGGGTTGGTGTTACAAACACGGACTAAAGCCTCCGAGAGCTTTAGTCCCGGTTGGTATTGATAATACCAACTGGGACTAAAGGGCGAGTTACTACAAAACGATTGCATCCCCTACTCAGTCAGATGTGCTGTGTAGGTGAGATGGTAAGAAAGCTACGCACGAGGATTGAGGTCGTGGGTTCGAATCCCACGAACCATGCACGCACATATTACGCGTGAAAAATCGCGTGACTTGTGACTTGGGACTTGCGTGTGTGGGGAGGCTTCCCAGGAATTTAGAATATTTTTTTGGCACAAAATTTTTTAGTCTCGGTTGGTATTAACAACTGGGACTAAAGGAAGGTATTTAGTCCCGAGTAAAAGATCCAGGACTAAAGATGGGGATCTTTAGTCCCGATTAATTAGTCCCAGTTGGAAAACCCAAGATATATGACGTTTTCCAACTAGAACTAATGCTCATTTTTGTATCGGTACATAGATATCCATCCTTGCGTCGATACAATCCTGGTCATGTTTTTGCAATGAGCAAGTTCCTCCCTTGGCTGCCCCCAAAAATAAAATTGGCTACTAGAGAACTCACCTTCCATCCAATGTTTTTTCCTTATGGGTTGGTTCAATAACTAATATTCTATTTACGCTAAGTGTAGCCTACCTATTCACTACTAGAGAACTCACCTTCCATCCAATGTTTTTTTTCCCGGTTGTCTTTGGACCCGGGACTAAAGAGCCTTTAGCCCCGTTCAAAAGTCCACCACCAATGGCCACCAAAGGGGGGCTCTTTAGTCCCAGTTGGTAATATCAATCAGGACTAAAGAGCCCCTTTAGTCCCGGTTGTAACGGCTAGTGGGATGATGGGCCTTTTAATCCCGGCTGAAAACACCAACCGGGACTAAATGGGGGCCTTCAGTCCTAGTTGTGTTTTCAACCAGGACTAAACGCCTCCCCGGCGCCTTTAGTCTCCCCTCTCTCCCCACCTTATCTCCTCCTCTCCCCTCCCTTATCTTCTCTCCTCCTCTTCCCTTCGTTCCTTATCTCGCGCAGGCCCTGCCGGAGCTGCGTACAGGGGGCACGAGTGTCGGATTTATAAGCCTGGTGTTGACACCAAAATTTGACACGTATGGAATCAGCGTCAAGAAGGGAAAGGATTAGCCGGTGTGGTGAGTCGAAAAGGTCACGACTGGGAATCGGTCGATTGGTGCTACAGTTGAAGATCGACCGATTGGCACTGCAGTGTTTTGGTGGATGGAGTTGGTAGAAATCGGCCGATTAAGAGGCTGGGGCAATTGGGCCAATATGGGCTTAAAGTGAATTGCGAAGAGAAGATTGGCCCATAGGAGCGCAACGACCAACTCCGATACGAGTTGTACATGTAAATATTTGTTTTCATTTAAAATTACAGATAGAATCCTAGTCAGTTAAGAAGTTGGTTGTAACAGGCTATAAATAGCCGTGTTTAGAGATCTGTAAAATCATCATCAAATCAATACAAAAATCTACTATTTTCTCGTACTTTACTTTCAAGTTGGCGACTTCGCCAATACTTTTCTTCTTTCACGAGTTCGTACGGGTTGGCAGGGCTGCATCGACACGATTTCTGGCCAATTCTGTAAGTTCCGTTTATCGAGTAATATCTAAGCTTTAACTTCAGGCGCATCGCTATCGTTTCATTTAGATTTATTCACCAGTTATCGATATTTACTAGAATTCTAGGTTTTACCTGTTGTTCTAGTTTTATCAAAAGTTATCCAGCTTGGAATTAGAGCTTTCCGCTTATTTATCTCTGTCGCTTATCCATTACTTCCGTATAGCTAATTAGATCTGTTTCAAGCGTTGTTTCTGTAGCGTTGTCTAGTTTATTCTGGCAGTTTTCTTTACAAACATTACCTAGTTGTCGGCTGTACCATAGCCGATTTCCTTGTTATAGCAAATCGGCTGATTCGCTGATAAGCTTCCTCGAGATCGGAACCTTAGCCGATCGCAGCCTCTGGGATTTGACATGTTTCCTTCCTTGCCAATGAATAGGTCAGATTGGCTGGCACGCCGTGCGAACCGCACCAGGGCGATTACCCGAACAGGAGTTAAGCAGATTCTCCCGGGTCGTGTGTCTGACGCTGAGATTCAATCGGCTGATTTTTAGCGCCAACACACTTTTGGCATGCCCAGTGGGACCAATACGACCACTACCATGTCGAAAGCTGCCAAAATCTCCGAAGACAACGTCATCGAGGTGACGGAAGCAGACCTCAAGGATGACCAGAAGGAGGAGTTGGAGAGGCAGATACCACAGTACCGGAAGACATGCCTACAATCCTTCAGTCGTACCAGGAGTGGGGAAACTATCAGGAAAGCTCCTTTTCCAACTCCCCGCCAGATTACAATCGCCGAGGACTCGGGCAAGATGTCCGAGATGGTTCAACAGTTTGTCTACCACGCTTTCATTGATCAATCCCCGGTGATAACCAATACGGTATACAATGTCATCATCAGCTCCCTGGCCAATGGCGTGTCTCAAGGATACCAGGGGCCGGCGTATGCCCCACCTATCACAGCCCCAGTCAGGAGTTTTCCAAGCATATCCCACTCAGCTCCTCCGCCGTTCCAAGCTCAACATGGAGGATCCAACGCTCCTTCACCATCAATGCATCCGGGATACAACAGTGCACCATACCTCCAATCACAGGCGCCACCTCAATCCGTTCAGATTTCCTCCGCGCAATCATCATCATTAAATTCAGTGCCTTGGGGGGCACCATCAGCGACGGCCGTCCAAGATCAATCGGCCGGTTATAGAGGCCCTCCAACCCAGGCACCCTTCCAATCGGCCGTGCGGCCGACAGCTCCACAATATCAACCGGCCACGTCGAAAATTGGCAGGGGGCAGAGACTGCTGAAGCGCTCCGGGGCGCTGCGCCGATTATACTATATGATGAAACGGCCGGTTCACTGAGACACCAGATGCCGACCACATAGCCGGCCACGTCACAGAACCCGCCACACGCTTTCGTTCATCACCCAGTCATCCCTCCGTTGATCTACCAACATGTGCTAGCTCCCCAACCAGTAGTTCATCAACAACAAGCAGACTGGACGGCACGGATAGCAGAGGTAATTCAAGATCAATTCGGTTTAAAGTCGAAGGTACAAACTTACACATACAGAACGCCGTACCCGCCAGCCTACGATCTACTGTCGTTTCCCCATCGGTACAAAGTTCCCGATTTCACCAAGTTTTCGGGGCTTGATGATACCTCAACTGTGGAGCACGTGAATCGATTCATCATCCAATGTGGGGAGGCGGCTACACAGGATGCCCTACGGGTGCGTCTCTTCTCATCATCTCTGTCCGGATCAGCCTTCCAATGGTTCACGATGCTACCACCCAACTCCATAGTTACTCGGGCTGACTTGGAGAAGCAGTTCCACAAGTACTTCTACGTGGGAGTGCATGAGATGAAACTCTCAGATCTGACCAGCCTCAGGCAAAGGAGTGACGAGCCAGTGTCCACATATGTGCAGAGGTTCAGGGAAGTCAGAAACAAGTGCTACACCCTAGTCCTGACCGATGCACAGTTGGCCGATATAGCCTTCCAAGGTCTCCTTCCGCACATCAAAGAAAAATTTGCTTCACAGGAGTTTGAAAGCCTGAGTCAAATCGTACACCGATTGTCTGGTCATAAGGTATTTGATCAACGGAGGAATTTTTAGAAGAAGGTGGCATACTTAGAAGGATCTGAATATGAAGAAGAGGCATAAATCGGCCTGGCAGAGTGGGTTAAAGGGAAAAAGCCGATATCGTGTCCTTTCGGGAAAAAGGAACCAGAGGCATTCGGTTTCGACACGTCAAAGCCCGACAAAATTTTCGATCTACTCCTCCAAGAAGGACAGATCAAGCTCTCACCTTACCATACGATCCCATCAGCCAAACAGCTGAAAAAGATGAAGTATTGCAAATGGCATAATGCCACGTCCCATAACATGAACGAGTGCAAAATCTTCCATCAGCAAATACAATCAGGCATTGAGCAAGGCAGGCTTAAATTCGAGGTCCTGACAAAGCCAGCAAAGCCGATGAAGATTGATCAGCATCCTTTCCCCACCAACATGGTCGATACAGGAACGAACGCACTTCAAACCAAGGTGTTGACGTCCGAATCGGCTAAAAAGAGCGGCGCCGTGGACCCCAGGAATCAAGCTGCACCCGAAGATGTCAAAGGGAAAAGGCTGATGGATGATGAGGGCGAGGGATCAGAAGAACCACGCAGACACATCACTTCCCAATTTTTGCTAAACAAGTACCAGCGGCAACAGGAAAGTTTCAGGTTTCACGAAGAGATGATGCGACGACACGAAGATCATTGGTGATGCTCGTTCTTCATCCATTGCTGGGAAAATAACCCAGGTTGCCATTGGCCGATAACTGCCCAGAATGCAGCGGCCCATATCGCAACAATCGCCCGTTCAGAAGGTCTCGCTCCAGAGAAGGAAGGCCAGAGCCAATCAGCAGAAACTGGCACGAGCAAGAAGATCGGCGCCTTTCAGTGCGTGATTGGCTGGGGGGGGCAGGAGTGACTGATATGATCGGCCAAGAGACAGGCGCGAGCGATACGATAGGCCGGGGGGTGGGACCGATCGGCACGATCGAACAGAGGACAGAGTCAGCACACACGATCGGTTAGAAGAGATGGCCGATGCTTGGGTATCAGACGAAAATCCCTTGGGGCGGGAGCCGGAATGGGAGCGCGCCAAACCATCAGCAAAGCCAGTGAACCCCAGGTGGTGCCCTGATGGGTTGACCAAATCCCAAAAACGAAGAATCCAACGTCTGCGCCAATGGGAACAACAGGAAGAAGAGCAACGACAAATGACGGACAACAAAAATGACAGGTCTCGGGTCTGGCGCCCCAAAAGACATGACGGGGAAGACAATGACAACCAGGAATCGGCAGCTGATGTCAACATGGTTTTCATCTTGCCGATGGAGTTTATGGCTCCCGCAGACCGATATGACACGTCAGAGATGGAAGAACAGATGGCGCAATTGGCTTTGGAGCCAATGACGACCACTTTTGAGAAACCCAAAGACGACAAACGGCAGCACCTCAAGGCGTTGTTCCTCAAAGGACATGTCAACGACCGACCTGTCACCAAACTACTAGTGGATGGAGGCGCTGCAGTCAACATCATGCCATACGCCATGTTCCGGAAGTTGGGTAGAAGCGACGAAGATCTAACCAGGACAGACATGATGCTCAAGGACTTCGAAGGCAACGTGTCTCCCGCCCGCGGCGCACTCTGCATCAACCTCACCATCGGCAGTAAGACCCTCCCCACCACCTTCTTTATTATCAATGGCAAAGGGTCCTACAATATGTTGCTCGGTCGCGACTGGATACATGCAAATTGCTGCGTCCCATCTACAATGCATCAATGCCTCGTACAACGGGTCGGCGACAACATCGAAATAGTCACCGCCGATTCCACCTACAGTGTTGCGGCGGCCGATGCACATCAATGGAGCTGCGAGCACATCAAGTGCATATCCGGGAGGACCTGGCACACCAATTTCCTGAAAGTGTCCGATTTTGGCCTACAGCCGATCCGAGCAGTCGGCTCTGAAGATTTAGATTAAATGGATCAATTCGTCCGAGAAGACGGGAAGCTGGGGCACGGGTTTACGTCGGCCGATTCATTAGAAATGATAGATTTAGGTGATGGCACCAAGCCAAGGCTGACGTACATCAGTGCTAATTTGGATCCAGAATACAAACGTAAATTGACAAATTTATTAAAAGAGTTTAAAGATTGCTTTGCTTGGCAATATCATGAGATGCCTGGTCTAGACCGGTCCATTGTTGAACACTGGCTGCCCATAAAGCTGGGATATCGGCCGTATCAGCAACCCGCACAGCGGTGTAATCCTAAAATTCTACCTGATATAAAGGCCGAGATCACAAGGCTGATTGAAGCAAAATTTATTCGGCAATGTCGTTATGCCGAGTGGATCTCCAACATTGTGCCCATATACAAGAAGAACGGGAAGCTGCACGTGTGCATTGACTTCAGGAACCTTAATCAGGCTACGCCGATGGATGGATATCCGATGCCGACAGCCGATGTTTTAATAGATGCCGCCGCAGGTCATAAAATCATTAGTTTTATGGACGGAAACGCTGGGTACAACAAAATATTAATGTCCGAAGAAGACATTTCGAAAACGGCTTTCAGATGCCCAGGCCACCTCGGTTTGTTCGAGTGGGTAGTAATGACTTTTGGGTTGAAGAACGATGGCGCTACATATCAACGAGCCATGAATTACATATTTCACAAACTCATCGGCGTACTGGTAGAGATTTACATCGACGACGTCGTGGTCAAGTCAAAGGGACACCAGGAACATCTGGCCGATTTGCGGCAAGTATTGGAGTGCACGAGAAAGCATGGGTTGAAGATGAACCCGAACAAGTGCGCCTTCGGCGTATCCGCCGGACAATTTTTAGGATTCATGGTTCATGAGGGTGGGATAGAGATCAACTGGAAAATCATAGCGGCTGTCAATAAAGTCATGGCTCCACAAAATAAAACCGAGTTGCAGTCCTTGATTGGCAAAGTCAATTTTATTAGGAGATTCATATCCAACCTGTCCAGACGCATCCAAGCTTTCACACCGTTACTGAAGTTGAAACCTGACCAAGGATTCGTATGGGGAGAAGAACAACGCAAGTCACTGGAAGACATCAAACGATACCTAGTCTCGCCACCCGTATTGGTCCCACCACAGGCTGATAAGCCATTCAATCTATACTTATCGGCCGATGAACGAGCTATCAGATCGGCGCTGGTATAGGAGTTTGAAGGAAAGGAACGGGTGATATATTATTTTAGCAGAAGACTTCTGGACGCCGAAATGAGATACTCCCTGGTAGAGCGACTGTGCCTGTGTCTTCACTTCTCATGCACCAAACTCAAACACTACCTGTTATCGGCAGAGTGCGTAGTCGTATGCAAAGATGACGTAGTAAAGTACATGCTGTCATTTCAGATTTTGAAAGGGCGGATTGGAAAGTGGATCTTGGCTTTATCGGAGTTTGATCTAAGATATGAGTCGGCAAAAGCCGTCAAAGGTCAAGTCATGGCCAATTTCGTCACCCAGCACTGCGGACCAGAAGTCGCTGTCGTGGAACCAGTTCCGTGGACTCTATATTTTGATGGTTTGTCATGTGGGGCCGGATCAGGAATCGGCATCGTTCTCATATCGCCTCGGGGGGCAAGTTATGATTTCTCTCTGCCGATAGAAGCATCCGCTACTAATAACCAGGCGGAGTACCGGGCTGTCCTAAAAGGGATACAATTGTTAAGAGAGATTAAGGCCGACGCTGTGGAAATTTTTGGGGATTCCATGCTCATCGTGGACCAATTGACAGGAAGATCCGAGTGCAAGGATGATGTTTTGAGGATTTATCATGAGGATTGCCTCCAACTTTTGAAGGAATTCAAGTCCGCGGTTATTGAGCATATTCCCAAGAACTATAATGAGGAGGCCAACAGGATTGCCCAGCACGCATCTGGGTATCGGCCGATTCAAGGCGCCATGACTCTGGAACTCGCGGTCAATGATTGGCGAAAAGAGATTGCCGATTATTTAAAAGATCTGTCCAAGAAAGTGGATCGGCGAGTGCATTTTCAAGCCACGAAGTATGTATTACTAGAAGATGATTTGTTCTACCGAATGATCGATGGCGTTCTGCTCAAGTGCCTGGGGATGGAGGAGGCAAAAATCCTGATGGGAGAAATCCACGAAGGCGTGTGCGGAGCTCACCAATCGGCTCATAAAATGAAGTGGATGATCAGGAATAATGGATATTATTTGCCGACGATCCTTGAGGATTGTTTCAAATATTATAAAGGATGTCAAGACTGTCAGAAATATGTAAACGTGCAGCGTGCACCCGCATCGGCCATGAATCCGATAATCAAGCCATGGCCATTCAGAGGTTGGGGAATAGACCTCATCAGACATATTTATCCTCCATCAAGTAAGGGGCATAAATTCATTTTAGTAGCCACAGACTATTTCACCAAATGGGTGGAAGCGATTCCATTAAAGGCCGTAACATCGGCCGCTATGGTCGATTTTGTAAGAGACCACATTGTCTACCGCTTCATCATCCCTCAGACTATCACAACCGATCAGGGAACGATGTTTACTTCGGAAGAGTTCGAGGAATTCACTGCCGATATGGGGATCAAGCTGCTGAACTCCTCCCCGTATTATGCTCAAGCTAATGGCCAGGCCGAATCTTCCCATAAGGGGATAATTAAGTTGATCAAAAGGAAGATCAAGGAACATCCCAAAAAGTGGCACTTATGTTTAACCGAAGCTTTATGGGCGTACAGGATGGCCTACCACGGGTCTACCAAGGTATGTCCTTATCAACTGGTGTACGGTCACAAGGCAGTATTGCCATGGGAGTTGAGAATGGGGTCAAGACGTACATCGCTTCAGGATCAGTTGGCGACCGACGATTACTCCTCGCTCATGAAAAGGGAACTCAATGATTTGGCGGGTCAACGTTTGAGGGCCTTGATCAGCATTGAGGAGAATAAAAAGAAGGTAGCCAGATGGTATGACAAGAAGGTCAAAGTCAAGAAGTTCTCCCAAGGGGATCTGGTATGGAAGTTGGTGCTGCCGATTGGGTTTAAAGATCCTAAGTTCGGTAAATGGTCTCCCACTTGGGAAGGGCCGTATAGAATCGGCCGATGCGCTCCGGGAAACGCATACATTTTGGAGACAATCGAAGGGGAAGAATTTACTAGGGCTTTGAATGGGAGGTACTTGAAAAGATATTACCCCAGTATATGGGTCGATGCATAAGAATCGTTATGGGGCATGGCAGGACAGAACGATTATTTCCTGGATAATCATGTAGCCAATACAGAAAAGGAAATCCCCTAGAGGAGAAAAGTAATCATTCAGGTTGGCCGATTTATCATTTGGTATGGACGATAAGTTACATGGCCAATGCGGTACAAGTCGCCCTTAGAACAAAAATACTCAACCACGCTTCTTCTTGAGTTCCCTCTCAATCCGACCTAGTTCTATCAGAAGGCGGGTGCTTCGTTCTTCCACATCTTTCATCACGGCCTCCGCCTCAACCTGGCGAGGAAGAGGATGGCTCCGATCCAGTACCGGGCGAGATGTTCCTGCCGCGGCGTCTTCAAGGGCGACCGGGTGAGGGAGTGGGTGGCTCCTATTGACTGGCGGCCGCCTGTAACAGTTGCCATCGATGTGATCCCAGATCCGTTGAACGTTGACAGGGATGTGATCTCTGAGTTCTTCACGGTGTGCCCTGATCAAGTCCCTGTCTTCCTGCGACAACGGCTCATCAGAGTGCATGAGTTCGATCGCCCGTTCGAGTTTGGGGCTAAGGCGTCTCGGCTGAAAAAATTAACACATAACCGCTTAAAGTTAGATTGGTTAAAAGATCAAACTGAAGGGGGAAAAATGAAGATAGATCTTGTACCTGGTTGATGGAAGAAGAGGAAAGGGAAGAGGATGAAGAAGACATCTCTGCAAGTATTCCGATGGAAAGAGCAATCAGAGGGAAAAAGATTAAGCGGAGCAAGTACCTTTGAAAGCAATACCAGGGTTGGTACTTATAGGAAGAGAAAGGATGAGGGTTTGGTAAGATGCGTCCCGTCAGAGTAAAAAGGTAATAAATAAAGGGGCGCCATGAAGGACGGGTCAAGATTGAGTTTGGGCATCAAACGGTCAAAGGGTATTAATGTTCTTACAAAACGGCCAGTACTTTTACAGTTCATCCCAGAAGGGCATTAATGGCCGCAATCGCTCGTCGCCTAATTTGATCGGCCAAGTCTAAAATCCGCTGGTCGTCCTCCGCCGATCCCGAAACCTCTGGCATATGGCGATGAAGTCTGAGAGCCTCGTGGGCCAAGTGCTTCCTCTCCTGCTTCAAATCGGCGATGACGGAGGGGAGATCTTGAAGTTTATGCTCTTCGATGGCTATCTCCTTGACTACCTGCTCCATTTCTTTGGTGAGTTCCGCCCTTCGACGCTTGAGGCGATCTATGGTACCGACGATTCCGGAGCGAGAGTTCTCGAGGAAGTGGATCCGATGGTGTACCTCTTGGGCCCGGTACTTGTACGAATCTTCCTCCTCACGAGTCTTGGCCAGCTTGGCATGATTGGCCATATGGCGCAGAGCCCTAAGCACTGGAATCCGCATCGATTCAATGTATGCGGTGGGCGCCAAGGCTTCTTCCGCCTCTTCTGGGACTCGGCCGCTGACGTCACCAAAGAGCTGTCGAATCGGCGAGGCGTCCTCCACCAATCGGCCGATGTCTTCTTGGAGAAGGGTTCGTATGCTCTCAAGCTTGGCACGGACATCGTCAGGGACGGAGCTCAGGGTAACTTGACGAGAGGCGACTTCTTCGTCATCAGAGAGTGCAACCGCAAATGAGAAGAGGCTATTATTGGGAGTGTCCTGTTCCTGCAAAAGAATAAATGAAAGGAAAAATAAGTTAGCCGACGATGATAGCGAATCGACCAGTTCGGGTAATAGAACTTCTTACTTCTTTGAAGCGGATTTCCTCTATTTGCGTCTGCGGGAGTGTTACCCTCGGTTTAGGAGCTGGTGCGATTGGCTCATCGGAGGAGGAAGATTCGATGATTATCGGCGTCCTGCTCGGGCCGGCCTCTTGAGGAACTTTTGAGACCAACGGCTGTTCGGAAGGTACACTTAGCGTGCCGATAACCTACATCAAAAGTGGTCAGGTCATTGCTTAAACATTAAAGGATTAAGTTAAGAGATCCTGTACCTCAGTGGGGGGAAGTATTGGTGCTCCAGTTTCTGCTTGGGGCGTTGCCGATTGCTGTGGAGCCTCCGAGGCGATTTGCGCAACCTGATATAGGGGAGGAGTCAGTGTTGGAAGAATAATCGGGAGGAATTAAAAACGAGTTTACCTGAATGGTTTCTAGCAACAGCGATGCGGCGACTGCTCCGGCTTCTGTAGCAGCTTGGGGGTCAACTTCCTCGATGACCGGGAGAGTCGGCGCAACCAAAGACTCCGCCGATGCAGTCGCAGATGGATTGGCCGATTCCATGCGGGCGCGCACTCGGCGGCTTGTTTTCTTTATGATTTTCCTCGGCACCTGCTTCAATCGGCCAGTGATGTCATCAACGGAGGGGGCATGATAGCCGATAAGGGGGAACTTAGTGTACGGATAACGATCCTCTATCGGCCGGCCGCTCCGGCTGCGTTTTGGGGGGGCTTGACTCTCGGACTGAAAGAAAAAATAAGAGTCAGTGGTATAAAAAGAAAAAAGGAATAAAAAATCAGCTAAGGAAGGAGCGATACCTCTGCGTTTGGATCAATGTTGTCGGGGTCCAGGATGTTGCAATATATTGCCGGGGAGGCGCAGAAGAGATGTTGTTTCCATTCTGCCCACCATAGCTTGAATAGTTGGACAGCAAAAGGGGCCACTATCCAATTGGTCAAGTCTATGGTACTGGCTGGGACCCGGTCGTACAACCGACTGTAATCGAGACCTTTTGTGAGCTCGTCTCGGAACTTTGCCCGGCCGGTGAAGTATGCATAAATCGGCAGTTGACCTAAGCCGAATTGACGTGCTGCGACAGATGGATTATAAAATTCATAAGTAGGGGCGTCCTTCCCTGAGAAGAAATTCGTCGGCAGGATCCCTAGCTTGATCAGCTCATCTGTGAGGTCGTCATCAAATGTGTTGGTCGTTGAGTCGAAGCAAGAGGGAAGCTCGAAGAGTGGTTTCGACGTCTGATATGGGAACCAGCTAGTTGTTTCTTCGCTGAAGCCATTGTAGAAGCATCTAAAATATTCAGCTACCTTGGTGGCAGAGTAATGGCAACCAGAGAAAGCCGATGCTGCTTCGCCGAAGGAAGTACACCGACGCCGTACGGTGGGATTTTCCACCAATTCGATGTTGGGAAAAGTCATGTGCTCCACTCGTTGCTGTGAGATCTTGCTCATGTATAGATTGAGCCATAGGTTGATGAACCACCAGGGTCAACCTGGATTTCCAATCGGCTCTCCCTTGGATAACTTGACGCTGATCTGATGCAGCATATGATAGGCCGATCCTAGTAGATGTTTTCCGAGAGGAACAGAAGCTCCTATCGATAATACCTCGGCCAGAGCCTGTGTATTAGAAGATGGACCAGCTGCTCTCCCGCAGAAGAGGTGTTTCTCCAGCCACATCATCAAGAAGGCCGCGTGCTCCCTCTCTGCGACTGTCCTAGTCCTCTTGTTGCTCTTAATGAACCCTTTCCACCCGCTGATTCCTTTTGTTTCCAGCCGATGGGTCGTTTTGACCAAGTAGCGAAAAGGGGTGTCAGGAGAGGAGATGCCAAGGTCGGTCAACATTACTACATCAGCCAAAGTGGGAGTCATAGGCCCATGTCCGAAGAGAAACGCATTGAGAGCGTCGGACCAAAAATAGGAGGCTGCTATCACTAAGGGCTCGTTCCTTTCCATCTTGGACAAAGACAAGTCGATACACTGGCCGATTTTTTGCTTGTCCCATTGAACCCTTTTAGAGGTGGCTATTCTTTGATACCATTCTTTCCAACCAGGGGTTTCATTCGGCCATGATCTGAAGGTGCCTGACCCGTGATCTAGGTCCATGGTCGACTTCTTAAATGGAATTCTATGGGTTTCCAAGTTGATTAGATCAATTGGATCTGGGTTTCCCATAGGACCAAGACAGATAAGACCGGGGGTTTCGGTAAGGCGAATGGTAATCTAGTGCCTAACCGCCTAAAAAAGGTAAAAAGGGAGGAAATAAGAACGGATCTAAGATAAATGCCTTAGCGTTGAAAAGTAAAAAGAAAGTTTCAGTAAGGACCTCCGGGATGAAGCTCATCGTGGTTGGCGGGATTGCTGGCGGAGCTACGGACGCTGAAGCTGTCGGTGGGGCCTCTGTCACCGATGAAGCTCCCGCTCCTGCCGATGGAGCTGCTACCACTGCCATTGGAGCCGCCGCTGGTGGAGCCATCGCTGGGGCCTCGGGTGTTGGTGAAGTTCCTGAAGGTGTCACCATTGGGGAGGTGGAATGGAATACGGATGAAAAGGGTCGCCGGAAGAGAAGGTTGGAAGCTAAAGAGGCACCGCAGGAAGAAGGAAACCAGTACACCAAAGAAAGAAGATGTGGGCTTGTGAAAAAGAAGTGCGGGACGTGCTGATATTTAAGGGCGGTCTGAGAAGGGGTAAAACTGGGATTTTTACCGCGCCGTCGATGCAATTTTTCGGGGGGGAGTGGTTGTCTCAGGCGCCCGTTTTGAAAAGATTGCAATCATCAGGCAGAAGACCGCGAAACGGAAAGATATTTTTAATGCGTTTGTTTCAGAAGGGAAGTTGAAAGGAATTTCAATGTAAAGATTATGTTTTACTCCGAAATTGGGGGGCATGTGTTGACGCCAGATTTTGACACGTATGGAATCGGCGTCAAGAAAGGAAAGGATTAGCCGGTGTGGTGAGTTGAAAAGGTCACGACTGGGAATCGGCCGATTGGCGCTGCAGTATTTTGGCGGATGGAGTTGGTAGAAATCGGCCGATTAAGAGGCTGGGGCAATTGGGCCAATATGGGCTTAAAGTGAATTGCGAAGAGAAGATTGGCCCACAGGAGCGCAACGACCAACTCCGATACGAGTTGTACTTGTAAATATTCGTTTTCGTTTAAAATTAGAGATAGAATCCTAGTCGGTTAAGAAGTTAGTTGTAACAGGCTATAAATAGCCATCTTTAGAGATCTGTAAAATCATCATCAAATCAATACAAAAATCTACTATTTTCTCGTACTTTACTTTCAAGTTGGCGACTTCGCCAATACTTTTCTTCTTTCACGAGTTCGTACGGGTTGGCAGGGCTGCATCGACACGATTTCTGGCCGATTCTGTAAGTTCCGTTTATCGAGTAATATCTAAGCTTTAACTTCAGGCGCATCGCTATCGTTTCATTTAGATTTATTCACCAGTTATCGATATTTACTAGAATTCTAGGTTTTACCTGTTGTTCTAGTTTTATCAAAAGTTATCCAGCTTGGAATTAGAGCTTTCGGCTTATTTATCTTTGTCGCTTGTCCATTACTTCCGTATAGCCGATTAGATCTATTTCAAGCGTTGTTTCTGTAGCGTTGTCTAGTTTATTCTGGCAGTTTTCTTTACAAACGTTACCTAGTTGTCGGCTGTACCATAGCTGATTTCCTTATTATAGCAAATCAGCTGATTCGCTGATAAGCTTCCTCGAGATTGGAACCTTAGCCGATCGCAGCCTCTGGGATTTGACACGTTTCCTTCCTTGCCAATCAACAGGTCAGATTGGCTGGCACGCCGCGCGAACCGCACTAGGGCGATAACCCGAACAGGAGTTAAGCAGATTCTCCTAGGTCGTGTGTCTGACGCTGAGATTCAATCGGCTGATTTTTAGCGCCAACACCTAGCAATCCACCAGAGGGTTACCCAAGTGGTTGATTTGTAGGTGAGGGCGATTGCAAAACCAAGAACTCAAAGGTGATCACGAGAACACAAAGGAGACACAAGGGTTTTTGACAGGTTCGGGTCTTTGGAGTGTAATACCCTACATCATGTATGTGTGGATTGTATTGCTTGGTATGATCTCTGGTGGGATCTGCTGTGTTCGATGCCCTCAAGGGGTGCTCTTAGCCACCTTATGTAGGCTGACGACCAAGAGTTACAAGTCGATTTGAATCTCATCTACTTGGTAGTTACATGAAAACTAATCTGAGTTGGACTACAATACGTGTTCCGCAATATCTAGGCTCACTTGAATTATCTGTTTGCCTTCTATTGTACTCCAAGTATCTTCATCTCCTAGGCCCGCATGCCCTAGTCAAGCAGGCCCACTTGTCAAGTCCGACCAGTATCCTAGTCGGTAGGGACCCATGGGGTACCTATATCCCTCAAACCCTCAAGCGATGTGTAGCCGAATAGGAATTTGAGGTCATCACAATGAAGCTTGAAATGAAGTCGGCTGAAGCTGCGATGGCGTCATGGTGACGGAGAGGCTACACGGTGCTTAAAAAGGAAGAAAACCCGAGCGAACGCAGAGCCAACACGTAGAGCGAAGATGAGTGCCGAGTTGATGGATGGTGTCACCTAGCAAATTGAAGCGAAGGTTACGGAGGGCGTCACAAGACGCACTCCGTAGGAGTAGCCCCTGAGCATTGAAGCGATTAGGATCATCGGTCCAATGGTCAAAAAGGAAGAAAAAGTTGATCCAAGAAGCAAGTCCTAGTGCCCGAGCACAAGGATGGGTGAAGTCACGAAGGCATACTGACCAAAAGTAGGCGCCCAGTACCCTAGGACGAGGACTAGCGGAGCCACGGAGGCACGCCGACTTGAAATAGGCACCCAGCCCCCAACTACAAAGACTAGCGGAGCCACGGAGGCATGCTGAGTTGCATCCCGCTGGGCAACGGAAGGCATCCCAAGTCATCTGCGGCACCAAGCCCTCGAGCCTAGGAGCTAGACGAGTCGCGGAAGCACGTCGAGTCGCCTCCCACCCCGAGTCAGAGAGGTCGGCTAGGCGATGGAAGGCACATCAAGTCGGCGTGATGAGGACATCAGCTGCTCGGATACAACCATATTGGCAAATTTTGATTCCAAGGTGAACCAATTCTTTATCAAGATTGTATTTGATACATTTGATGAATTGATGCTACATCATGATGTGTGTTCATTGTCATTTTCAGAAATACATACGTGGATCAAAAGGAGTGTTAAACACACATGGAAGACATGGAGAACCAAAGAAGTTGATTGGGGCCAATTCTAAGTATTCCCAATGTCCTCCACCAGGCCACCACGTCACTTTTGGCTAAAGAAAGAAACAGATCAAATCCAACACGATCTGGGGCTGGATTCGGACTACAGCACTGTGCAGACTTGCGATGGCCGCCATGACCTCATCCGGACCCCATTTTGGGCGTTCAAACACTCCTTGGAATCCTTATGAAGTTTACTTTCATATGGATCCAAACTCATATCCATATCTATCCTGA
The DNA here is from genome assembly GCF_000263155.2 of Setaria italica. NCBI lineage: Eukaryota > Viridiplantae > Streptophyta > Magnoliopsida > Poales > Poaceae > Setaria > Setaria italica. Next base: position 8,224,678 of record NC_028456.1, on the reverse strand, counting down.
GGTAGCTGCAATGATCAAATTACTACCAAGATGTTTTTTTATCCAAGGTGCCACGTCGCCTTATTTTGGCCCGATGGGCCTTGTATCAAGTTGGGTCCAATAAGGACATGTCCTAGGGTTGGAGCATGACACCAGGACCCCCCCCCCCCCAATCATCCTCCTAGGTATTATTAAGGATTTAGAGCCACCACAAATAAATTGGGTTTTGTTTTGTTGAAAGTTTAACCATCCGTTCTACTCAATTCAGAACCCCAACTTTGTGAGTTCAGATTGGTTTTTATCTTCATATTTACAATTGAGTTGCTTGTTCTACTTGTTCTTGCTTGTTTCTCGATTGCTTGCAGGAATTACCCTAGTGGTTTGGTTGATCGTGCTCCAAAAGATCGCGGTGACTATTGGAGGTGATTTATCAGTTGCTAAGGCGCAGCATCCTTGGATGGTTGTAGTCGAGCTGTGAACGTTGTCTCCATCCCCAAATCGAGTTATCCACCTTCTCTCATTGAAAGATCGGGATTCAACCCTAGCGGGTTCATATCACAGCAGCGGCGCCCAGCCCCCAAGTCTGGGAGCCGACGAGTCATGGAAGCACATCGAGTCGCCTTCCGCCCCAAGCCAGAGAGGTCAGCTAGGTGACGGAAGGCACACCGAGTCATTGTCGGCGCCCAGCCCCCGAGCCTAGGAGCTGGATGACTCATGGAAGCACGTCAAGTCGGCTACCACCCTGAGCCAAAGAGCTCTGCTAAGTGACGGAGGGCACGCCGAGTCGTTGTTGGCGCCCAGCCCCCGAGCCTGGGAGCCGGATGAGTCACCTCCTGCCCCGAGCCAGAGAGGTTGGCCAGGTGACGGGAGGCACGCCGAGTCATCAGAGGTGCTCAGCCCCCAAGCCTGGGAGCTGGATGAGTCATGGAAGCACGTCGAGTCGCCTCCTGCCCCGAGCCAGAGAGGTCGGCCAAGCGATGGAAAGCACGCCGAGTCGTCGACAGCGCCTAGCCCTCGAGCCTAGGAGCTGGACAAGTCACAAAAGCATGTTGAGTTGCCTCCCACCCCAAGCCAAAGAGGTTGGGTGATTGCGAAACCAATAACTTTAAGGTGATCACGAGAACACGAAGGAGACATAAGGGTTTTAGACAGGTTTGGGCCTCCAGAGAGTAATACCCTATGTCCTGTATGCATGGATTGTATTGCTTGGTATGATCTCTGTTGGGATCTGGTGTGTTCGATGCCCTTGGGGGGTGCTCTTAGCCGCCTTATCTAGGCTGACGACCAAGAGTTACAAGTTGGTTTGAATCTAATCTACTCAGTAATTACATGGAAAGTAATCTACCAAAAGTTATTGTCTGGTTGCCTTGTCTTGTACTCCAAGTATCTTCATGTTCTGGGCCTGCATGCCCTAGTCAGGTGGGCCCACTTGTTAGGTACAACCAGTATCCTGGTTGGTAGGGACCCATGGAGTACCCATATCCCTCAACGTGCGGCGCCACCTGGCGCCAGTGGGCATGAGCTCGGCGCGGGGCAGGGCCGGGAGCAGCGGAGTGGGCACTTTTCTATTTGACCTTTTTAGTTTCGGTTGGTATACCAACCGGGACTAAAGGAGGTCTTTTATTTTGGGTGAATGACCCGGGACCACTACAAGAAATCTGTTAATCTTTGACGGACCAAATCCGTCACAGATCGCTGAAAAACCGTCATAAAGCAGCATCTATGATGATTTCAGATAACATCATGTATTGAGCGTCATAGATTAACTTAGGTGATGTTTTCTTCGTTATCATCACAGATCAGCACAATCGTTTCTAAACTATCACAAACCAGCCTCAGGCCCGTGCAACCCAGCCTAGGCCCAATGTTTTGTGACGAAAATAAACATCACAGATGGTTGCCACGTGGCGGCCAACATGGCTATGGCTAGTGACATGGACGATGATGTGGACGTGGGATGTGGATGCTGACATGGCATTCACGGTAGACGATGACGTGGCTAGTGCTGACGTGGCATTCACAGCCCATTTTAGAATTGGGCCACTCAGTTAGGCCATTTTTCAGCCTACAGTATCAGATGAAAACTCACTAAATAGACCTTGAGCCCACGAAATGCAATCGAATTTCTCAACCCATATGTCACAACGATCATTTTAGCCCAAAATACATACCAGATTATATCAACCCATCAACCAAAATAACATATACATTCAAATTATTCAAAAACAACAATTTCATCTGTTCTTCCAGAAACAAAGTAGCATATCCAGGTTACAGCAAAAGTTCCAGATACAACATATAAGTTCAAAAGCTACCAGCACCAACAGGTAGCATGTCAACTATCATGTCCACCAGCTACCAACACCAACAGCTAGCATGTCCAGGTTCTCAACACCAGCAGGACCTGCAGCACCAAAACTCAGCATCATTGTTGCAACAGAAGATCAATTTCTATGAGATTATACTAACAAATGCTCTTAGACATAGAAATAATGCATTTGCAAGTGAATCAGAATTTTCTCTTCAATAGGCAATTTCTTGTTTCTTCCTACCTTGTGGACAAGATTCAATCACATGGTACTCTGTCAAAGCATCTTGAACAGTGGGAGGATTGGAACCAGCGCAAACAGTTAAACGCTCCGACCTGCCATCTTGTAATACAACCTGTGAAGTGCAAAGCACCACCACAAAATACTGCCAATAGAAACAGCAGGAAACAACAAGCAATATAGTGGCTGAACAATGAAAGGCCTAAAGCCTCACAGGTAACCTAGAAACTCACACACAGAACACACGTTCACAGTAGTCTTTTGGTGCTGCAATTGCTTGCTGCCTTTTCTGTTTTCTTCTCTATTTATACACAGCCGAGAGCTACAACAGGGCCTGTAATTGAAAGCGAATAATTACAGCCATCACTACCTTGATTGGCTTATTATTCTCACTAACTAGCAGCTGGAAATTCGCTAAGTAAATAGGCTCTGCACCTAGACACTCTGAACCTGGACAGGCTCTCCACCTAGACAATCAGGACCTGGACAGCACACACAGGATTACTCCTAACAAACAAACCATTTAGAAAAGAAAGGAGTTCTGGATGGATCAGAGTTCCAAAAGGTGTTGGATAAGAAATAAAAGTTTGAGACAACAAAAATAGCAGAGTTCTATTCCAAAACGTAACCAAAACTCAGTGATTGACTTCATAGAAACCATAATGTCCCACTTAACACAAATCAATAATGCATTTCTAAGTGAATCAGACATTGTAGTTGTATATAAACCTAACATTGAAACACCTCGATCTGCACATTTATACACAAATAATTCACAAATCAACAACTCCATATTGACTATCGGCAACTGAAGAGACTCAAACACAAAGAAATAGGACAACTTCTATGTCTTGTAGGAGCCTTATTTGGAGCAGCAAAGCAGCCTTACATTCATGAGTTCTCTCATTAATAGTTCAGTATAGGATTATGTAGCAAGGCAAATACTTTGGCCTGGTGGTGCAATGCATGCAAGCATTGTGGCAAGAGTTTTACTTGGACTAACATGCAGATTAATTTAATTTCTAAAATCATATGCAATTCACAATAAATTTATCTTATTTCGTCTACACAAGCAAGGAAAAAATAACCATTTAGTCTAAACTCTAAACACGGTCCTCCTAGAATCTACTATAAACACCTCAATTTATGAAGTGCAAACATCTAATTATGAAAATATTAAACTGACATGTTTCTAGGAAAATTAGTGAATGGTGTTGCCACATCAAGCAAGAATGTACGCATATCATTATGGAAAATATCATACAACAAAAAACATCCTATAAATGTTGGCCTACTAGAATGTATGAAAAGAAGATTAGCACACCGATATGCAAAGGATGCTTCAGACCTTTTACCTATCAGGTGAAGAACAACCTGCAAAAGAAATGTGTACAGTGGAGTAGCTAACGGTATATCTTAATATTCAGCAAACTGTCAGTGGATCTGTTTAGAAGGGACAGTGCTAACTGTTGCGAAAAAGGCCGGAGTAGGAGGCTTAACCATCCATCTTCATCGATTCTGTAAGCTGTGGTGATAATTCCAACATGGCCAGAGCATTGAACCATGTAAATTTGATCAGGAAGATCTAGAAAAAAAATAGCATATATGATCCTGAACATAGCTTATTATTCCATAACTATTTCAAATTAGTCTAGGTTTACATTATAACATAAAAGATCCATGAATAACTGAAATTGGTTAGCAATAGCATTACTAAATAAAAAGCAAGATTATGATTACTGGAATTGGCATCCCAATTCCTGAAGGTAGCTAATTATTCTGCAATGATTGAAACCCTTTCAGATATATGTGCATGATGTTTTGGACCTAAATAGAAAACTTAAAAGTTAACACCAAGGAATCATGGTTACATAACACCAAGGAATCATGATTTTTTTAGCTCAAACTAAATGCCAATGCAAGGAAGAACAACAGAGGATTTGCATAACGAAGTTGGTGTGCATGCACGATGAGCAGGCAGAAGAGCGCGACAGCGCCGGCGAGGTAGAAGTACTCGAGCACGAGGCGGATCCACGAGGTGAGCAGCTGGGACAGCATCCTCGACAAGCGTGTGTTCACCCGCAGGAACGTCTGCTCCGGATCCATCCCCCTGCCGCCGCCGCCGCTGCCCCGCGCTAGTGCCGGCCACCTCCAAACCCTAAGCAGGGCCGTCGCCTCCTCCACCAACATGTAGGACGCCTGCATGATGAACCGGCCCCCTCCCTCCACCAGGCCTACCGCCGAATCTGGGGAGGGAGGCGCGGCCGGAGGTGGGGAGGGAGGCCGCTGGGGTTGGGCGGCAGAGGTGGGGAGGGAGGCGCTGCCGGAGGTGGGACGGCAGAGGTGGGGAGGAAGGCGCGGCCGGAGGTGGGGAGGGAGGCCGATGGGGAGGTGTCAGCGGAGGTGGGAAGGGAGGCACGGCCGGCGGTGGGGAGGAAGGTGCAGGGTGGGAGGACGGCGGAGGCAGCGTTTGTGCAAGAGGTAGGGTTTGGGTAGTAGAATATATAGCATGAGAGCACGAGCCATTGGATCGGTGATGAACGGCCGCAGATGGTTGGCCATTTGGGCCGAAACAGGCCATCTTCATTCTTTCTCTGCTTAATATTTTTCTTTTTCTTTTTTCATTTTATTGCACACACAAAAATAATTATCTAATATGCACCAATATATTTCTTATATATAATAGACTACATATAAGTTGCCTTGTAGAAATTTCTAAATCATTTACTATTTTCAACAGTTTAAATGATTTTTTTAGGTTTTTTGAAAGTAATTACAATTTGAACTTCATGTATCTCAAATAATATTTAAAAAATTGTTTGAAAATATATTTTAAGTATTTTTATTCTAGTATAGCTCAAATATTGAAAATAGATGATATATTCAAATTTTTGCTAGGGATAATTCAAACTTCTACTTGCAACCTTATTATAAAATAATGGTAATAATACCTAAAACTTCTCCAAAAATTCTGAAAATCATAATAGAATCAATTTATTGACGTATAAGCTTAACATAAAAGTTTCATAAGATTTCACAAAATGGATAGACCTCTCACATCGTTTCACACAACTCAAGTCAAACTTTGAGATTTGAATACTTCATAATATGTTCGAACTCGTATGCACCTCAAATTTGGACACAACCTTAACTTTACCCTGTTGTTCACATTTGTGGATTTACATTGCCACTTGTTGTGCAAAAAAGTTATTTTTCTATTTTTAACTAACTAATTAATACACCTTGTGAAGTAACTTGCAAAATAATTATTTTATATACCCCTAATTACATTTTTACATGTAATAGACAACATCTAGGTTATCATGTAGGAGTTTCAAGAATTTTTTAACAGATTTAGTATTTTCTATCATTTAAATGAATTTCTACGTGCTCATCGAAAGTAATTCCAAGTTGAACTATGCGTATCTCCGGTAAGATTTGAAAAATTGTAAAAAACATATTTAGTATCATATGTTTCATTATATCCCATGTCTTGGAGATAGATGAAAAATTCAATTGTCTTCTAGGGACAATTCAAACTTCTATTTCCAAATTATCATATAATAATTACAATAATATCTAAATTTGGTCAGAAAATTCTATAGATTGACATGACAGCATATTTTGGGTCTATAAGCTTGTCATAAAAGTGTTACAAGGTTTTATTAAATATGTATTATATATTGTTTACAAATGGATACATCTCTCACGTAGTTTCAACTAACTCAAGTCAAACTTTTAGATTTAAGTAGTATTTTTCATGTTCGAACTCGTATGCAACTCAAAATTGTACACAACCTTACCTTTACCTTATTGTTGATATTTGTGGATTTACATTGGCACTTATTGTCAAAAAAAAGTTATTTTTACTATTTTTAACTAACTATCTAATACACCAGCTAGCAGCGCCAGGCGCGCCAGGCGGGCCAGGCGAACAGCAGCAGCGCAGCAGGCCCAGCGAGTGGCGCCATGCAGGCCCAGCTCTACCAGGCCGGGAGCAGCAGGCTGAGCGGGCCGCATAGCAGCTCCAGCTCGCGAAGCAGGCCAGCAGCGCACGGAGGGTGGTTTGCAGCCCAGGTGGATAGCGCCACCAGGCCAGGGATCGAGACTCCAACAGGCAAGCCGAGCGGCCCACGCAGGTCAGCAGCTCAAACAGCAGAATTTCTCAAAAAAATGTCATTGTCATGCTACAATAAGTAATCATTGCAAGCCAATTTAGGCTCTACCTTTTCGTTGAACAATTCATGTTGTGTGAGCTTGTTTAGCAAAACCGGCCCAGGCAACCCGCGTACGCGAGCAGGCCGAAGCTTGTGTCAAAAATTCGTTTTCCCCCTTTTTTTATTCTATTTGCCCCTTGTCATAACAATTCTAAATTTGTTAATCACTGCCAATTTATTATAACGTTACAGGTTTTGGACCGTTTCGTACCGAATTTATTGTAACGTCACAGATTTTGGACCACTTCATGATGAATTTATTATAACATCATAGGTTTTGGACCGCTTCATACCGAAATTGAAAAAACGTCATTGTATTACGGGCCTCATATCCACTCTGACATATTCGTGATAGGAAATCGAAAATCATCATATATTGTGTACAGTTAGTGACGTTCTCTGAAATTGTCATAGAAAATTCATCATAGATTAAAAGATTTCTTGTAGTGGACTAAAGAGGGGAATCTTTTATCCCGAATGATTAGTCCCGATTAGTCCCTGGAGACATAGCACTAGTAGAGAACTGGCCTTTAGTCCCGGTTGGTAGGGTGCATATCTCCCGAAAATCCATCCGGGATAAACCAACCGGGACAAAAGGGGGGGTCTTTAGTCCCGGGTCTTTCAACCGGGAGTAAAGGTCACCCTTTAGTCCTTGTTGGTGTCACCAACCGGGACTAAAGGGCCTGCCACGCCTGGCGCGGGACGGGACAGGCCCTTTACTCCCGGTTGGTAAAAGCAACCGGGAGTAAAGGGTGCCCATTTAGTCCCAGTTGGGAAACCCAACCGGGAGTAAAGGGTTACCCTTTAGTCCCGGTTGGATTTCCCAACCGGGACTGAATGGCGCCCTGCATGGCGCCTGAAATTTTCATGCAGCACGTACGTAGTACCGCGGCCCTTTTGTTAACCTTTAGTAGTTGAGATTTTTTATAATGAAATCAACTAGTATTTAAACGAATGAAATTTGTAATTATACAATTACTATATATATATACACAATTCAACTAGTACAAATCGATCTTAATTAGCGCGTATTATATATACAAATAAATCAAACTATATATCTACAATCCTCCCATTGAGGTGTTGCTCGGAGTGTCTAATTGTCGTCCATCGTAATAAAATTCTCCTTTTGGATTTACCACCTCGTCCATTAGGAATCCAAAGAGACCTTCACATATTGCCGCTACTCTTTCTTCCTTCAAGAGTTCTTGTTGAATATTTAACATCTATAATTTGGAAATTTGTGAATGTTACACGAAACAATTAAATATAAGGAGCTAGAAAATAATTAACTAGTAATAGTTTTATTTTACGTACTTTAAAGTTGTGCGGCGTCATCTTTAGTTCCTTAGGTCCCATAAAACTGTGCATGTGCTCACAGATGTAGTAGCCACATAGATTATTCCCGAGTTCCTATCTTAAGCATTTCAGTGCGGAAAAAAATAAGTTATGAAATATTCGTGTTATATAATGTAATAAATGTGCAGACTTCATACGTACCGGGAAGTCTATGTTCCATGTAAGTTTTTCTTTGAATGGACCTTTGTGTGTCCTTATGAATTGTTTCCATGTGCTGCGGATTAGAATAATGAATGATATAGTGTAACAAGGATAAAATTTAGGAAACAAATTTTTGCATAGAGATAAAGGTCTAGAATTATTACAAGCCTAGCATGTCCTGCATGTCTTGGTACTCCACCGGATCTTTCCTCAACGAATCGAAGACAGTGACGTGGCTTCTTTCAGGCTCAATTATAATAAGGATCCAGTGGAAGCTACGTACGTAAAATGTTCATGCATATTAGAGCTAACTAACATTAATCAGGTAAGGAAAATAACAACAAAAGTAGACGGTATACACACACTTACTTGAAGTTGTATGGAAGTAGTATGAAATCCTTGAATGTTTGTTTGTCTAGGAAATTGTATACTTCCACCAAGGTTTTTTCCGGCGATAATTGTATCTATTTTTGGTTAACTATGGATGGATCCATGAAGCCAATATGTAGGTACGCCTCTTGTCGGCACATCTGAATTAGCATCCTACATAAAATGGAAGACGAAGTTAGTATGGTGACTCACGCAAAAAAAATACTGATATGAGCCAAAATTTACATGTAGAGATAAACGGACACTTACAGAACCCAAGCGCTGATCAGAGAGACGTCTAGGGCATCATGATGGTACACTTCATATATATCCTTGAAGTCTAGCCACAGAACTTTCTCGCCTTCGCCGTAAAAATCTATCGGTTTTACCTTAAGACCGAACATCTCCCTCGAGCCGGCGAACACCATCATGTACCATTGATGGAATTCGTACATCTTTGTTGATAGCTTCCGTACCAACGAAGGCCTTACTAGAGGTTTGCCTAGCTCATAAGTCCATCTCGGCTCAGGGAGCGGTGCAGTTGGCGTCTCAACTTTCCCTAAACATTCATCAAGTTCCAGACCTGTTTCTTGCATGAATTTCAATACTTCTTCTTGTTGATCCAAGAGCATTGCTGCTACCCTTTGAGCGTCTTTTTTTGATAAATGCCCGAGGTCGGGGACAGCACCACTGGAAGATGACTTTCCTTTCCTTTTGTCCCTTTCATCAGCCTTTACTAAAGCCTGTTCATAGTTTGATAAGAGTGGTATCCTTTTCTTGGCTCCTTCTTCCATCCTAATAAAAAAGTTTAAATCTCTTCGATTTACTGGCGGTGGCTCCATCTCCCTTGCTTTTTTTTCTTCGGCTTGTTTCTTGAACCACGCACTGGCCTCTGCCTGGATTTTTGCCCACTGTTCTGCATGACTCATTGCCTGGGGCGTTCCTTATGAGTCACTTCAGGCTCCTTTGTTTTCTTCTTTCTCTGTCTTTGCTTGGGAGGCGGTGCTCGTAACTTCTTTAGTGGTGCTGTGGTTCCTTCATCGGGGCTGCTCTTGGTCCCGGCGACGGTGATCGGGGAGGGGTGTTGTTATTATCGTCGTTGCTCCCACCACCAGGATGTGGTGGAGATAAAGACCTTGAAATAGCAGGAAGCGACAGTCCTGGAGTAGGTTGTGCAGGAGATGATGGTCTCGAGCTATGAGGAGAAGGTCGCTGCTGGGGATCTATGGGGAGCGGTCTTGAGCTCTGAGGAGATGGCTCCGTGCTAGGAATGATGATCTAGCGTTTTCGCCATAGAATGATCCCATGAAGCGCTTCTGCCAGTGTCCTTTCCCCGTCACCTCCTGGGAGGTCGATCTCTAGGCCTTCATATTGGCTATCAACAATTTGCTCTACGCGGACGCTGGCGTAGCCAGGTGGAATCTCCATGCCATGACTGCTCTGCCCCGCCAGGGTTGGTAACGCACTCCCGTACACTACCTGTACATATAGCAGAAGTAAACAAGTTATCAAACTCCGATCACGAGGTGTGGATCAATTGATAAGATTGCATAAATATTATGTATAAGTATACCTTAATAGTGAGGTTGTCGACCGGTGCATGTAGCTCACATGTGGTGCGTTGCGTGATGGCATCCACGGGGAACCGTTGCTCCTCCACGGGTAACCTTGGCGTTTGAGTATCAGGGACCCCTGTAGAAGCACAACTGCTCAAGAGGCGTTGAGAAGGGCTGGCGTAGTTTGGATTCGGCAATGCTCCAGATTGGGCCAACTCCGCAACTGCGTGGGCCACTTGACGATTGATTTCCTCCAACATTCTTTCTTCTTGTGCCTGCACTTTGGGTTCTAGCATCTGCCGCCAGCTCTCCTCGATCTGTTCCTTTCTTCGCTTGCGGCTTCTGTACGATGCACTGTCACCTCGAAAAGCAAACTTCCACGGAATGATCCCGAACCCTCGGCAACGTCCTGGGTGCTCGGGATTACCGAGGGCCAATGTGAGCTCATCATTCTCTCGGTCCACCGTCAACCTCCCAGCCTTAGAATCTTCAATGATCTTCATAAGACGTTCGGCCTTCTCATGTATTGTGTCATTGAATATCAACATCCCATCCTCTTGGCTCAGGGAGCCTCCATGAGCGTAATACTAATTTTTTGATCGTTCGGGCCATTCAATAGTTACAGATACGATTTCCCGTTCAATCAGATCTTGTTTTATCTTCCCCCATTTGGGAATTGCTGTGCCATAACCACCTCACTCTAGATGATGATGGTATCCCTTCTGACCAGCATTTGTAGTGTTGGTCAGGATCTTTTTCACACCGTCTTCACTCCTCTTATATTCAACAAATGCCTCCCAGTGGTCCCTCAACTTTGGCCACACATTGAAGTCTGGAGTTCGACCCTTCTTAATGTAGTTGGCATTATAGATATCCATTCGGGCCGCCCGGCCCGGTCCGGCACGGGCCCGGCATGGCCCATTCATTTTTGTGCTGGGCCTGGCCCATCACGATAACCCCATCGTGCCATGCTGGGCCAGCCCACGGGCCTCAGTCACGGCCCATGCATGGGCCCGTGAGGCCATTTTCGTGCCGAGCCGGCCCGAATAGCCCAGTATTTTTTACGTGTCGTGCCGGCCCACCGCCCGTTAAGAAAAAGACTTCACCAAATGAGCATCTGATTCATAATCTAACGCTTTCATTTGAACACACAGAAATTCATCACATTCATCAGTTCATCCCATATTCACATTCACACACAATCATCACATGCGGGGAGCTGGGGAGAAGACGATTCGAGCGCTCGAGGCGCCGGATCTGCCGATTCGAGGTCGAGGGCTCGAGGCAAGGAGGCGTCAGATCTACCGATTCGAGGTCAAGGGCTCAAGGCGAGGAGGCACCGGATCGGAGGATTTGAGGTCGAGGGCTCGAGGCAAGGAGGCGCCAGAGCGCGGCGGGACGCCGTGTCGCCGTCGGCCGTCGGCACCTTGACGAGACTGTGGCCTGTGGGTGCATCGATGCGGGACAGGGGACTGGGGGAGGACAGGAGGAGGTGGTCGGCTGGCCGTGAGCGGAGGAGGCGAGGTGAGAAGGTGAGGAGCGGAGGAGGTGAGGCGAGGAGGAGGCGAGGCGAGGAGGCGGCTGGTGGAGGGGTAGGGTTTGCGGTTGGCCGGTTGCGGAGGGGAGGCCGAGGCCGGCGGGGGCATATATATGCCGGGCGCTCCCGACCGTTGGTGGGCCGCAGAGTTGGGCTGGCTTGACGGGCCGGCAATGGGCCGGCTGTTAGATTTCGTGCCGGGTCGTGCCGCCCGTCGGGCCGAGGCACCGGCCCACGCCCTCCACGAGCCATCAGGTCGGGCCAGCCCGAGCCCGAAGAGTTACGGGCTGGACCGGGCTTGAGATGAGCCAAAAAACTGGGCTTTGTGCCGGGCTGTCGGGCTGCGGGCTGCATGTACATCTTTGGTTGGCATCCAACATCTTCTTGAATGTCTGGAATTATGTAGCCATCTTCTTCAGCGTCCACGTTTTCACATCTTTTTCAATATATCCTTCGGGGAATGTGAAATGTCTCTTGACATCTTCCCACAGCATATTCTTTTGTGTCTCCAGGAGCGCGTACGGATTAGTGCTTCTGCCCTTCCATTCTTTGATGCTGATAGGCACGTTGTCCCTTACGACTGCCCCGATCTGACTCACGTACTTCTTTGCTACTTTCTCGGGAGCAACCGGCCTACCCTCTTCTATCACTTCCATGATGACAAGCCTCCCTTCCATCACCTTTGTACGACCTCGGGTCTTTTTCTCTTGCGTCGATCCAGAGGGCTAACAGTTCAAGATTCGTTAATTAGTACGTAGTAGTAACGGTGGCGTCAAACAATACAAATTATATGTACCTCATCAGAACTTTCCACCATGGCAAGGTGTTACTGGGGCTCATGCTCTTCATTCCCATTGGCAGACATGTTGTCCGCCTGGGTACCCTCTTCATCGGTGTACGATATTGGAAGGTTGTCGCCACTACCATCACCAGCGATTATCTGCTCCATGAGATACCTTGCGGTCTTGTCGTTTGCCATTTCAACTACTGATTGAAACATACATGGAATCATACATGACAGTCATGAATCATAGAAATCACCTTAGTTACATGTACGTAAGGGTATATACATGAAATGATAAAATAACATGAATCCCACATAGTTCGGAATGTTTATACAAATTTCAACAAATTAGAATTACTTTGTAAGAATTTCTACCAAATTTCTACTAATTTATACATATTTATTGGAATTTCTAGCAAATTACTACTAATTCCTACTAATTTTACAATAACATGAATCTCACAAAGTCCGGAATGTTTATACAAATTTCAACAAATTTGTAATACTTTGTAAGAATTTCTACCAAATTTCTACTAATTTATACATATTTATTGGAATTTCTAGCAAATTACAACTAATTCCTACTAATTTTACAATAACATGAATGCCACAAAGTCCAGAAGGTTTATACAAATTTCAACAAATTAGTAGTACTTTGTAAGAATTTCTACCAAATTTCTACTAATTTATATTTATTGGAATTTCTAGCAAATTACTACTAATTCCTACTAATTTGAATGAATTTCTACAAAATTTCTAACTAATTACTACTGATTACTACTAATTTCTACTTATTTGATTTTCTAACTAATATACAAATATCATGATTTTCTAACTAATATACTAATTTCTATTCATTTTCTAGCTCAAAAATAAAAAAAGGCCCTTGCTGACGCAAGCCGGTGGGCTTGCGTCAGCAAGAGCCCTTCGTTCCCGACGCTAGTGCTGGCGGACCTCGCGCGGTCGACGGTGGCTGGGGCAGCGGGACGGCGGCGGCTGGGGCGGCGGGACGACGGAGGCGGGGACGGAGCGAAGCAATGTCGGGCGGAGGCGGCCGGCGACGAGGGACGATGGAGGCGGCGCGCGCGACAGAGGCGGCGACGAGGAGGCCCCGCGACGGACGAGGGCGCGACGGCGACAAAGGAGGTGGCATTGATGGAGGCGGCGATGAGGCCCCGCGATGGAGGCGGCCGGCGGCGATGAGGTCGAGGGGGCGCGACAGAGGAGGATCGGAGGCGGGCCGGGGTGATGGAGGAGGAGGCGGTCCGGGCGCGGGCGAGGCGGTCGGGCAGCGGGACGACGATGGCCGGGGCAATGGGGGACGATGACGGCGGCGGCCGGCGAGGGAGGCGGACGGGCGGCGACGGAGCAGGCGAGAGGGCGCGGGATCTTGGCGAAAATTTGGCTAAGTGTAACTGGCGTGGGGGGTAGAAGAGGCTACATTGCCTTTTATCCCCCCCTCCCTTTATCCCGGTTCGTAATGGCACCCGGGACTAAAGGTCTTTTTGTCCCGGGTCCCATCACCAACCGGGACAAAATCCCCCACATTTCATCCCGGTTGCTAACTGCAACCGGGATAAAAGGGTACGTCTGCCGGCACGAATCGAAACCAACCCTTTTGTCTCGGGTGCCAACACCAACCGGGACAAAAGGCCCCCCCCCCTTTTATCCCGGTTGCTAACTGTAACCGGGATAAAAGGGTACGTCCCCGGTGGGAATCGAAAACTACCCTTTTATCCCAGTTGCAGTTGTCAACCGGGATAAAAGGAGGGCCTTTTGTCCCGGTTTCAATTGGCACCCGGGATAAAAGGGCTTGTTCCCACACTTTCATCTCCCGCCTGTTTTTTGGAAAAGGATTTTATTTATGTTTTCACTGCATTTCAGGATGCAAAAACAAAAAACTTCACATATTTTGTACATGCAAAAATATATTTAATTAGCGAGTATATTGATAATAAGTGTGATTTAGTCATTAATTCTATACCAGTTCATTTAGCCTCTAAAATAATTATTTTACTGCATCGCTATGATCAAGAAATTATTCAAATAAATAATTTCAACGCGCAAAAAAATCCATGTATGTATGTGGTTAACATTGTTCATGTTTATCTAATAAATCTTCACCTAACAAATTTAAGAACACATAAAATCATACATAGGTTAAATTAAAAATTGTATCAAGTACTACACAAAAGTCATGTAAATTTAGCGCATTACAATACAACGTTGTAAAATTTCTTCTTCACGAAAGTTCCTTGATCATGATCGCGGCGTAAGTACGGAGCCTCTTCTTTGGATAGCAGGATGCTTGGATCAACTTCAACTGCGAATGAATGCATGCCATCAAACTAATCATAATCATCTAATTGGTCTGTTTTATCCTCGACTCCCACGATTTTTCTTTTACCTGGAAGAACTATGTGGTACTTTGGCTCCCATGTCTCTTCTGGATTTCTCTTGGGTTTGCTACACATGTCCTTCACATAAAACACCTAATGCACATCATTGGCAAGTACAAATGGGTCATCACTATATCTAGTCTTGCTCAGATCTACTATTGTCATTCCGTACTGATCTTTGGTTACGGCAATTAGCTTCACACAATTGCAAAGAAATAGAGTGATGTACAGCGGTCCGTATTCGAGTTCCCATATCTCCTATATGAAACCATAATACGACTCCTTGATATTATTTCTATCTATGGCATATATGCGGACACCATTATTATAGTTCATGCTTTTCTGATCCTGGGCTCTCGTGTAAAATGTATAACCATTTATCTCATAGCCTTGGAATTTCACGATTGTGCTAGCAGGTCCCCTGGCTAACCAAGCGAGCTGTGGGTGAATCTCAGAGTTACCCATAAGTTGTTGGCACAACCAGGAGGGAAAAGTGTCCATGTGATGACGTGTAAGCCAAGCATCGGATTTGATCGGGTTTTTGGAAACTACCATCTGCCTGTGCTGCTCGATATACGGAGACACAAAGGATGACTGTTGTAGAATAGCGTAGTGTGCCTTGTCGAACAAATTAGTATCATTGATCAAACTTGATTTCCTTCCAAAGGTGCCCATTCCCCGGAGCCTCCCCTCGTGGCGTGAAGTTGGAACCCCAATCGAGAAAATTGAATCAATAAAATCAACACAAAACTCGATCACCTCCTCTGTTCCACATCCCTTGGTGATGCTTCCTTGGACGGGCACGATTAAGAACATAGGTTTTTAGGACTGCCATGAACCTATCGAAAGGCCACATATTGTGCAGGTATACAGGTCCGAGAATACCAATCTCTTTTACAAGGTGAACCAGTAAGTGCGTCATAATATTGAAGAAGGATGGTGGAAATAACAACTCAAAACTGACAAGACATTGCACTACATTGTTCTGTAGCTTTGATAGCTTGGATGGATTGATTGCCTTCTGCGAAATCGCATTGAGAAACGCGCATAGCTTTACGAGCGGCAACCGGACATTTTCTGGTAGAACACCCCTCAGTGCAACCGGAAGCAACTGGGTCATCAACATGTGGCAGTCATAGACCTTGAGATTTGTAAACTTCTTTTGTTTCATATTTATTATTACCTTTATATTCGAGGAGTACCCAGACGGGACGTTCATACTATTCAAGCATTCAAACATGGTATCCTTCTCTTCCTTGCTAAGAGTTTAACTGGCAGGACGTAAGTAGTGCTGTCCATTATCTCTCTTTTCCGGATGTAGGTCATCTCGTTGTCCCATGGCTTTCAGGTCATGTCGTGCTTCCAATGTATCTTTCAAGGTCCCATAAACACCCATGAAGCCTAGCATGTTCACGCAAAGATTCTTCGTCAGGTGCATCACGTCTATTGCGTTGCGAACCTCTAGAATTTCCCAATAAGGTAGCTTCCAAAATATTGACTTTTTCTTCCACATGGGTGCACGTCCATTATCGTCGTTCGGAACAGGTTGACTACCATGACCTTTCCAAAGACTATATTTATATCCTTTATCATCTCGAAGACACGCTTTCCATTACGGTGTGCAGGTTTTTTACGATGGTCTGGCGCCCCTTTGAAATGCATCCCACTCTTTCTCAGTTGGTGGTGAGCAGGGAGAAATCAACGATGACCCATATAGACGACCTTCTTACAGTGCTTCAAATACATGCTGTCTGTGTCGTCTAAACTGTGGGTGTAGACCCGATATCCCTTATTTGTCTGTCCCGAAAGGTTACTCAGTGCAAGCCAATCATTGATGGTTACGAACAACAATGCTCATAGATTAAAGATCTCTTGTCTATCCTTATCCCAAACATGTACACCTTCTTCCTTCCAGAGCTGTAAAAGGTCATCAACCAACGGTCTTAGGTACACGTCAATGTCGTTGCCGGGTTGTTTTGGACCTTGGATAAGCGCCGGCATCATAATGAACTTCTGCTTCATGCACAACCAAGGAGGAAGGTTGAACATACATAGGGTCATAGGCCAAGCACTATGGCCACTATTCAACTCATCGAATGGATTGAATCCATCAGTACTTAAACCAAACCTTATGTTCCTTGCTTCACTTTCAAAGTCCGGGAATGCTCTATCAATTGATCTCCACTGGGCCCCATCTGCGGGGTGTCTCAGCATCTCATTCCATACGTTCTTCTTTGTGCCATCGCATCAACTTAGCATTCGCCTTGTTCCTGAACAAGCGCTTCAAGCGTGGTATTATAGGGAAATACCACATCACTTTCGCGGGAACTCTCTTCTTGGGAGACTACCCCTCGACATCTCTAGGATCATCTTGCCTGATCTTATACCGCAGCGCTTCGCAGACGGGACAAGCATCCAATTTCTCGTATTCATCACCATGATAGAGGATACAGTCATTAGGGCATGCGTGTATCTTCTGAACATGCAATCCGAGAGGGCAAATAATCTGTTTAGCTTCATATGTTGTGGATGGTAATTCATTATTCTCGGGAAGAATCTTCTTGACAATGCTCAACATCCCCTGAAATGTCTTATCGGACACACCATTTTTTGCCTTCCATTGCACAAATTCTAGTGTCGTACCTAGTTTTTTATAGCCCTGCTGGCAATCTGGGTACAACAATTTTTGGTGATCATCTATCATGCGCTGCAACTTTGCTGCTTCCTTCTCAGTTTCGCAATCTCTGTGTGCATCTCGTAGCACTTGACCAAGGTTATCAGTAGGGCCATTTTCTGTAAACTCATCTTCATCAGCCTCGCCCATTGTAGTATCTGCAAAAGCTTGGCATGCAACCCAGTCCGGAATGCTGTCATCTTCCTCCTCCTCGCCATCTTCCATTACAACCCCTCGTTCACCGTGCTTGGTCCAAACCAAATAGTTAGGCATGAAACCGTATCTAAACAAGTGGCTGTGAATAGTCCTCTAGGAATCCTTTGAATAGTCCTTCTTGTTATTGCATTGGAAGCATGGACAACATACGAACCCATTCTCTGGCTTGTTCGCTTTGGCCACTTCGAGAAAATAATGCAAGCCATCAATGAACACCTTGCTCCGCCTGTCTGCACTATACATCCATTGCCGGTCCATCTGCATCGTATTACGCATGAAAATGGATTACACTTGATAATGGATTACGCGTGAAAATTGATTACACTTGAAAATAGATTACGCGTGAAAATTGATTACACTTGAAAATGGATTACGCGTGACAATTGATTACACTTGAAAATGGATTCACGATTGAAAGCATGTCAAACGTTGTAGTGCAAATAATGCTGAAAGTTTAGATATAGATACAAATACACATATTTAAATTAAAGATCCAAACAACATGATACAATACAACAAGCCATCCACTGGTTATTATCTAGGAGGACTTTAAGCATCCTTGGGCGGTGAAGACGAAGGTTTTGCTGACCCACCCTCATCCTATACATTTGTGCCACCTGAAACGGTAGTACTAAGTGGACGTGAAACACCCGGGACTGAGGGTGGAGCATAACGACCACCAAAAGGAGGTTCCTGACCCACGGCAACAGCTTCTTCATGACGTTTCTGCAAATAACGAAGCATTGCTTTTTCCAACGCGCTCATTTTCTTCGGCTTATGCTGAGGGCCAACTATAATTTTCCCCTTGCCGAAAGAGGAACGACGATCGCCCCCACCATCGCCACTTTCTCCAGTAGTAGAAGCCATCTATGTACAAAAATTCTTACCTTAGCACTGCAGAAGTTGTTGAACTTGAAGACTGTTATCATCTCGTGAGCATGTCCTCAACTGGGCGGCACCGCACTTCGTCATGAACGAGGTTCGATTCTACGAAAAACTGGACACGGTCACGATGTCCGTATCCACTCTTTCTCGTAGAATCGAACCTCCTTCTTGACATACGTTGCTGCTCGGCGGAGAACATCCTCGCAGAGAGGAACACAGTATGCAAGTTCAACAAGTATGGATTTGAAAAACCATATTGAATTTGATAACATAAACCATCTAGACAAGGTAGCATCATTCTTAACCCACTGCAAGAATACATACTATATATGACACATCAATCTCCCTCAGATTCTAGCTCAAAATACCTCTCCATTTTCTACTTCATCACATTCTAGCAAATAAACTTAATTTCCATCTCCAAAGCATAAATCAAAGCGTAACAAGAGGATGAAGTAGCAAACCTTCACAACACTTGTGTTGGCTGAGTGAAATTTCCACGAAAATGAGGGAAAAAAATTCGGGCAGCACCTCTCTTGCTTCGGCACCACCGGAGAGTGGTGAAGCTCAGCTCTCTATCTATGTGGTGGACTGGCTCGGGCTAGAGGAGGAAGAAAGGCCTCTGTCTTGGTATATAATGGGGATGAGTTTTTATCCCGGTTAAAAACTCCAACCGAGATAAAAAGGAACACCTTTTGTCCCTGTTGAAAGTTTACTCCCGGTTGGAGGCTCCAACCGGGACAAAAGGGTGGACCTTTTGTCCCGGTTGGAATTACCAACCAGGAGTAAACTTTTTGTCCCGGTTGGTAACACCAACGGGACAAAAGGTCCACCCTTTTATCCCGGTTGGAGGCTCCAACCGGGATAAAAGGGTCACGCCACCGACGCCCCGGAACTAGCCGTTGCAACCGGGACTAAAGGGGGCCTTTAATCCCGGTTGCAGATACCAACCGGGAGTAAATCTTCCCTCTATTTTTGCCTACCGTGGCGCACCCCCTTTTGTCCCGAGCCAACTTTAAACCAGGACAAAAGGGGGCACATCGAAAGTCAGTTCTCTACTAGTGTAGGTGACATACCAACTAGGACTAATGATGGGTTTTGTAGTAGCGATTACTTGGTCTAGTAGTGATTCCACTCATGGGCAAAGCAGGGTGACATTAGTTAATCTAGTCATTCACACTCTTAAATTTGATGAAAAAGTTCAACTACGTGACTAGATGAATACAAGTACACCACAGGCAATGGAACCTAACATTGTGATAAGAAAGCGCGTATATAATGAATCCTTGAAAATTCTTGTCTTCTGGATTATTTTTAATGAAAAAATTCAATTATCAGGACAAACTACACAAGCAAACTAGCATCCCCATCGGTGGTCGAGCCAAATGAGTTGGTGCCGGAGTACCACCTATGCAGGGTCGTCTCAAACGTACACGCATTAGGCTACCGCACACTTGTTAGCAAAGCTGTTGGACGGGCGTCAAAGGTATTATGTACCCTTTTTAATTTTTCTGCAGTAGTCCGTATTTCCCGGCTTTGGTCATCCTTCTGATGTAACGGCAGTGTAGCCCTTGCAGCCCACTTTGCTAGTATCCAAAAATTAAAGGTTCTAGGTAGAGGGGCATCCAACCATCCCAAAGCTGTCGATATCCTTTTTATTAGTAGCTGACAAATGTTGTGAGGTCACAAGGAAAAAGATTTGAAAAGGAGCCAGAAACCATGCGTGTAGATATAGTAGCAAAAAAGAAAGGCAATAAATTAATAATAGTATACTTCTGAGAGGAGGGGCGGTATCTCTACAGATACAGTGTCATTAAATGCCAAAAAGCCTATAAATCCGACCAAACCAGGAGGGGCTTACATAACCGACAGCCTCTCGCACATCTCTCTAACCACATTTCCCCTCCAGCTCGAGTGACACTACACCGTTCACATTTTACTTTGTTCGTGTTCCTGCTGCTCTCGGCCTTGGATTCACCAAATTCTATAGGATAGCGTCCTCTCTGAGAGTTTGCAGATTCAAGTCCAAGCTCTGTGGCCTTTTGTTCGATCCTGGCCGGCTTCTGTCTGATCTGTTGAGTGACGGATCTCAATGAATCGAGGGTTCCCATGGAGTCCGTACGGGTGGGGTCCATCATACTGGAACCAGAATCAGAACCAGCAGCAATGGGCATGGCATGTGCGGGATCCGTACTGGAACCAAAGAACACGTTTCAGCAACGTGGGCTGGAACGCCGGAGTACCGCAACCAGGAGGCCTTATGGGGCACCCATCTTACAACTCCCCACGTCCCTTAGGTATTCAAAGAGATGTGGCTCCTATGCATTATTTCTGTTTAGATATTGCATGAATTTCTGAATATTACATGTATCCGCCCCTCTTCTTGAGTTTATACATATATAATCATCAAGGTTCTTGTTGGGGCTCTAGGGAATCATGTGAAATCCTTGTGTGTAGGTCGGCCACCAAGGCCTCCCCCGCCACAACGAGGAAGAGTTTCTCCAGGCGGTCAGAGCTCGAACTCATCAGGACAGCATAGAGGCCGTGATTTGGACCGGGATGCTGGCAAGGGACTGCTGGGGCCCGGTGACGACCCTTCAAGTCAGCGTGGGGAAACACCATTTCTGCCCCCAAAGAAAAGGGCGGAATTCAAATCACCAGAGTTACATAGCGGCCAGCATGGGAATGGGTCAGATGACAATTCAAGTAAGTCGGCTACAGAAAAGCCTCTAGATCCAGTACAAGAAACACCCGATCCACCACCCGCATCGTCTACGAAGACAGGGTTAGGCTCCCTTGTGCCGCCTGCAGTGTCAGCTCCAACCCCCTTGGAAAGTCCTGATGTCGATGTGTGCATGACGGAGAGGAATGACCAAGGCGATGTGTTAGGCCTGGGTGGTTACATGGAAAAGAAAAGGTTGCTATCAAAGACACTTTTCGCAGATGTTGAGGGAGAGGTTAAGGTCACTACAAAGAAGACTCGCCTTGGCTGGGGTCAGGGGCTGGCGAAGTATGAGAAGCAACTGAAGCAACAAAATGGACAGAAACTTGTAGCTGACGGGGACAATGGTGAAACTGGGAACGGAGCTGTAGTTTACACAGCTACTGCGCCTGCTTCCTCTGACCGACAAACTCCAACACCAGGTGAATCCATATAAACTTGCTAGTATGAAACCTATGCATATGCCTGAAGAAATGATTATGAGCTTACCAAATCACTTTGTATTTGTAGGAAGCAACGTTGGTCTTGGTAATAACAGCACAAACACGACTGAAATGATGGTTTCCCAAGTTGCTGTGCCTGCATCCTCCCGGGGGTGTTGTCCACTAACTGGTGACCACCTGTAAACTTGCTACTGTAATAACACCTAAGTCGGCAAGGCATGTTTATGTGTTCATGAAATTTTTATAAATTTTCACTTGCAGGAGGCATCGGTTATCGAGGGAATAGCAGCACGAGCTTGACCGAAACAGTTAATATTCGCCCTGCTGAAGTGACGGATTTCTCTCACAAACATAGCCTGCAACCAGGTAAGCACAGATGTCTAGTCTCCAGTAAGTCACATAACACTTAAAACCAGACATGTTTCTGTGATTATTTTTTTTTGTGATTTTCCAGATGTTGGAGGCAGCAGTAATCCATGCAATAACAGCTTGAGCATGACTGAGACAGTAACTTGCACAGCTACTGTGCCTATTTCATCTCATGGAAGTAGTCCACCACCAGGTGAACACATCTAAATTTGCCAGTTTAAAACATATACCGGCCAGATATTTTTACAAGTTTGTGAAATTTCGGTTTTCCACCTGTAGCAAACATCGATGGTCATGGGAATATCAGCATGAGCTTGGCTGAAACAGTTATTTGCCCTGAAGTGCCTGCTTTCTCTCGCAGCCCGCTACCAGGTGACCACATTTGTACACTAGTTAGTAATTCATATGATCAACATCTAGACCAGATATGAATATGTGATTCTCAATTTCTCTTTTTTTTGTGATTTTATAGCTGTAGGAGGCAACAGTGATCCTTGTAATAGGATCTCAAGCATGACTGAATCGGTGGTATCTGAGCTTGCCTCGTCTCGCAGATGTGATCCGCCACCAGGTAACTGGAAGTTGACTTGCCAGTGTAACACATCACGGATATGTTGTGTGACGGCCAATTTTGCTAGTTCCGTATGCACAATTGTGACAGTGAAAATGCATGACCTGTTTAGATGTTATAACATAGTACTGCGCCACGAAAACTTTAACACAGATTCTGCTTGCTCGTTTATTTTTTAAATATGCTTGGATGTGGATATACCTAAAAATTATTATACCTTTAAATTTCGGCGTGCTTCCTCCAGTTTGATGTCTTGCTATATCTGCAATGCATTCCAGCAGGTGAATTTTGTTCTGTTGTAGTGATGGACCTCTGCAATCGCATGTAGTTTCTGACTGCAAGCTTATTATTTTAGACATCATTATAACTTTTTCTTTGAGGATGAGGAATATTGACCTCTTAGAAACATATCGCATTGATTAATTGAACTCTTAGAAAAAGACAATGAGATATATGTCCTTATCAAATTTCTAAATTTTCCAGCTGCAGGTCTTGGCAAAAGGAGGATGAGCTTGTCTGAAACTGTTATTTCCCCTGCTGTGCCTGCTTTTTCTCGTAGCAGAAGTACTTGTCCACCCCCAGGTAAATACACATTGCTTGAACTTGCCACTACTACTCATAACATCTAGACATGTTTCTGCGATTACAATTTTGTTTTGCAGCTGGAGGAGGCAATAGTGATATTAGCAATAGCAGCATGAGCACGACCCAAGGAATCTCTTGCCCAGCTTCCACTCATGGATGTAGTCTTCCATCAGGTGCGCATATCAGCTGTCAGCACAGGCCCCACATATATTATGTCATGATAATTAGTTTTTCTATTTCTGTATGCACATCACATTCATACCATGCCTCGACTACATATGATGTGTTCAACATTCGTGAACCAAATAAATGTTATAACCATACAGTGCCACATAGATTTTAACAGTGATTCTACTTTGAGGCCTTTGTTTTTCTTTAATATAAAAGTGATTCTAGTTACCTATATTAATTAATTATACCTTTGAGCTTCTGCGCACGCTCCCTCATGTTTTAGTTGTACTATTTTCTGGAATTAGATGTTTCCAGAGCCGAATTGTATTATTTCGTTGTACTGATGTGCCTCAGGATCAAGTTGCATGCATGTGCTTTTGATTCCATGCTTATTTCCGTCATCAGTATGATGAAATGATTATTTTGATTGATGATGACAAGATTGATAAACCCTTTTGATCCTGAGGATCTATCCCTTTAGAAATTTATGCTATTGACTAAAACTGGAGACTGAGTAGAAAACAAGGACCTAGTGCAACTTGTCAATGAAATTCAAAGCTTATACTATTTCATCTAGAGATTTTTTGAATTATATAGATAAGGAGAACACATGTAAACTTTCAAGTATAATATCTGCCTACAGATTTATTTATGTGACTATCTCTGTGAGTTCCATCTGCAGGAGCCAATGGTGTTCTTTGCAATAGCAGCATGAGCTTGTTGGCACAAAATGTTGTTCAGCCAGCAGATGTGCCGCCTCCCTCTCGCGGATGTAGTCCACCACCTGGTAGGCACATGAACACTTGCTATTACACGAATAACGCTTAGGCCAGACATGTTTATATGAATCAAATTTCTGTGGTTTCCAGCTGTAGGAGACAATGGTGCTCTAGGAAATAGCAGCGCAAACTTGACGGCCGCGACTGTGGTCAATCCAGATACTGTGCTTGTTTCTTCTGATGGATTTAATCTGCCACCAGGTGACTGTCTACTTGCAAGCAGTATATACATACTGCCTCCGTCCTAATTATTAATCGTTTTGGCTTTTCTAGATTCATAGATTTTGCTATGCACCTATATATATATTATGTCTGATGATCTTGCTAGTTCCGTTTGGACATATCCATCCATGGCCTCAACTGTTGACAATGAGATCATGTGTTTAAGATGCGTGGACTAACTATATGTTATAACTGTACTGCACCACATAAACTATAACACAGATGTTTCTTGCTCTTCTGTTTTGTTTTTTAAATGCTTGAATGTGGGTACCTATATTAATTAATTATATCTTCAAATTTCTATGGGCTTCCTCCTGTTTGATGTCTTAATTCCATGTGCTTTTCACTCTAAGATCATGTCCAACATCAATATTACTTTCACTAGTGATGATGATCTACATATACCCTTTTGTTCATCGGAAACTGCCCTATATATTCAGATATAAATGCTATTGATTTATTGAACTTTGAGTACTAGTGGCTTGATTTTGTCCAACCTGTGAGTGATATGTCCATATTATACCGTTTAGAGATTTTTTTCAGATAATTGAGAAGAATAGCTTATCACAATGGGTGTAATCTTCAAAACTGGGCTCAAAATACACCATCTATTTAGTTTGGCTAGATGTATGTAGTGAACTCAATGGAGGACATTTTTATATTTTGCATATTGTATTGTTATGCTTTTAAGTAAATTTGTGCTCGCCAGTACTAGCTTAGTATTAAAAACTCTCTTCTTGATTTACTGAACGAAAATGAAAACCCTGTTTATCATCGCATGTTCACTGGCGCATTTGATATATATTCAGGTGAAAATTAATTGCACACAAATCCTAACATGAATAGGATCGAACAACTCAGGTGAAAAGTGATTATTATATTCTGTCAATAGGATCTTGATTTAGACTGTATAGTAATGTATGCTATTATGTTACAATTTTCTGTAGTGGAACCCATCAGCCTTTGGTTAGCTTCCCAAGAGGTTGTATTCTTAGCACCTAGAACTTGACTGCCTAAAGCGTAGGTTCTTTGTTTAAATCAGCACTTCATAGTCAAATTAAATAAAATCAGACTGAATCAAATTATTTATAAACAAAATATACTATGAAAGTATTGTTATAGCAGGTAGCGCATCATGGGCATATCTGTTTACATGTGAGAGTAATTAAATAACTGAAATCAATTTTGTTAAGCTTTCATAATTTTTTATGCAACTCTCTTGTAATCGTTGATGTTTCAGCTAATTTCATTTTTTTTGTTCGGTAGGGTTGTACCTCACAGCTAACTATGCATGGAGTTTAATTAATCATGTACTACGCAACAGTGTTTTTTGTCTAATTTAACCTTTTCTGATATGCTGTTTTATTTAATATGCAGATGGCAGCAATGCTAAATCGACAAAGGTTCAAGATATTTCACACAAATTGATTTCACAACCGATCAACAAGATTCAAAATAGTGCCAGAATGCCAGCAATAATTATTAGAAAGTTACAGAAGCCTAGGGAGTTTCTGAACAAGAATATTTTGTTTAAAGAGCCACAAACTAATAAGCTTCAGGGGTCAGGGTTTAAGGCATGGTCACAGGAAGAAAAAGATATCTTTTCAGAGAAGATTACAACATTTGGTACGGACTTCAAAAAGATCTCATCTTTTCTTTCCCACAAAACGCCAACAGATTGCATTGAGTACTATTCGAAGCATTATAAATCAGTGTGCTCAAAGAAATCAAACAAATGTGTGCCAACTACGAAGCAATCGCAAGAGAAGTGCAAGAATGTGAATGATGCTGCACCTTATATGTCTGGTATAGCAACAGTTACAGCTACTAAAAATTATAAAAAGATGAAAACAGTGGAAGAAGATTTGAAGAAGCCTGCGAACCAAATATGCCATGAATCGACGGCTCATTTGCAATCTCATAGCCTTCCAGATAAGGGGCATCATGTTGAATCAACTATTGAAGAATATGAACATGTAACTGGAAATGTATTAGTAGGTGAAATGAATGCTCCATCCCTACATGGAATGAACTCTCCTACCACTAACTCTAGTGAAGCTGCCCGTTTGACCATTCCCAAAACTGAGGTGGCAGAGTTGAAGAATTTGAGTGAGGACAGCTGCTCCAATGGGAAAACTAGAAAAGGAGAACAAGAAATATGGACTAATAAGGAAAGATGCCATCTTATTGAAGCTATAGAAATGCATGGTATGGACTTCTCAAGTATCTCAGTCCACGTTGGTACGAAGTCAATTCAACAATGCAAAAATTTCCTCAGCAACTGCAAAAATGACCTTAATCTTGGCAAGAAGCATGTGAACAGCAACAGCAACAGTACAATTGGTACTAATGACAGATTTGTTTCCAATGTGGATTCTGCAACTTGCATCATCCAGTCTTACTCTAAGGTAAAGGAAAATGTACCACAACCAGTTACGAGTGCAGATCATGGCGATGGAGAAAATTATCAGGCTGGTGGGTCAAGTGGACAAGGTACTTCTGAAATAATAAAGTATTTATCTGAGAGTGGTCAGAAGATACCAAATGTTACTACTGAAGATAGTCAGACCATCAGTGGCGAGGAAAATCCTGAGCTCTGTGCTGTATCAAAGGAATGTAATGATGCTGCTGAGCATTCATGGAATGACGACACAGAGACTAACTCAAATACTCATAATGACAATAATGCCCCATCTGATATGGAAAATCCCACAAACGACAACAACCCCTGCATTTCTACTAATAGTGCTGAATTAAGTGGTCATCATGAACTTGTGCAGCCACTGGAGGATTCAGAGGCACTCAAGATAGGCTCAAAAGAAAATAATGATAAGGCCATAAGAGATGAGAAAAATCCAGAGCACAGCATTGCTTCAAAAGAAGGTAGTGGTATTCTATTGGGTTGCATTGTGAATTCTCAGAGGGACAAAGAAGTTGTTGATATTATCTCAAGTCCAGAAGGAAGTGATCTCAATGTACCTCCTACGCTGGCCTCACTTGGAGCATCAAACAATTCCCATTTGTCATCTACTTCAAGTTCTGCTGCTTTGCAGACAGTTTATGCAAAATCTTCTCGCGGTGAAGTGGATATGGATCTGAATCTACCTCTTCATGTGGCTCCACCAGATCTGGCTTCAGTAGCTTTGGATAGTAATCGTGCTGAAGCTTCCATGGATCTTCATGAACCCCGCCAGACCATAGATGTTGCTGCAATAATGGAGCATGAATTAAGCATCAGAGCAAGGGAAACCATTGATGTGGGTGGTGACAGTGAAGCTGCAAATGATGTGACCCATGTTCAGGAAATACATCAGTCGTCACAGACTACCGTAGCTGAAACCAGCCACCACCCTGCAAATCAACCTGGCTGTATTATGCTTTTTGGTCAAGTCATCTATCAAGCCCCATCGTCCTCTGGGACAAACCCTACTTCCAGTCAGGGAAACCAGATTGTTGCCAGCTCAAGGGACATACCGTCTGAAACAGTTGTTCCTTTTAGGGCAGGAAGTGGCCAACTATATCCTTCAGGGCCTAGCATTATTTGGAGAAGTGCTCCCGTCAACCTGGGCCAGCAAACAGTTTTGTCAAATAATACGATGAACCTGGACCAGCAAGCAGTTTTGTCAAATAATACGATGAACCTGGGCCAGCAAGCAGTTTTGTCAAATACTACGATGCCTTACGGCTCAACTAGTGGTGCTGCTTGGCGGCCACTCCAGCTTAGGAACAGTGCCCTTGTCAACATGAGCCAACAGAGACAGTATGTACACATGATGATGCAATACAGCATGATGAGAGGTGCCGTACCCTATCATCTGAGGCAAGAAAGCAGCAGCAGCAGCGGCGGCGGCCTCATCAACTTTAACAACTTCAACCCGGGCCAACAGCAGTGGCCAAGCAATATTCTGGACACAAGTAGAGTGGTGATGGGTTACCCTTGCTTGCCTGGCTCCACTCAAGACCAAGCTCCTACAGCTATTATGCCATCTGGAATAAATATAGAAGGCGCGTCAACAAGCAATACTGGGTAAGCAGCCAACTCAAACTACTCTCTCTCTCTCTCTCTCTCTCTCTCTCTCTCTCTCTCTCTCTCTCTCTCTCTCTCTCTCTCTCTCTCTCTCCACGACAGTGATTCATTGGTATTTGTTGTCAGGCTTCCAGCAGCAGGAAGAGGAAGAGGACGAGGGCGAGGGCGTGGTCGAGGGCGAGGAAGAGGGAGAGCGAGCTCATAATTCAGGGCTCGCATTTGGCCGCTCAAATAAAGCGTAAGGAACAAGCAGTCACATGGCACTAGTACTAGCACCATTTATGTGTCGGTTTTATGTTATTGTTATTGTGGACTAGTATTGGAGGATTATTGTACTTTGGTTATTTAAGTTAGCTACTATTCCAAGTGGGAGCTTAAAACTCTCGTGTTTCCTATGCTGGTTTGCACTCTGTTGGAGTACTTTATTTCTGATAGTGCTAGATAACTTGGTTTTCCATTTCCTAGTCCAAACAATTACTGTCAGTTGATTGGTGAAACAATGACATCGATTTGACAATCATTTGAAGGGTGCATGGAACCCTGTAATTGTATGTTCTTGTTTAGATTACCCAATCCAGTTCGCAAATTGTGTTTTTCTTGATTTCCACTTTTTAATCAAGATAATGCAGACGTGCATTCTAGTACGGATGCTAATGCATGTCAGCATATTTATATTCATCCTGCCTACACGTGGAAGGCAATGCATGATGGGTGTATATTAGGTTTCCATTATAATTCAGTCTACGAGATACTCCCTCCGTACCATCTCAAAATACTATTCGTTTTAGTTTTTCTATATATATAACTTTTGCTATGTATTTAGACATACTATATATTTAGGTGCATATCAAAAGCTATGTGCCTAAAAAAGTCAAAACAGATATTAATTTGGGACGGAGAGTACTATCTATCTTGTGCACATGATTATATTGGGTCTACAAGAGCTTGCACCTGATCAAGTATTTTGCAGGGGCGCTTAGATTTGCAGCCAGGCTGTAGTAGGCTCTCCACATAAGAAACAAGATGTTTGCATCCATATTGCTTAAAGGCAGTGTGTTCCCTACTTTTGCATTATGTAGACATTCCACAGATTAGACACCAATGTGCATGAGCTGAACCCAGACTAGCTATACACAGCATAGAATTGCTGGTGGCCACTATGGCACTGTTCAGTGGCCGGTAACTCAGTGTATGGTAGTCAACATGAGGAATACCAAATCTTTGCAAACACTTTTGCAAGTCTATCTGACACTGTAACATGGATAAACCAATGCCGCAAACATTTAGGTCAATAGCAGTGAACGATCTGTAACCCTGACCTTGAAGGGCCACAACTTTTGGTCTTACCTGTGTAATAACTAATATCCCGTGGCCACTGGTGATTGCGGACGTCGGAAAGCACAGATTGGATCAAGATACACAATATAGTGATGCAAGTGGATACTCAGTGGTATTTTCTGGTCAGCCAATGTCACGCCCAAAAATTTCCATGTTGGGTTGGGAAAAAATAACACTAGATAAATAAATGATTTCTCATATTATAAAATTTTGCTAGACATAGTTAATTAAGTAAGCAATTAAATTATAGGCAAAATATATTTTAAAAAAGAATTGATATTGATTATAAAAATTGCTCGTTGCATTCTAATGCTAACGGCATAGTATTTTTGGGTAAAAATGAATTTTAAGACGTCGTTTGCAAAATCCGTATAGTTTTCCCTCCTAGAAAAATATCTAGAAATTCTAAATCTCTGTGGGCCCAAACGTTTTCTCGTTCCTTTTCCTAACCAATTTCTTGACCGAGCATACTAACCACGGCAGGTAATCTATTCCCCTTTTTCCCAAGCCAACTGTTTCGATCCATCAGCTAAAGTTTAGCTAGCTAAATTTAGCTGCAATCAATTCAAAAAGGACCCAGCTAAACTTTAGCTGTAGCTAAAATTCTTTAGCTGGTTGAACCTAGCTAAACCAGCTAAACTAGCTAAAACTAGTGAAAGACCATTGTGCCCCTCCAACTTCCTCGGGAAATCCCCCCATTGTTCCCCTCCCATGCCCCCGCCCTCCCGCGGGCCACCGGCCTGGCGTGCCGCCCCTCCCACCACCGCTCCCTCCTCCACGCGGCCTCCACTATCGTGCCCCTTTCCCCTGACCTCTCCATCCAGCTCTCACTGCATGCTAGCGAATAGCACCACGACCGCAGCTGGGTCACTCGTAGCCACCCGTGGGTAGTATAGATAAATCTCTCTTCAACTAGCATTTATACAGTGGATCCAAACACCCCTCAACAAAACTTTAGCTAGCCAACTTTAGTTGGCCAAAAAAAGTCTCTAAACTTTAGTTGGGTACGGTGGATCCAAACAAGGCCTTAAGTCCTACTTGGACTAGGACTTAATAGGGGTGTGCTATTAGGACTTCTTGTTAAACTTGGACTTGATTGTTGAATCCTACTATATGTGTATAACTCCTACTTGCATGTATGGAAGCCTTGGAGGGGACTATATAAATAAGGGGGTTGGAGGCTCTAGGAATAAATCAAACCAATAGAAAACACAAGGTCTCATCCGAGGCTTGTAAGGGCAATTAGAAGTGCTCAAGAGGGATAGGCTAGATAGTTCTATAGCAGTACATTCTTGTATAGGGTAAGAATCAGAGGGTCCTAGAGGGTCAAGTAGTGTTATGAGGAAGCAACAATCACTTGTACTCTTTTGGAGTTATGCTTAAAAAAATTTGCTGTCAGCTTAGTCAAAATCCTATTCTTTGTTGTGGTTGCTTCAACACCGTCATCTAGGGTTTTTTACAAGAATCATCTATAATTTTCTTGATATAGTACAAGCTCATATCGTACTCACATTATCATTCCGAGATTCTGGGGCTATTGCGCAAAATGAGGGGTATCTAATTCTAACAAGTAGTATCAGAGCCAAGGTTGGATTGATTTGATTCTGTGAGGATGTCAGCAGTGCTAGGATGCACAAAATCAAGGCAATGTTAGGGATGTGGAATCAAGTAGAGAAATTTTATGGCAAAAGGAATTTCTGCGTGTAGCAGTGTGTGGTGATAGATGTTGTCCAGCAAGGGTTGATTGATGCTCTTGAGGGGATCAAATCGAACAACACAACTACTGAAGAAAGGAAGGTGATGGACCGAAAGGTTGTCAGTACAATTTGACTATGTCTCTTCAATAAGGTAAAGTACTCGGTTATTAAGGAGAATTCACCGAAGAAATTATGGAAGAGCTTAGAAGAGATGTATATGGCAAAGTTGGTGACAAATATGTGGGTGCTGAAGCCTCAACTATTCATGTTGCACATGGAGGAATGCATACGATTCATCAACCATGGGCGCGTTTGGTTCGTTGCTGAGGCTAGCCTGGCTCGTACCTAGGAGCCAGGCTCCCGCTAGCCAGGCTCAACGAATACAATATGAGTTTGTTTGGTTGCACGCATTAATCTGGTCAGGTCGTGAATAGAAGTTGTTTGGTTGCTCGCACGAGAATATATTGCATGAGATAAAATACTACAACCAAGTATCATTATGATATTTATATTGTGTAAAATATTTTAATAGTTCTTACTTTACCTCATTAAATCTTAATCACTTTTAAAAAACACTAATCTCACTTAATATATGCTAATCACCTATTAAATATCATGATTAGCTAGCAGCTGCCTGCATCCAGCGAGCCTGGCCGGCGAGAAACGGATTTCATTTTCGTTTCCCGGGAGCCAGGCTCACCGGTGCCTTTTGCATGCGCCGAGCCAGGCTCTGGCCAACATGCAGGCAACCAATCAACGGCAACCTGCATCGCTGGAGCCTGGACAAGCCTCGTGCGACCAACCAAACGCGCCCCATATGAATGTCTTCAATATGCTTGTCACACAGCTGATAAGTGTGAATGAGAAAATTGAGAAGAATGATAAGGTTATAATATTAGCTTCATCCTTACCACCATCTTGGGAGCAGTTGATGACGAATACTCTCATCAGAAAAACCACTCTCAACTTCAATGCGACAGTTGCATATCTATTGGAGGTGAAGTCCTTTAAGAAGCCACATGAATTATCATCCTCTGGTGATCAAGCAATGGCTATTTTAGGTGGAGGAGACAAAATCAAGAATCATGGCAAGAAAAAAGGCAAGAGCAAGGGTTGCACATGCTATCTTTGTGACAAGGAGGGTCACATGATAAAGACTATCCAAATTTGAAGACTATGAGAGAAGTATGCTCGGTGGCAAGTGAGGATGAAAGTGATGTACTTATTGTTAGTAAACCAGGAACTATTCATGAATGGATATTAGACTCATGGAGTTGCTTCCATATATGTTTAGTGAGGGAGATGTTTAACAAAGGATCTCTATGCCCGGTGAATATAACTGTTCACTTGGCATATTGCAAGGTGTATGTAGTCACTAAGGTGGGAACGGTAACATTGGAGATGCATAATGGAACATATTGCACACTAACGGAGTTTGGTATATCCCAAGTTTGAAAAAGAATCTAATATCTCTGAGCTTGTTAGATCTCCAAGGTTGTGGCTTATCTCTTCAAGGTGGAGTAATGTAAGTTACTTCCAAAGGTCAAGTAATCATAAAAAATATCTATATTAATAGAGGATACCGAGTGATAGGAAATCTTAAAGGTGGTGCAATCATAGGGAGATTTGGTAAAGATCTTATCAGGAGAAGGAAGTCATCTCAACAACAACATGTACTCAAATCCTAGTTGCATTCAAGTGTAAGGTTGCAAAGGCGGTTGCAAAATCTAATAGTCATAGAGGTGAAGTTGCAAGCTGTTGGAAGGAGAAAGACATGGTAGGACCAACCACGCAGTACCAGTGAGCAGGTGGCGCTCGGAGGTGGTACAAACCTATGGCATGGAGGGCCGTAGGAGAAGGCGGTGTGGTTATTAACCAAACCACACAATGTAGGAACTCTCAGGTGGAGGGTCCAAGCACTCTAGCCTGGACACTAACATGCACATCATGGTTATATGCACGAGCCCCTGTGGTGGGGTTACTACTGTGGTGGGAGTATAAAAAATAAAAAGGAAGCCGATTTGGAATTAATTCTTGGAGGAGCACAGTGACTTCAAAGGATAAGAGTGAAGGTGGAGATTGTTATATGGTGACTCAAATCCTACTTGGACTAGGACTCAATAGGGTTATGCTATTAGGAATTATAGTTCTACTAGGACTTGATTGTTGCATCCTACTAGGTGTAGGACTCTACTTGTATGTATGGGAGCCTTGGAGAGAATTAAATAAATAAGAGGATGGAGGCTCTAGGAATAAATCAAGGTAAGAGCAAACACAAGGTCTCATCCAAGATTTGTGAGGAGCAATTAGGAGCACTTAAGAGGGATAGGCTAGACGATTTCATAACACTATATTCTTGCATAGGGGAAGAATCAGAGGGTCCTAGAGGGTCAAGTAGGATTATGAGGGAGTGACAATCACTCTTACTCATTTGGAGTTATGCTTAAAGAGTTTGCGGTTGGCTTCGCCAAAATCCTAATCTCTTGTCGTGGTTGCTTCAACTCCGTCATCTAGGGTATTTTAAGAGATTCATCTATATAGTTCTTGATACGGTGCAAGCTCTTGTCATACTCGCAATATCATTTCAAGATTTAGGGGTTGCTGCGCATAACAAGGGGTATCAAATTCTAACACCAACCATCATGTAGCTTTTTGCTTCCTTGGGCCTTTTACCATCCACATGATATATGCTTCAACAAGCAAACTAGTCTGCCTCCTCCTTTTTTCCTCTTTTACTTACCTCAAAGCTGCCTGAAGCTGGCCCATTGCCAGTTCAACCCAAAAATAATCCATCATGTTTCTTTCTTGCCTATTGATTATGTCATTCTCCTACCTCCATGGTTACACTTCTCGTGACCTAGTCCGCATTCAGTGTGCACTAGCATCCATTCATAAACAAAATCGGCTGCCCACTCAACCTTCATCACTCCCTCCCTTTTAAATTCCACAAACCGTCATGATAATGCCAACCAGTATGCATATACATTACTACTAGTTGGCTTTAGTACCGGTTGGTAATAATGACCATTAATAAAGGGTAGGTTTAGTACTAACTGGTGTGTTACCGCTCGATACTATCTGACCCTCTATGTGTGAATCCAAAAGTAAAGCATCTACCTAAGTCAAATGTGCCGTGTAGGTGAGGTAGTAAAGAAGCTACTTTGGCTCAAATCATCGTGCCACAAATGTGCATATTTTGCGTGAAAATTCGTGTAAAGTCTTGGGTTCGAATCATCACATCACACACGCCCATATTTTCTATCAAAAATCACATGACTTGTGACTAGCAACATGCGCATGTTAGTAGGCTGCCCTAGGGTTTTAGTATTTTTTTGATATTTTTTTGGATGTAGCACCCTTTAGTACTTGTTGGTGTGGTAACTTTTAATATGGGGTGGACCCGGTACTAAAATTTGAGACTTTTAGTGTTGGTTTTATTGTATCGGTTGGAAAACCGAGACTAAGGGGTTTCCCAACCGGTTCTAATAGTGGGTTCTCTAGTAGTGGTTGTTGGCGGCAGTTAATGCGCCAATTTGTGTCACTAAGTGTACCGCAAGCACATGGATC
The DNA here is from genome assembly GCF_000263155.2 of Setaria italica. NCBI lineage: Eukaryota > Viridiplantae > Streptophyta > Magnoliopsida > Poales > Poaceae > Setaria > Setaria italica. The sequence continues at coordinate 8,189,522 of NC_028456.1, read as the reverse complement.
AGTTGTAACTTTTCCCTTAGAGTAATCCTATAAGGTTTATCAATCCATGAAACAAGGGATTTGTACTCTTAACTAAGCATTAATCAATGTAACCGAAAGGTCTTTGTATTGAATAAGATTATGCTAACAAAAGAGCTAAGCAGTCTAGATCAAAGAAGATAGAGAGTATAGGGTGTGAACAAGGTAGATGGAATGCTTGTCCTAGGGATGTAGGATCACTTGTAGATGCAATCGCCAAGACTGAACTAACTGGATCTAGGTATTATCGTGAGTGAATGTGAACCATGCCCAACACTTTCCTCTCGCATACCGTCACTACATGAGGGTAATCGACTATTGAACAATAAGAACATGGCATGGTGATTGTTCTAGGTAAGCAACAAAGCAACCCAAAGTAGCGCTGGCCAGCCATTACATGCAACAACATCATCGATATATGAATGATAACAAACAGATCTTCAATAAGAGGTTCGGCATTTACAAATCAAGTTCTCCTTATAATATGTTGAAGGTCGTTAAGTACCAACTATGGCCATCAATATTCTCAAGAATAAAGAAGGATTGGCATTTCTTACATGCATATTTAGTTAAGAATAATGTGGTTCCACATGTCCTTGGAGGATATTTGGGTGCAAGTGAAGAAGCACAAAAGAGAGGAGAAAACACACTCTAAGGAGCAAGAAACACAACTCCAACAAATAGGAGGCTGCCATGTGTGCAACCCATGTATTGAAGGGCCCACAAATGACCACAACAACCTCAATCCACCAGCTAGCACACACAACCACCATTGGGATCCACCAGGCAGTCACCCAGGAGATGGCGGTAGTGAGTGGGGCCCACAAGGGGTCGGTCGAACCAAGGGCTCAACTGAACCGATCTTGCCTCCCCTCATCTCCAGGCGACGCGTGGCGATGGTTGACGGGGACCCTACGTTGGTTATGTGATATTTTCTGAAGATTCCCTAGTAGAACCGCCTCCAACCTCCTATAAATAGAGTAGCTCTCCCTCCATTCCAACACACACCACAAGTTGAATGACTCTCTCCCTCATAGTTTCCAAGTTAGTGGAGTTAGCCTAGAATAGCTCTACTCAGGTGCCAAGTCTTCTTGAGAGTTCAAGGTATGGCTCTTGTATCTTTTATTTCTAGATTGACTTTATGCTATTCAAGTTATTCATCTTTTTCATATAGTGTTATGCTTGGTTCTTATATGCATGAGTTAGTCTTATACCCTTGCTATGTTGATATGCTTGGCTTATATGCTCATATGCTAGTCATATACCCTTGCTATCATAGTATAGACTTATATGGTCTCATGTATGCCTTTAGACCATGCTATAGTATATACTTTGTGTGCATATATACCATGTATAGGCTAATCGATCTATGCCACGGCATCGTTTCAATGGCCATGTCTTTGGTGGCTTCAGCCTTTGGCACCATAGCTCGGGATGGCTGGAGTGTTGCTAACAATGCAAGAATGGTGCTTGGATTTCTTAGCTTCATTAGATATGAGTTTGCCCCATGGGTTGCTAGGGGTAGGCGATAGGTGGCGACAGCCCTAACAGTCCTTCGTAATCCCCCACGTTGGGATATGCTGTAGGATTTCTTAAATTAGCAGTAACTGCGCCGGCAGCCCAGTAGGGATATGTAACAAACCTAAGATTAATTAAACCTAGATTAAGCCTAAGAGAGCAATTAGCAGCTAATTACCCAGTTAAAAGGTCACTTTTGTCCCTAAAGAGCTGAAAGAGTGATTAGGCAGTAATTCAATTTTTTATATAAGAACTTAAAATTTTATCCAATTAAGAGTTGTAGAACTCATCTTCCGTAACAACTTTTGTATTTAGCATTTTGTTTGAAATTGAGCAAATGATGTTCAAAAACTAAAAAATTCGGATCAGTGGCAAATTAAGCAAAACAGGGAAAGTCCAAACTTTGACTCCCTTTATCCCAAAGTTTCTAATGTAGGATCGAGCCAAACCTTATAAGAAAGTTTTAGTGCTACGAGCCCTTAACAACTTTGATTATTAGAGTTACGCCAAAATCTGCACAAAAGATTTTCAAAAATGAAGTCAAACACAGCTAAAATGGTCAACCCTGGCAAAACTGAAACTGCAAACCTGCCGCGATTTTGAACTCGAACCTTTTACAAGTTTTCAACTTGGTTATGAGGAGTACAAGTTTTGTAAAGGGAGAAGTGGTCATGCAATTCAAAAATTTTGAATAAAGTGGTCCCAAAGACCGGCCCTTCGACCTATCCCTCAAATCCGCTCGCTGCCCGCCCCATGGTGCGCGTCCACCGGCGCCACTCTGTCATCCAGTCTCCGGCTGCGACAGGAGGCAGCCTCATACGCCCCGCAGCCAGTGAAGCACCGCGGTTTCCCCCTGCCCTCTGTAGCTCCTCTGCACTACTCCGCCTCACCCAAGGGAGCTCCCTGCTCAGCGCGTGCCCCCGCAATGTGCCAGGCGCAGGCTGCCGCCGCTCCGCCAACCGGCATCCTGGATAGGAGGTAGCGGAGCCCCACCTTACCAATGTCGCGTCCCGACAACGCCTCCTCTCCACGCACGCCTTGTTTCACCCCACACCTACAAGCCTTGCCTGTAGCACCACCCCCTCCTCTGCGCCAATGGCGCCGCCGCTAGTCTTCGCCTGCAGCAGCGCCCTGGGCCTCCCTCCGGACCCATCCACCAGTGCTGCACCTCCGCCTCGCTCTCCCACATCACCCTGGCCCTATAAAAGGGGCAAGCTTGCCGCTTGTGCCCTTCTCCCCCTCACGCCATTGCCTTCGCTCCCATGCTCCAAGCTCCGCCGCGCAACCCCTCCGTGGAGCCCCCTGCCCCATAGCTCCGCACTCCTCACCGCTGCCACCGCTAGGTCCGCCATGCCCACGCGAAGCTTCCCGAGCCGCTTGTTGGACTCCTGAAGCCCCGACGACGTCGGAACGCTGCCAGACTTCGCCGCAGCCCGAGCTCCTTTTCCCCACGCGCGTTCGCCGCCGCCTCCCAAACTCCGCTAGACCCCTCTCGGTGAGCTCCCGCGCCTCCCCAAGTACTTCTTGCCCTGGTTAGAGCCCTAAGTTTGCCGGAATCACGCCGCCCGCCGCCGTGCCGCCATGAGGGCTTAGTTGTGATTTGAAAACCTCTACGAGGGCCTAGTTGTAATAGTGCTACGGTATGGTTGTGAATCTATAAAACTTTCAAGGGTCCCGGTGTAAAGTGTTTCGGTATATTTCGAGTTAAATTTTCAAGATATGAGTTTAACTTTGTAAATGCCCCAAAAATCGTAGAAAAATCGAAAAAATGTGAAATCAATTTTGCTAGACTCAGTGTGAAGTGTAGTTTGTTATAAAAATAAATTTGGCACATGTCTCTGTTAGGAATAATGTTGTATGATTTAATCCTTGTTTGGGCTATTTAAATCATAGTAAATTACAGAAAAAGGCAATAATGATGAATCCAACTCTCAAGTGTTTGTTTCAGAGATTGGAAGCTTAGAAAAATAATGTGGAGCCTAGCACAGAGTTTTAAGTCACTGTTTTAGTTTTATAATTGAAATCTGAGGATAAATTTATCTTTTTGCACAAAGTTTAATCCAGAACTGAGAAAAATGTGAAACCACATGGAGTGGACCTGTGATAAAGAGTAGTTCGCAGGAAAAATATGAAACCTTGACTGAAACTTGATGAAACCTACTTTTATTTTTAGAGAAAGATAAATAGGAGTAATATATGGAAAATAGGTGTCCTTCAATAGAAAGCATGAAAATTCACCAAAGGCTCTATTCCACCCATATAACACACTGTTAAAATTTCATACCCTGATTCATTGTGCTTTGTGTTTTAAAAATAGTTAAGTGCATGCTACCTTAGGGTACTAAAACAATTTTAATTAATTTTATGCACCTCCAATGGATCTCAATTTTTTTACAGAAGCTCAATAATCTTGTGCATGAGTTACTGTTAATTTTGTAGCTTCATAGCTTGCTGTTTGGTTAATAAAATAAAATTTGGAAGATGAACCGGGTTATAAGCAATAAAGAAATCATTTAATAAGAACAAGGATAGAAAGGTAATATTGGAAGAAGCACATGAAAACATTAGAAACAAGATAACGTTTTGATCTAAAGTTTAATAAACTTAATTTATATATGAACACAATCCCCACCATATCAAGCTAGGTGTTTAAAACGCAAAATCAATGCAACTACACAAGAAAAGATGAAATCAATATTGTCTAAGTGAGTTAGTTGTAAGTTGAAGTTTACTTTGTAATAATATATGAAATTCCATTCAAACTCTTGAACTTGCTTATTGAATCTTTTGCATTTGCACATCATGTAGAAGTGAACCTTGCCGACAGTACGTACAAAGCCGAAGACCAGGTAACTAACTCCGAGTTCAAAGGCAAGCCCCGGTGCATGATTACCTGATTTAAATACATGCAATATGGTTGATGCTTTAATTGCGCATTTACGTTTCGAGGAGTTGATATAAACCTTAGATGCATGAACTTAGTACCTTTGAAATGAATACTAGTTTAATAAGTCAAGTAGTTGCAATGCTTAATAGGAGTCGGTAAAAGTCGAGTGATTGCCTATCACTCACGAGTTATAGGAGTTAATTGGTTTACTTCTGTTGCAACTATAAGGACGATGGACGGGGCCGGGCTTAGGTTCGGTACTCGGTGGTTTGCCCCATCTGTCTACATGAGAATCTGACTAAGGTCGAGATGTGATAGTGTTCGTGATCAAGGGTTTGAAAGTACTAATCTCATACCTAGTATGGGATGGGGAAGCCTAATACCTGATTGAACTGGAGCGTGGCTTTATCCCTACTGTCTCTGGAACGTAGTTCCCTTGGTGCATCATGTGGCTACAAGTGCGGTCATAGTACGGCATCGTCCGGGACTATGGAGCCTTGTATGCCAAGGGAAGTAGACCTTGTCCACGTGCTTGGGGATTGATGGGGACGACTCACAAATGAAGAGAACCCAGCGTGGTACATGAATGTCGTGGGATTAGGTTTGCCATGCATGGTTAATAAATTCAAATAGATTCGTCTACCTCTCACAGTTTGGGACTGCTTGATCGCTATGCTACACTGAGTAAGAATGGAACTGGATGATGATCTTAATATTGATGTTTGTCATAAATTGCTTGGAAACTATGCTTGTTTAGTATAGTTGCTAACTTAGACTGGTAAATGAACTTAGAACTTATGGTTAAAATATTGAAAGTAAGGACCTACGCTAGTCGCTTTTGGCAAAAACAAACCCCCTAGCCAAAAAGCTCGCATGTCTAGGTGTTGGTGAAATAGTATCACTAGTTGGTTAAGTCTTGTTGAGTATAGTTGCTCAGCCTTGCTTGTGGCACATCTTTTCAAGTGATGTTGATATCTCTGAATTTGCTGCAAGTGTTACTTGGCCTACCCAGCTTCCTCTGGGTTGGATGGTCGAGTGGGATCCCTCCTCGGATGGCGAGGACAGGGGTCATTGATGTTATGATCGACTTCTTCATGATATCGTGCATCGACATTTAGTTTCTGCTTGTTTTATTTCTGCTGCTTGAACACTCTACAAACTATGTTTGAATTTCGAACTTGATGTTGTAATAAATCGATACACTTGTTTAATCTGGATGGACTATTGTAATCTCTGTAACCACTCGCCATCGTGTGGGTCTTGCTTTCTCGATCCTAAGTTAAGTGGTTTATCGGATGAAATCTGATGGACGACTGAGTTGACTTGCTTCAAGTACATTATCACGTGTTAGGCAACTTAAGTGTGCTTTAGCTAAGTTAATTTGGATGGTTTCGCCACAGCTAGTATCAGAGGTCAAAAGCATGGCAGAGAGAAACAACAGACCTTAAACACCTTTTCTAAATAAAACTTGCAAGAAATTAGTTTGAAAAACTCATACGTTCGCTAAGGATGAACTTAGTACGAGAAGCCCTAGGGAAATTTTTGGGTTGTTTCAGGTGGCTAACTAAGTATTGGTTATTTTATACTGACTTCCAGCACTTGTTGCTCACGTTTATTATACGTGTGTAGAGTTCTGCATTGCGAGTATGCAATGGGTGATAGAAATTCTATTCCAATGAACCTATCATCGCGGTTGTTTTCGCCCATGTTTATTACACGTGCGCAAGGTTCCATATGTTAAATCATGCGAGGGGTGATAGGAATTCAATTCCAATGAGCCTATCATCATAGTTGTTCAACCACATCTATTATACGTGCGCAATATTTCGCATCACGAGTATACGAAGGGTTATATGGTTTTATTCAAAAGGGCCTATTTCCACGGTTGTTGCGCTGTCCATGCAGCGTTAAATGCATGTGTACTGTTTCTATAGCGAACGATAATGAATCGGGACGCTTTCGTGAGTGCTGGCACGAAAGGTTCAAAATATATTGTGATCTTTTGCAGGTACACTAACCGCGTTTACGTAAGTTGACGTGTAGCAACTCGACTAGCTATTATAGCGAGAGACGTATTGATTGCCTTGCCACCGGCACAAACCGCGTAAGTCCAAAACTTTTTGGCAATTGTTTTAGTTGAGAGGATGTTCTAGGATGTGCATGCATCATGAATTAAAATTTGCAAATTTAAAGGGGGAGAAATCAATCTCGCTTATGTGTTTAAATCTTGCACCGCGTTAAGGATGTTCTAGTTGTCCTTTTCAGCAATGCTAGCCTTGTAAAATCTTTCGAGCTGTTTCTATGTGTTATCTCCAGAAACTTGGTATAATAAAGTTGTGTCAAAACTTTTAAATAAGATGGAGGTAAAATTTTCCCAAGAGAGTTGTGAGTTATGGTCAGTTTTGTAACTTCATGTTCACTAAGAAACATAGTTTGTGCACTTGTCAGAGTTCTACTTTTTTGACATCCTGAAGGACATTCTATGCTAGGTTCCTCTTAAACAAAGTTGTTAAGCACTGAATGGAGAACGTTGTGGTAAAATTTCAGCTCATTTGGACCTCTGGTTTGAGAGTTATGCTCAGTTTACTCCTGCACTGTCTCTGAAATTCCAGCATGTACCACCTGTTAAAAACCTGAGAATATCACCTTGATAGGTTTTGTTTTAGCTCCAAATTTGAATACCAAACTTGTTACTAACTTCCTGAAGCACATTATAGTCAAATTTGAAAAATTTTGGATGAATACTTGCTGAGTTATGAGCTTTTCCCTAACTTACTAGATATCTTTTTCCGATTTCCAAGTATTGGTCTCATGTCTCACTTATCGATCTTTGGCTCCAGATGGCCACTCCCGTGTATGTCGTTCTCAGTACAGATGGTACCTCCCACTCAGCGTGCCTCCACTTTGAGGGTTTTTCCGCTATCTTGTGGGATACCTTACGCTCGTTCGGGTAACAGTCGCCGCCCATCTATGCGGGACGTGTGTACCAGGACCACGGGATCTCGCGGAGCAGCGTACGCGTGACTGTGCCCCACCCCCGGAGGAGCTGCAGTTGTCACTGATCGAGATATTGGCTTGTGGACACACACTTGAGGACACCTGAGAGTCCACAACCCTACAGGCACTGACCTAGTTCTGCAGGCTACATCCTTTTGAGATTTTCTTGGATCCGATTGGCTTGTTCCCTACTAGGGACAAGTGGGACGCTGATTGGATGGATAGGATGGATAACATGGACATGTTAGCTGCCATGAACCCACAACACACGATCTTCACTTCAGCTTGGTGCATGAGTGCACTATACCGAGTGGTTGAGCTACAAGGTAGAGCTATGGCTACCTTGGCTAGGTTGGCCGTGGCCAACCAAGCAGTTCTTACCACCACCCAGGGACAGCTGGTGGACCGGTCGCTTGAGCTTGTTCAGAAGGGCATACGGATTACTGATATGCAGGCGTGGATCACTGAGTTAGAGGGGGAGAAGACGGATATGGAACATGACATAGAGTTACTAGCAGAGGAGAAGTTAGACGTTGAGATGGAGTTGGTTGCTGCCAATGCACACTTGGACGAGCACCACGCCCAGTTGGATGCTATCCACGCACTTGAGCAGCAGGCGCAGAATGAGCCGATGGAGGAGGAGGAGGAGGTCTCTGAGGAGATCATGGGTGTCTCGAGCATGAACTTTAAGGGCGCTCCACCACAGCCTCAAGTTGGCAACGCTCCTTTTCTGGTGCTTAGCGTTGTCTCCGTAGGCAACTTGGATGACTTTTAGCTGTATTGTTGGACTTGAGTAGGCCTCTTTTGCTTTACTCCTTGGCAACCTATATTTTGGATGGTGATGTATTAGGTTAGCCTTGAGTTGAGTACCTCCTTGTGTTAAAGAACTTGTCGCAAGCACGGACTTGCTTTTGTCATGATTTAGTTGTAATGTTCGGAAACTTGGCAGATTTCAGTCCCTGTTTTAATCTCACTTGTACTCTTGCTTCTGTCCACTTTTAAGCTGTGATTCGAATACCAAAGTTGTGCAAGAACTTGTGTTCTAACCGCACGTAAAGTTTCAGCTCCTTTGGATTTGTCAAACTTGCGTTAGAACTAAAATTCCACCACTCAGCTTGCTGAAAAACAGCCTGGACAGCAACACACTAAACTCGCTTTCGACCATGTTACCTTCCGTTTCGGTCGGCAAGCATAAGACGAAAGTTGTTAAGTATGAAATGTTCTAACCACTGACCAAGATGGAAAGAAGAGATGTGCATCTACTCAATAAAAGATGAGAAACAATATGCATGACAAAGAAGAGATATTCACCTACTCAATAAAAGATCTTATTGTTGTTTTTCTCACTATCAGCAAGATGAACGTTTATGATTCAGCACATAATTTTTCCTTGTGATTAAGCTATCTTTCAAATTATGTGACTAATGAAAAAGTGCACTCTTGTAGATGGTGCGCATCACTAGCTCCGGATCGGTCCCAAGTGGTAGCGGGGATGGGCAAGCACCTCCGCCACTACCGCCTCCCCCGCCTTTGCTAGTAGAGATCCTGGCTGCGCGGACCGAGCTCTTGCGACACATAGTCCAAGGGCAGCAGCAACAGCCTCAGAGAGGACAAGGTCATCAGTAGCCCCAGATTGCTTGTTACGAGGATTTCCTGGATACGCAGCCCCCGACGTTCCACAAGTCGGATGATCCTCTGGATGCAGATGCATGGATTCACATGGTTGAGTCCAAGTTTGCGCTTCTCACCGCGCCATGCCCAGATGAGAACAAGGCCAGGTTCGCAGCACAGCTGCTGCATGGTTCTGCCCGTCTTTGGTGGGACCACTATCAAGCCATGCTGCCGGCCCACCATGTTGTCAGCTGGGAGGAATTCAAGACTGCTTTCAGGGCACATCACATTCTTGAGAGCCTATTGGAGCGCAAGCTCAATGAGTTCCTAGCTCTTACCTAGTTAAGCCGCAATGTGCTACAATATGCGTAGGCTTTCAATGACCTGTGCCACTATGGAGGCTGTCATGCGGACTCGGATCAAAAGAAAAGGGACCATTTTCGCAGGGGTTTGAGTCCTAAGCTTCGGGAGAGGCTGAACCCGATTAAGGTTGACACCTACAACGAGCTCATCAATCTGGCGATATCCCAAGAGGATTTCATGATGGCTCTTAAGGCCGTCAAGAAGAGGACAGCCCTAATGCCCTCATCCGGCGCACCCACTCAAAGGTTCAGACTGATTCCCCCTTCAGCACCTCGTAGGCCAGCACAGCCTGGGAGATGAGTTGTTTGCCCTCCACCGCAGGCGGCACCTCGTTTCCCTGGATTCCAGCCGCAGGCGCCACGACCAAACCTGCCACCACTGCCACTCCCTAGAAATGGAAACCACTACTTCACCTACGAGAACACCGAGCATTTCACAAAGGAATGTCCTCAAAATAAAGTTCCGAGGCCTGGTTAGAACAATGCCATGATCAACAAGGGTAAACGGCAGAAGGTGCAAGTCCGTCAGGGCAGATTGAACTTCACCAACTTGGCAGAACTCCTGTAAGGCGTACTAGTACTGATGGGTACATTCCTTGTTCATAACCAACCTGTCCTTATTTTGTTTGATTCGGGAGTATCTCATAGTTTCATTGGGAATAAAACTGGTGCTAGATGTGGGGTGAGTTTTTGTTACACAAAAGGATCATATATGATCTCTACGCCAGGTGGGAGAATAGCCTCGGACCAGTTAAACCGCCGTGCTCCAATTCTAATGGGTGGAAAAATCTTCCGAACCAACCTCATTATTATTGGTTTGGAGGGGATTGATATAATCTTGGGCATGGATTGGATGACTCAGCACAAAGTCACGCTCGACATTGTCGCACGAGTTTTTCATTTAACTTCCCCCACACAAGGACCCTTAGCCTTACACTTACCCCACCGAGAGTGCGTAAATTCTTGTGCCTATCTAGTGATTGAGACCCGACTGGAAGATATCCCTGTTGTCCGTGAGTATCTCGATGTGTTTCTGAATGAACTGCCAGGCATGCCACCAGACAGGGATATTGAGTTTGCTATTGAGTTGCAGCCAGACATAGCACCGATATTGAGAAGGCCGGATCGAATGCCACCCGCATAGCTGGCAGAGTTGAAAACCCAGTTGCATGAACTATTGGAAAAGGGTTTCATTCACCCAAGTACATCACCTTGGGGCTGTCCAGCGTTGTTTGTGAAGAAGAAGGACGGGAGCCTACGCATGTGTGTGGATTACCGACCTCTCAATGCAGTCACTATAAAAAACAAGTACCCTCTTCCCCGCATCGATGTCTTGTTTGATCAATTAGTTAGAGCCAGAGTATTCTCCAAGATAGATCTTCGCTCTGGTTATCACCAGATCAAGATTCAACCATGTGATATTCCCAAAACTGCTTTCTCTACACAGTATGGACTCTACGAGTACCTAGTTATGTCTTTCAGGCTCACTAATGCACCTGCTTATTTCATGTATCTCATGAATTCGGTGCTCGTGCCCGAATTGGAAAAATTTGTTGTGGTATTCATTGATGATATCCTGATATACTTGAAGAATGAGGAGGAACATGCCGAGCACCTTTGCATTGTTCTTCAACGCTTAAGGGATCATCAGCTGTATGCCAAGTTCTCCAAGTGTGAATTCTGGTTAGAGAGTGTTAAATTCTTGGGACACACTACCTCCCGAGATGGCATTGTAGTTGACTCAAGCAAAGTGCAAGAAGTCATGGACTGGAAGCCGCCCACTTCGGTTCATCAGATTCAAAGCTTTCTCAGTCTAGCAGGCTACTATCAGCGATTCATCCCAGATTTCTCAAAAATAGCTAAGCCTATGACTGAATTACTGAAGAAAGGAGTCAAATTTACGTGGAGTGACAACTGTGAAGAAGCTTTCCACACCTTGAGAAGACTTTTGACTTCTGCACCGGTTCTAGCTCAACCTGACACGACTAAGCCGTTTGACGTTTATTGTGATGCCTTTGGCACTGGACTTGGATGTGTTCTTATGCAAGACAACCGAGTCATTGCCTACGCGTCACGAGCGTTACGGCCACATGAAATGAATTATCCTACACATGATCCTGAATTGGCAGCCGTGATCCACTCTCTAAAGATGTGGAGACACTATCTTATGGGCACTCACTGCAATATCTACATTGATCACAAGAGCCTCAAATATTCCTTCACTCGAGCAGATCTTAACATGCGTCAGAGAAGATGGTTGGAATTAATCAAAGACTATGATTTAGAAGTGCATTATCACCCCGGTAAAGCAAATGTGGTTGCGGATGCTCTCAGCCGCAAGGCCCATTGCAATTGCTTGTCAGCAACCAACTTCGCAGAGACGATATGTCATGAGATGGGAAAACTCAATTTGGAAATTATTCCTCGGGGTACATTGAGTCATATCTCCATTGAGCCTACCTTGGATGACCAAATCGTCATGGCACAATTAAAGGATAAGGAAGTAAACCTTTTCAAGAAAAAAATTGCCCAAAAGGATGAAGGATACAAGCATTTCCGGCAGGATTGGAAAGGGGTTGTACATTACGAAGGCTGACTAGTTGTTCCAGCCAACCTTAATCTTAAAAAGCAAATCATGGATGAAGCACATCTCTCTAAGTTTTCAATTCACCCCGGCAGTACCAAGATGTACCATGATCTCTGGCAAAATTTCTGGTGGACTGGCATGAAACTAGATATTGCACGCTATGTCTCGGAGTGCGACACGTGTCAACGTGTCAGGGCAAGCCACTTAAAGGTAGCAGGCACTATACAACTGCTACCTATTCCTTTGTGGAAATGGGAGGATATAAGCATGGATTTCATTGTTGGATTACCCAATACCTCTCAGCGACATGACTCCATCTGGGTTATAGTGGATTTCCTCACCAAGATAGCACATTTCCTTCCTATTCACATCACTTACACCGCTCGGAAATATGCAGAATTGTATCTTGACTATATTGTTTCCCTACATGGTGTTCCGAAGATGATCATCTCTGATCGAGGTGTTCACTTTGTAGCACACTTTTGGGAACAACTACAGTCTTCACTTGGCACTAAGCTGATCCGTAGCTCAACATACCACCCTCAGACGGATGGCCAAATAGAAAAGGTAAATCAAATTCTAGAAGATATGCTACGTGCTTGTGTCATACATTTTGACAAGAATTGGGACAAATGTTTGCCATTAGCGAAATTTTCCTACAACAATAGCTACCAGGCTAGCTTGAAAATGGCACCATTTGAAGCCCTATATGGCTGAAGGTTTCGAACACCTCTAAGTTGGTCCCAAGCAGGGGAAAGACAAACCTATGGACCTGATCTAGTGGTTGAAGCCGAAGAGCAAGTTAAAGTGATTCAGGCGCATCTCAAAGAAGCCCAGTCATGACAGAAAAGCTATTCTAACAAAAGGAGAAGGCCCTTACAATTTGACATTGGTGTTCACGTATATCTCCGAGTCTCACTGACTAAGGGTGTACAACGATTTGGGATCAAAGAGAAATTGGCTCCCCGATACATTGGTCCTTATGAAATTGTGGAGATATGTAGACCAGTCGCATATAGAATTAAACTCCCTGAGAGATTTCAGCTATACATGACATCTTCCATGTGTCTCAGCTCAAGAAGTGTGTGTGAGTTCCCACGACAATTATTTAACAAGAAGAAGTATCGATCGACCCGGACCTTTCCTATGTGGAGTACCCAATTAAAATTATTGATCGCAAGGAGAGGAAGACCTGGAACCAAGAAATGAGGATGTTTAAGGTTCAGTGGAGTCATCACACTAAAGCCGAAGTCACGTGGGAAATGGAGGAGTATCTTAACACCCAGTTCCGCGGATTTGTTTTCGATCAGGGAGGTACGATACACGAGCCACACTAGTCCTTTTCTTTCACTCGAATCTTGGGGTGAGATGCCTTTTAGGGGGTAGGCTGTAACAAACCTAAGATTAATTAAACCTATATTAAGCCTAAGAGAGCAATTAACAGCTAATTACCTAGTTAAAAGGTCACTTTTGTCCCTAAAGAGCTGAAAGAGTGATTAGGCAGTAATTCAATTTTTTATTTAAGAACATAAAATTTTGTCCAACTAAGAGTTGTAGAACTCATCTTCTCTAACAAATTTTGTATTTAGCATTTTGTTTGAAATTGAGCAAAGGACATTCAAAAACTCAAAAATTCAGATCAGTGGCAAATTAAGCAAAACAGGAAAAGTCCAAACTTTGAATCCCTTTATCCCAAAATTTCTAATGTAGGCTTGAGCCAAACCTTATAAGAAAGTTTTAGTGCTATGAGCCCTTAACAACTTTGATTATTGGAGTTAGGCCAAAATCTGCAAAAAAAGCTTTTCAAAAATGAAGTCAAACACAGCTAAAATGGTTAACCTTGGCAAAACTGAAACTTTGAGCTTTAAAATCTCCAAACTTGCCACGATTTTGAACTCAACACTTTTACAAGTTTTGAACTTGGTTATGAGGAGTACAAGTTTTGTAAAGGGAGAAGTGGTCGCAGAGTTCAAAATTTTTGAATAAAGTGGTCCCAAAGACTGGCCCTTCGACCTATCCCTCAAATCCCTCGTGCCATAGCACGTGCGTCGCACGCTCCGCTCGCCGCCCGCCCCATGGCGCGTGTCCACCGGTGCCACTCCATCGCCCAGTCTTCGACCGCGATAGGAGGCAGCCGTGCGCGCCCCGTAGCTAGTGAAGCGCCACGGTTTCCCCTGCCCTCTGCAGCTCCTCTGTGCCGCTCCGCCTCGCCCAAGGGAGCTCCCTGCAGAGCGCGCGCCCCCACGACGCGCCAGGCACAGGCTGCTGCTGCTCTGCCAATCAGCACCCTGAACAGGACGTGTGGAGCCCCGCCTCACTAATGCCACGTCCCAGCAAAGCCGCCTCTCCGCGCACGCCTTGCTTCGCCCCACGCCTGCAAGCCTCGCCTGCTGCGCCACCCCCTCCTCTGTGCCAATGGCGCCGCCGCCAGTCCTCTCCCACAGCAGTGCCTCGGGCCTCCTCTGATCCTATCCGCCAGTGCTGCACCTTCGCCTCACTCACCTGCATCGCCCTGGCCCTATAAAAGGGGCAAGCCCGCCACCTGTGGCCTTCCCCCCTTGCACCATTGCCTCTGCTCCCCTGCTCCAAGCTCCACTGCGCAGCCCCTCCGTGGAGCCCCCTGCTCCGCAGCTCCCCGCTCCTCGCCACCACCACCGCTAGCTCCACTGTGCCCACGTGAAGCTTCCCGAGTCACTTGTTAGACTCCTGAAGCCCCGACGATGGCGGATCGCCGCTGGACTTCGCCACAGCCCGAGCTCCTTGTCCCCGCGCACGTTCACTGCCGTTTCTTCACCGCCGCCTCCCAAACTCCGCCAGACCCCTCCCGGTGAGCTCCCATCTCTCCCCGTGTACTTCTTGCCCTGGTTAGAGCCCTAAGTTTGTTGGAATCACGCCGCCCGCTGCCGTGCTGCCATGAGGGCTTAGTTGTGATTGGAAAACCTCTGCGAGGGCCTAGTTGTAATAGCATGAGGGTTTGATTGTGAATCTTTAAAACTGTCAAGGGTCCTGGTGTAAAGTGTTTTAGTATATTTCAAGTTAAATTTTCAAAATATGAGTTTAACTTTGTAAATGCCCCAAAAATCGTAAACAAATAGAAAAATACCAAATAAATTTTGCTACACTGTGTGAATTGTAGTTTGTTATAAAAATAAATTTGGCACATGTCTCTATTAGGAATAATGTTGTTTGAATTAATCCTTGTTTAGGCTATTTAAATCATAGCAAAGCATAGAAAAAGGCAATAATGATGAATCCAACTCTCAAGTGTTTGTTTTCGGAGAATGGAAGCTTAGAAAAATAATGTGGAGCCTAGCACAGAGTTTTAAGTCACTGTTTTAGTTTTATAATTAAAATTTAAGGATAAATTTATCTTTTTGCACAAAGTTAAATCCAGAACTGAGAAAAATGTGAAACCACATGAAGTGGACCAGTGATGAAGAGTAGTTCGCAGGAAAAATATGAAACCGTAACTGAAGCTTGATGAAACCCACTTTTCTTTTTAGAGAAAGATAAATAGGAGTAATATATGGAAAATAGCTGTTCTTCAATAAAAAGCATGAAAAATTGACCAAATGCTCTGTTTCACCCATATAACTCACTGTTAAAATTCATACAGATTCATTGTGCTTTGTGTTTTAAAAATAGTTAAGTGCATGCTACCTTAGGGTACTCAAACAATTTTAATTATTTTTATGCACCTCTAATGGATCTCAATTTTTTTTACAGAAGCTCAATAATCTTATGCATGAGTTATTGTTAATTTTGTAGCTTCATAGCTTGCTGTTTGGTTATAAGCAATAAAGAAATCATTTAATAAGAATAAGGATAGCAAAGGTAATATTGGAAGAAGCACATAAAAACATTAGAAACAGGATAACTTTCCGATCTAAAGTTTAATAAACTTAAGTTATATATGAACACTATCACCATCAAATCAAGCTAGGTGTTTAAAACGCGAAGTCAATGCAACTACGCAAGAAAAGATGAAATCAATGTTGTCTAAGTGAGTTAGTTGTAAGTTGAAGTTTACTTTGTAATAATATATGAAATTCCATTCAGACTCTTGAGCTTGCTTATTGAATCTTTTGCATTTGCACATGATGTAAAAGTGAACCTCGCCGATGGTACGTACGAGCTCCACCCCACGCAGGGCGAGGAACAAGCCGCTGATCTGCATCACGTGGGAGTCGAGCTCGTGCAGGAGCAAGAGGAAGTCGAAGACTCGCTAACTAACTCTAAGTTCGAAGGTAAGCCCCGGTGCATGATTACATGATTTAAATACATGCAATATGGTTGATGCTTTGATTGCGCATTTAAATTTTGAGGAGTTGATTGAAACCTTAGATGCATGAACTTAGTACCTTTGACATGAACATTAGTTTGATAAGTTGAGTAGTTGCAATGCTTAATAGGAATCAGTAAAAGTCGAGTGATTGCCTATCACTCGCGATTTATAGGAGTTGATTTGTTTACTTCTGTTGCCACTATAAGGACGATGGACGGGGCCGGACTTATGTTCGGTACTCGGTGGTTTGCCCCATCTGTCCACATGAGAATCTGACTAAGGTCGAGATGTGATAGTGTTCATGATCAAGGGTTTGAAAATACTAATCTCATACCTAGTACGGGATGGGGAAGCCTAGTACCTAGTTGAACGGGGGTGTGGCTTTATCCGTACTATCTCTGGAATGTAGTTTCCCTGGTGCATCATGTGGCTACAGGTGCGGTCATAGTACGGTGTCGTCCGGGACTATGGAGCCTTGTATGCCAAGGGAAGTAGGCCCTATCCATGTGCCTGGGGATTGATGGGGACGGTTACAAATGAAGTGAACCCAGTATGGTACACAGATGTCATGGGATTTGGTTCGCCATGCATGGTTAATAAATTTGAATCGATTTGTCTGTCTCTCACAGTTAGGGACTGCTTGATCGCTATACTACACGGAGTAAGAATGGAACTGAATGGTGATCTTAATATTGATGCTTGTCATAAATTTCTTGGAAACTATGCTTGTTTAGTATAGTTGCTAACTTAGACTGGTAAATGAACTTAGAACCTATGGCTAAAATATTGAAAGTAAGGACCTACACTAGTTGCTTTTGGCAAAAATTGATGAGGACATCACCTGCTCGGATACAATCATATGAGTAACTTGTGATTCATGGGTGAAACAATTCTTTACCATGATTGTATTTGATACATTTGATGAATTGATGTTGCACCATGAAGTGTGTTCGTTGTCAATTTTAGAAATACATACGTGGATCAAAAATAGTGTTAAACACACATGAAAGGTATGAAGGACCAAAGAAGCAGATTGGGGGCCAAGTCCAAGTATTCCCAAAATCCTCCATTAGGCCACCACGTCACTTTTGGCCCAAGGAAAGAAAGAGATCCAATCCAACACGTTTTGGTGCTAGATTCGGACTACAGCTCTATCCCAACTTGCAACGGCCGCCATGACCTCATCCGGACTCCATTTTGGGCTTTCAATTACTCCATGGAATCCTTATGAAGTCTATTTTCATATGGATCCATACTCATATCCATATCTATTCGGAGGCAGCCGCAATTGCCGAAATACTACCAAGAGGTTTTCTGTCTAGAGGTGTTGCATCGTATCAAGTTGGGTCCATTAGGGACATGTCCTTGGGTTGGAGCACGAACCCAACACTCCCCTGGTCATCCTCCTAGGTATTAATAAGGATTAGAGTCACCACAAATAGATTGGGTTTTGTTTTGATGTAAGTTTAGCCATTGCTACTTCCTTGTAGACGCGTGTGTCGACTAGACTATCCATTCTACTCGATTCAGAATCCCAACTTTATGATTTCAGATTGGCTTTTATCTTTATATTTGCAATTGAGTTGCTTGTTCTACTTGTTCTTGCTTATTCCTCAATTGCTTGCAGGAATTACCCTAGTAGTTTGGTTGATCGTGCTTCACAAGATCGCGGCAACCATTGGAGATGGTGTATCGGTTGCTAAGGTGCATCATCCTTGGATGGTTGTAGTCAGGCCGTGAAGGTCATCTCCATCCCCAAATCGAGTTATCCCATGCCTCTCATCGAAAGATCGGGATTCAACCCTAGCGGGTTCTTATCACCAAGTGGGTACAGGGTGATTGGTGGTAAGTTTAGGCAGTTTAACCCCTGATGTGGGCTCTCCAATCTGTGTCCTTGCTCCTGATTGGTTAAGAGTATGTTTCCTTGCTCTTTGAGGTTTGTTTTCTCCCTTAATGGACCTGCATACAAATATTCACCAACACTTGTGGAATTCATTCGTAATAACTCCTACCACTACTATTGATGCTCATCCTCTATGTGTTTATGCAGAAGTTGATGGTCTAGATTTGGTACTTAAGAGCTGTCAACAACACTCCCACACTTAGCCTTTACTCGTCCTTGAGTGAAGGAGAAAGGACTAAGGTGAAAGATGACTTCTGAAGATATGAATCAAGCATAAGAGATATTCCAAACCATACCTTGCACTTGTGAACTTTGAAGTGTCTATCACGCCATCTTGGGTAGTTGAGGAATGGAACGGTATAAGTTTTCAAAAACAAACCTTGCCTAGCTCCTCATTTTATTTTCTCAGATCTCACAATGTGTATATGTCCTCACCAAGGCATTACACTTGCCTTTCCTCATCCTACGTCTAATGATGGCTATATGAGGAGCTCAAAGTAGGGTATGAATGATAAGACATACTTGTATTACATCTATTACAAAGTCAAAAACTAGATCCATGAAGAAAAACAAGTCATACAATTAGATCAAGATGTGCACATGGATATGGTGGATGGTGAATGGTGGATGAAATGGAAACTCCTTTTGTATGATCTCTCTCCCTTTGTAAATTATTTTTGAGAACATGGATATCTTTCTTTTCTTTCCTTTTTTTCTTGGACCTTCATGTGTCCAACTCTTTTTTCCAATACTTGGACCTTCATGTGTCCATATTTTTTTTCTCGATAGCCCATGTCTCTTTTGTAACAATAATTGGAGGGAGAGAGACCAATACACATGGTGGAGTATTTATTTTGTGGAATGGAGGGATGGTACAATGCTGACTTCTCATAGAAGCATAGCAAAAGGGATATGGGTGCACGTGAATCTTCATCATGAAAGTATGAATAGAATTCTCACAAGGGTCACAACAATTTGACTAAGCTCAAAGGAATGACAAGCAGCATATGCGTAGGGTTTTTCGGGATAACTCATCATATGGCTTCGGTAGGATTTTGGCCTATCGAAGAGGAGCTTTGCAAGGGGTTTCCCAAATTTTCAAATAAATTTCCCAAGCACTTTAGCATCAAAAGCAAAGATCATTTCATCAAACCATATCACAAACATCAACTACTTAGATGAGTATGCTTCCCTAAAGTTTTTTTTCACAAGCATCAAGGTAATAAGCATGGAATAATACATATGCAACCGAACCATAGGAAACATGTACAACAAGTGGAGCATGCTGATTCATTTTATTTTGAGTTTGATTTTAGTGAGTCAGTTTTAAAAATTCATTCAAACTCATGAATCAAAGAGAGTGAGTGATAAAGTGCACATACTATCACTCTTGAAGTATATGGGGATCAAGGCGGACCAGTGGTGATTCGGCCAAACCACAGGGGCGGCCGACTCATTCTGGTGCCCTCGCCTTGTCCCTTGTCATGTTGGTGCAGTTGATGTTGTGTGACACCTTTGTGGGAGATCTTGAGTGTGTATGTTGATGATCTTGAGAGATGTCCCCCACACTTATGCTACTACCTGGTGCTTTATTCAAACAAAAGGTGGAAACAAAAATGGGGACTCTGCTGGTTCGAGAACTAGAGAGCCTTACTTTCTTCGAACTCAAATATTTTTGGATTTCTTTTTATTTTATTTTCACCATGAGACCTAACTCAAATAAGGCTGAATTAAAATTGCATCAATATAAGCAAAAGATGGTATACTTACGGTGTATCCTTGAAGTGTGATATATACCTCCTTTGTATGTTGTGCAACATGAATCTAATGCGTTGGTCTATCTTCCCATTTGAATCAAGCTCATGACTTACCCATTCGGATTTGAAGATTTTCCTGCAGCAGTTAGTCCACATATACAACCAAGCTCTATGAAAGCATTAACTCCAAGGTTCATTAACCAAACTTGACATCATGTCTCATTTGGTTAAAGGAGACTTTTTAACCTAAGCACCATGCTTAATTTAAAAGGCCTATGAATGTATGTTGCAACATGTATTCAAACCAGAGCATACGAGCATAGATAAAGGAAACATGAAAGCATGATCAAGCTATGTTCTAGGGGAGCTAAACATGAGTATAATACTGGTGAACCTCGGGCTACCTGTTGGAAGGGCTTTGTTTAAAGTCAAAAGCAGGACATACCTGAAGGTTCTTACCATGGTGTTAGGATGATGAATAATTTCAAATTGCCATGTGGTAACTCCTCTCTTTTATTTTTTTTCTTTTTTTAGTGGGGCGAGATGCAAGAACCAACACCATCTCCAAACCATTTTATTTTATTTTATTTTATTTTATTTTATTTTTGGCATGAAAGGAACTTACTAAGGATACTCACATACCTCCCCACACTTGGAGTTTGCATTGCTGAGCAAAACAACTTAAGTGTATGGAGTTCAAGCTTCCTTTCGTAATCATTCCCTCACCAAGACTTACAAGATGTTGTAGTCGGCATAGCTCCCATGTTCTTAGGCATCACCTGTCCGTCATTCTTTTTAATCTCCACCTAAAATGGTTAGTGACCAAAAAAACCCGAAGGAGTGTTGATCCTAAAGACATGATCTTGCTTTTATTGAAGGGAAATTCTATGATAATCCGGGCTATCTTCTGGAAGTGCTTTGTTTATGGTCACAAGCTTGACCACGGGAGCTTCCTCTTGTAGCTATCATTGATGATATCATTCCCCTCTCACCATCAATTGTTGATGTATCATTAAAGCTTTAGCTGCAAGGTTAGTGCCACAGTGCATCCATGAAATTTGCAATGTTTATGATAAACATATGCATCTACAACCAACCTTCTAAACTTTTTACAAGAGAGGACCTTGAGGTGGTTGTAGTCCTCGAGCGTGCTCAGGGCACAAAGCATGGCTGACTCTAGAGACGCATTAAACGAGCATGGTTCTTGTGGTATTTCAAGAATGAAGCGCCCATGCTTATATATAGAATCCTTTCCTCTGGACTCCATAGTCGGTGCCTCACAAAATTCCATAGCCCATGGATTCTCCATCTCAAGAGATTCATCATGGAAGATCAATGTTGATTCTCAATCATGTTTGAAAACAACATCATACAGGTCAGCGGGAAGAGGCTCAAACTCGATCGAGGGTGATAATGATTGTTCATCTTCACAAAGGTGAAGGGTTTCTTCCAAGTCATACTCTTCGGGAGTGGCAGATTTTGCAACCTCAAAGAGAACGAGCTCGGATGATATGAACGGAGATACATGCATCATGTTCTCAAGCAGGTTTTGCTTGAGAAGAGGCTTCGCCATTGGGTTTTCTGGGAAAGAGGTGGCGCGAAAGCGGCTTTCTTGAGCTTTTCATCTAGGGTCCCTTGGGATGCATCGAGCAGTTTTTCTAGTGGGTAGCCTATGAGAAAATCAAAATCAAGGATATCAAAGATGTGGAAGTCTAGGTTGACCTTGATTTTGTCTATTGTGATTGCCAGAACACTTGCAACCCCCTGACATTCAAGGATGTGTCCCAAGGGACAACTTTTGAAGAGCTTGTCGGATGGTTTCAAAGGAACAATGCCCAACGGAGTGTATGCTAAGTGCAAAGGCATGATATTATCCTCCATGATGGGGGTTAAGATGGGCTTTTACGACAATTCCCCTTATAGAACAAGGAATGATCGTGGAGGGTGAAATAATCCAAATTGCTTCGAAAAAGTGTCTCACTCCATCCAACCAATCCTTCTTCATGGCCTCCTTGAGAAATGCTTTGTTAGGAGGATCAGGAGGTAAAGGAGGTACCATAGGCTTGAGGGAAGGTTCTGTCAAGGGATTTTTGGATTGAGAGACATGGATAGAAGAAGGTTCCTTCCCTATTTGGGCATCTAAGAAATTTGAGGTGTTTCTATGGTTTCTAGATGGATCATCCTTGAATTGGAAAGGGAACTTCGGAGGTTGAATTTCTTCTCCTTCCGATGTTCCTGTTTCGAGCAAGGGTTCTATGGCTCAATCTGAGGATTCGGAAGATGAAGGATTAGATTCAGCCGCTAGAAGATCCTCATGGCTCGATTTTCACTCTTCTCGGAGGGGTTTAGACTCGACTACAAAGGTGGTGATACGATGTAAAATCTTCCTACCTTCGGTCGGAATCTTGTGGAAAGATGACCCTCCGGTGATGGCGTCCAGATAACAAGTGGAATCCTTATTGAGACCCTTATAAAAGGTGTGAAGCAACAAGGGATTGGGTAACGATAGGGTAGGACAGGATTTCACTAAGAGCGAAAGTCTAGCCCAGGCTGTACCTATGGATTCCTTCTCATTCCGCCGAAAGAATGTTACAAAGAATCTCTTTCTAAGGTTGTACAAGGTGACATTCGTAGTGCCTGCGGCAAACGTGTACAATCGCTCAGCCCACCCTTTAAGAGAGAAGGGGAACAACTTCCACTTGAGGATATCTTGTGTCATGCCTTCGTAGGCAAAGTGCAAACACAGCTACTCGAACTCATGCAAATGGTGGTATGGGTTTTCACTACCGAACCCAAAGAAGAAAACTTCCCCAACCTTAGCGACTAAGTCGGGGTAGAGTTCATAGCCGGATGTAAGGATTGGTTGTGTAGAGGGTGGTGGCTCTAAGATCTTGCCCCTAACAGCAGAGAGGCTGTGAAAGGATGGCTTCTCTGTGGATAGCGGGGGTAGAGGTAGAAGAAAGAAAACTAAAAAGATACGAGGGTGACTAGGTAAGATGAAAAATATAGTAACAGTTCTCGGCAATGGCGCCAGAAAGCTTGTTGGTATAATTAATAAATGCAAATAAATCTGCAAGCGCATGGATACAATTGTAGCTTTCACCTCAGAGTATTCCAAGAGTATTGAATCCAAAGGAACTTGTGTGTACTATCTTCTATTCTAGTCGGTCCAAGGACACACCAAGATAGGTGGTGAGGGTAGAGAGGATTCCTAAGGATAGCACTATAGATTAGTTGAAGGTCAATCTCTCAGGTCAGAATACTCGCTTCAGGCACTGACTTACCCTGAATGAGTCAGATGCCTGCGGCCAACAGCTCTATGCTGTATCTGAACGTAGAGGATTACAAAGGACCAATAGGATTGTCACCACCTACGGCCTACCTCTCCAGCCCGTGGGATATAAGGCAAATGAAGGATAACCCTTAGCATAGACACCACGTCTACGCTACTAATTACTACTATAGTCTAACTACGTCTGGCATCTCGTAGCAAACAACAACACTCTATATCAACATAGAGCGACGAACCCGCGAGTAAGAGAACCGATCTCCCTCAGATATAAGTACTACTAGTTGTAACATCCTAGTTTTGAATTTGCTAGGTTTTTAAATTTTTTTCTAAAATTTATTATAACTAAATAGGAATTATGTGCAATTATTTGAAATAAAAATAATTTCTAAATGTAAATTAAATAACCATAGGGTATAAATTAGTTTGTTGCATTTAATGCTAACATGCATAGTGTTTATTGTGTGTGAAAGTTAATATAAAATATTTTCAAACTCGAATAGGTTTCGAGTTCATGTAGGGTTAAGTTCGTGTCGTTCCTAACCCGTCGTATACCGTATAGGCCCGTTAACTGGCCACAACACCTAAGCCTCGACGACCCTTGCTAGACCCGCCCCAATCTTTGCTCTCTTTTGCGTGCTCAAGTTCAATCTCAATCCGAGCTGAACCTATCTTCTTCACCACAGACCACTGGAGGAAAAATAGGTTTTAGTCCCAGTTGGAGAGACACATAGGTCTCGAAAATCCAACTGGGACTAAAGGTCCTCATCTTTAGTCCCGAGTATTTCACCCGAGTCTAAAGAGCTCATTTAGTCGCGGTTGGTAACACCAACCGGGACTAAAAAGGATCAAAAAAATAATAAAAAAAAAAGTAGGCCGCGCTTCCCCAGTCGTTCGTGCCCCCACCGCCGCGCTCCTACCGCAGGCCGCGCGCCACTCCATGGCCTTGGCCATGGCCGTTGACGCCCCACAGCCCCTAGCAGGTCAGCCGCGAGAGGCGGTCTCGGTTGTCGTGTGCCCTGCCCACGCCAGCTCGCCCACACCGGCCACCCGCCGCTTGCGTCGGCCACCCGCCCGCCTGCGTCGGCCTCCGCTCGCCCCACCGCCCCTAATAGGCCACCCGCCGTGCCCCCAAGCCACGCGCTACTCCATAGACTTGGCCATGGCTGCCGGCCCCCATGCCCCTAACAAGCCGGTTGCGGGAGAAGGTTCCGATTGCCGCGTGCTTGGCCCATGCCCACTCGCCCGCGCCAGCCCGCTCGCGCTAGCTGCCGCTCGCCCCACCGCCCCTAGCAGGCCAGCCGCCCACCAGCTCGCCCACCCGTGCCAGCTTGCCTACCACTCCTCCTAGAAGAAAGGGAGAGGAGGAGGAGAGAAGATAGGAAGGAGAGAAAGAGGGCTGCCTGCATGAGATAAGGGAGAAAAGGAGAGGAGGAGAGAAGATAAGGTGGAGAGAGGGGGGGGCCACGTGAAAATATTTAGTTCCAGTTGGAACAACATGGCTCTAGTCTTGGCTAATTAATTAGGACCTCTCCCAGTTTGTAAGAGCCACCGGTGAGGTGGAATGGAACCGCACGGAGCAAATGGGGCCATATAGGTATGTGCTAGCCTACAGACTTGTCCATGTACGTCGGACCTGGGAAACCTAGCTAGGCAATCTTGCGACTGGGAGATCCTTTGTAAAGGCCTCGTACCGTCCCCATGCTATCAAACCTAGGTACTGTGATAAGTGCCTGATCAGCATAGCGTGACGGGGTTTACGCCACTCGTGGGTAAAGATGTACCACCTCTATAGAGTGTTAACACCTTTTTATCCCCGGTGGCCTGGGAATCTATCCCGAAGATGCCCGGTCAGAGAGGTCCCGGCGACCACCGCGAGCTAACTCTCGGAGCCCACCGGGAAAGGATTGTTGTTCGGGAATCGGCCACAAGTCATAGGCCTAAGGGACCATGCGATCCGGAAAAACCCCAAATCTACCAAGCCCCTCTAGACGTGGATAGATAGGGCTCTCTCCCTCTCTCCCTCTCCCTCTCTCTCTCTCCCTGTCCACCCGGAAGTCCCAGACAGCACGCAAGGGCGCAGACCTGGGGAAGGTACGCGCAGGATGCCAGAGGACTCCCGAGAGGGCCGGAGGTTCCCCATCCTGGAAATGATTGTCGAGATGGGTTCGGTTGGGCCAGGCGTGCGTCAGCCCTAAGGATGGGTTTGTTGAATAACCCCACCTCTAGTACGGAAGGTCCCCGTACAAGGCTGCCACGTTCGCCCTGAGTACAAAAACCCTCCGTACCATAGAGAGCGAAGGTATAAGACCAGACTGCCCCTTTTAGGGGCACCACGGGTGGGAGGGGCCATACCGGTGTAGAAGAGTCCTACCTGAAAAGGTTTGATTTCTCAAGGCTATAAATGGGCGAGCCATGAGCTCGTCTAAGACACAGCATTCTAGCCACTCAGTTCCCTAGAAGCTCTTTTGAAAACTGTCGTGTCCTAGACCACCCTCTATTGTTTGGGTATTTTGTAACCACCAACATCTACAACCGCATCTGCCCCAATTTCTTCTGCTCATTTTGCCGCTCATGTTTCCGTTGCGGCCACAAATACTAGATGAATGGAAGGGTGTCGGTGGATCCTGGATTAGGATGGGATTGAGGTGAGTAATCCGGGCCCTAGAGTACTAATTTTTTTTAAGATTGGATAGCGAATTTTGTCCATTATAAATTTGAGTCACATGGGGTGTTGTGGAATCTATCTGCTAATCACAACAATTTAATTGTACTATGTTTTTACAATTGCTAGGGAACCGATGCATTCTCGTAGTTTGGTCTACACTCAACCACCAAGACATTACCCCACGATACATTGTATTATCTTGGGGGAAATTACAAAAATTTGGTCCAAGAGATGGAGAAAAATGGCATTGGAATAAGGGGGAGCATTATGACCACATGACCACATGAGGGAGAATTCAAATTGGTAAGAGCAAGGGGGAGGTTGTCTTTGATTCTAAAGGGGGAGAATTTTCTCTACCAAAGCAAGTAGATATTGAAGAGGGAGCTATCGTTAAGGGGAAGCATGCAAGAAAGCAAGAACCTTAAGTTTCGGGGAAATTTTAGATTTCCTGCTTAGGGGAGATTGCAAGAATCTGGTCCATGACAGGGAGAAAAGTGGCATTGGAATAAGGGGGAACCTTATGACCACATGACCACATGAGAGGGATATCAAATTGGTAAGAGCAAGGTATGGTTTACCCCAATGTGGTATTAATTGCATATTTCAATTCGCATATAATCTTGCTCTTGCATTGCATTGAAGCAAGTAGTTGCACTTAATTTCTATATTATCTCTTGCTTTGATAGTGTTGTCATCAATCACCAAAAATAGGGAGATTGTAAGGAAAATGGCCCTAGGCCATAATGATTTTGGTGATTAATGACAATATGGTCATTGGGACTAATATGTTTGCAAGATGTACCTTTGTAGGTGTTTCATAGGTGCCATGATGAATTCTAAAGCCATCAAAATCAGAAGAAAAAGAAAGACTTAGAAGAATTCCATGACATCCAAATAATAGTAAAAATTCAGAGATAATCTTTTTCTAAGACATACAAATGATGGTATTGAAGCTGAGATAAAGACACACGAAGAATTTAAGCAAATCCTACTGGAAATGTTAACAAACACATTCCATCGAATCAGTCGGTGACCATATATAGCAGGGCCAAGACAACGTGCACTGTGATCACCGACTCATTCAGTGGGAACATGGGGTCACCACCGAATTTGTCGGTGTGATCGGCTTGGCTCGCAATCGGCTCCAAATCGGCTTTGGAACTTTTTAAAGTTATTTGAGGCATCATCGATTCATACGGTGGGAACAGTAACTAGGACAGCGAATGAGTCGGTGACATGTGAAGACAGTGGCTCAGTGCACTCACCGATTTATATGGTGATGGTAAAAAAGAGGCAATGAATCAGTCGTTGATAATAGGCTTGGGCGTCAGAGGCTCAACGGCTAGCTGGAGTTGGACCACCGATCCATTCGGTGGTGCACCAAGTTAGTCGATGATTGTAGATTCTATGACCGTTGGAGCAATGGCTAGTTCTTGGAGTTGGGGCTGTAAATACCCCCATTGCCTGACCATTTCAAGGGTGTTAGAGCTTTGAGAAGCTATAGGTTTGGTTTCCACACATACACAAGTGCTTTATCCACCAAGGTGCTAAAGATAAGATTAAGGCAATTATCATAAGGCTTAGGTTTCGATTAGTGCTAGTTTAGGCTTATTAGCAAATTGTTTTAGGGTTTAGCGTAGAGTTAGGCGAGGTCTGCACACATCTTTGTTATCGGTGCTTGCGCGCACCAAGAGTTGTTTGTGGCGTGTTGCAAGACCCTCCAATCGTGTTTGTGAGGTGGCCGTCGATGCATGTAAAAGGGAGAATATGCCCTTGGTGTTTTGTTGACGCTCTACCAAGTGAAGAGCGGCGAGGAGCATCTAAAAGACGCTAGGTGGAGACACACTTTCGTGTGGGGAAGGCCCATCGGCTATCTACGACGTTACTTGACCGGGGAGCTTATGCCCTTGGGCGGGCATGCCCTTGGACTAGTGGAAAGCTTTGCTTTCCGATACCTTGGTAAAAATCGATGTGTCGCTGTAACAGGACTTTGCCTTCTCTACCTCATTTTTGTTCCTCATTTCTTATTGCACTTTACAATCCGCATTTACCTTTTCTAGAATTTCCATGTGTAGTTTATAGGACTGGAACCTAGGGTGCAAAACTCTTTTGCGGTAAGATAACAACACATAGAAAAATCTAGTGCACATCTAGATAAAAATTGAAATAGGTTTTTATATGTGTACGGAGCCTTAGTTTTTAGAACACCCAGTTTACCCCCTCTTAGGTGTCATGGTCCCTTCACATTTGATGTGCGAGGTCAATAGAAGAAGAAAGAGTGCAACTACTAAATGGGTGGCTACAAGTGAAAAGCATCTAAGAAATGCAGTCTTCTATTTATGGTGCATTAAGGTTTTCATTGTGCGAGACCCATCAACCTACTAGGAATAGGGAGTTACACGGTTCTTAGCGCTTTCTTCAGGTGGTAACATTATTTAAACTTGCACATTCTGTCTATAGACTGGAGCGCATTCACAGGAAGACGTCAACTGATAGCATCAATTCAAAATGTGAAAGCTGGAACCATTTTGCGATATTTTCCACTTCTGTACATGTTGGGTGTGTTGCTATCTGAAAATGAAGTCATCGCCTAATAGTGATTGTTCTGGGAAGCTACAACCTTTTTTTCTCATCTGAACTTTTGTACAACCCTCTACTGAATGGTTGTGTTAGTGTGTTGAACTAGCAAAAATTAAATGTAGTCTTTTTACTCTAAATGCCTCTATCTTGAACGCGTATTAACTTTGTTTATCTGTTGACAGAAGTGTTAAATACGCTATGAATAGTACGAGGGAAATTAAGCCAATATTTTTGTTCACCGGTGGAAAACCCACCGATAGTCCACATATCTCTCCAAAGATCAACCGGGATTAACAATTCGGGACAAAAGGTCTCATCTTTAGGCCCAGGTTATTCACCCGGGACTAAAGGGGATCTTTAGTCCCAGTGGGTATTACCAACCGAGACTAAAAACGTTAAAACAAAATAAAAAGAAGTGCCCGCTTCGGACCCGCTCCATGCCGGGCCCTCACCCGCCAGCGCAGTGGCGGCGCCGCTCCGTCCGCGATAGCCGCCCACCGCTCGCTCGCGTCACGGCCGCCCGCCCGCCACTCCGTCCGCCACTCACCTGCCCGCTCGCTCCCTCTGCCGCTCGCTCTGTCCGCCGTTCAGTCCGGCCGCTCCGTATGGTCGCCCGCCCGCCCGTCGAAGGCTGGCCCGTGCCGCTTGTGCCCCGCCCCGCTGGAGGAGTGTGCAGCTCAGGGCGTGCGCGGGATAAGGAGGGGAGAGGAGGAGATAAGGTGGAGAGAGAGAACCCCGGGGAGGAATTTAGTTCTGGTTGAAAACACAGCTAGGACTAAAGGTCCCCCTAGTCCCTGTTGGAATTACCAACCGGGACTAAAGATTTAGTCCCGGTTGGTAATTCCAACCGTGACTAAAGGGGGGCCTTTAGTCTCGGTTGGTGTTTTCAACCGGGATAAAAAATCTCTCTTCTCCCACTAGCTATTACAACCGGGACTAATGGGGCTCTTTAGTCCCGGTTGATATTACCAACCGGGACTAAAGAGCTCCCAATCGGTGATGAATTGTTGACCCGGGACTAAAAATCCTTTAGTCCTAGGTCCAAAGATAATCGGGAAAAAAGTGTTGGATGGAATGTGAGTTCCAGAGTGGTTGGAGGTGGGATGGGTATGAAGTGAATAGATGAAGGAAGTAAAATAGACCTTTTTCTGAACATAAAACTGCACCTAAAGCTTTCAATCGTTGAACCTGTAGGTCATGTGTATGATTTCTTTTTGTCAATGGCAACGTCAATTAAATGGATAGTGCTAGAGAAACTAGCTTAATCTGCAATTGTCTCGATGACTTGAATACTTGATAATATATAAAGTTTCCGTGCTCAACTTCACTGATGATACGTGTTCCCTGGGAGATGAGGGCTCGTAG
The DNA here is from genome assembly GCF_000263155.2 of Setaria italica. Taxonomy (NCBI): domain Eukaryota; kingdom Viridiplantae; phylum Streptophyta; class Magnoliopsida; order Poales; family Poaceae; genus Setaria; species Setaria italica. The sequence continues at coordinate 8,159,695 of NC_028456.1, read as the reverse complement.
CAACCTTTAACCAAACTTCAGGTAGCTACTCCATATAAAACCCGCAAACATCATCATCAGGACCCATTTGGAACAAGAAAATTCAAAAGTATCCCTTTGGAATTATACGATTTTTGTCAAGCGAAATTCCTGCCTGCCGTCAAAAGAATCCCATCATCTTAACATCCTTATGATGTCATCATGTGGGCCGGCCCAGGCCGGCACCTTCTCCGGTTACCGGAATGTCACCATGCCCATGAAGTCGTTGAGAGGTAGCCGTCAGCACCCACTTCACTTTCGGCGAAGTGTCTGCGCAACTCAGGGGCACTCATTCTGTGTCTGATCCTTCAGAGATTCGTTAGCGTTATACTATATATTGTCCTCACCAGCTTGCTCTAAGCGTACAAGCTTTGCATGTACAGAGCAGAGGTGCTAGTTGAGCAAATTGACACGCGAGAGGCCAAGTCGCACGCTACGGAGGGTGACTGTGTGAGATGGAATCCAGCCGTCGTGTCTCTCTTCTGCTCCTGGGGATCATCGGGTGCTGCGCGTGCTTGGTCTGCCGCGCGCAGATCCCGATCCCGGCGAGGACGGACGGGTTCGTGTACGGCGGGAAGCCGCCGGCGTGGGGCGAGACGGTGGTGGTTGAGGCGTTCTTCGACCCGGTCTGCCCCGACAGCCGCGACGCGTGGCCGGCGCTCAAGAAGGCCGTCGAGCACTACGGCTCGCGCGTGTCTGTCGTTGTGCACCTCTTCCCGCTACCGTGAGTACAACTTAGTCCTGCTCTGTCGTTCGTTACTTTTCTTTTAGAAAGTCCGTTCTCTGTTACTTTATTTTTCTTTTTTAAAAAAACTACTTATGCGCGTCTAGTTTGATAAATAAAACTTATACTCCCTCTGTCCCGCAAAGAGTGTTCATTTAGGTTTGTCCTAAGTCAAACTATTTAAGTTTGATCAAGTTTATAACGGAAAGTACCAATATTTATAACACTAAATAGGTATGCTGTGAAAATATATTTCATAACGAATTTAATAAAACTGGCTAGACATCAAAAGCATTGATGTATTTTTATATAAACTTGGTCAAACATAAATAGCTGACTTAGGACGGAACTAAAGGTACGCTCTTTGCGGAACGGATGGAATATACAGTCAAAGTCCAAAACATCAATCTCCAGTAAAATACATGAGTAGGTTTGTTGGATGAGGTTGATAGCAATATTAATTACATACTTAATTAGAAAAAAGTAATAATCTCTCGTAACTTTTATCTTTAGATACTTATAAAAAAGCAATATAGTCTTTAGAAAAAAGAAAAAAAGTATTTTTTAGAGAACGGGGGAGAGCATCCCACCTTTTCATTCATTATGGAGCTTCTTGCAAGCTCATTAAACATAAGGTTCAATTTTACAAAACACAACACAACACCTAGGACAACATAATAGCACAAACAGCCCACAATGCAAGTCCAGAACCAAAGATTAAGAAAAAAAATCAAAACACACTGGTGGAAAACGGACCTTTTAGTCGCGGTTGGTAGGGGTCATAGATCTAGAAAATCCAACCAGGACTAACTATTCGACACAAAAGGGGGTCCTTTAGTCCCGCAGCATTCACTTGGGACTAAAGACCCCCTTTGGTACCGGTTGGTAAGTTTAAAAAAAATAAAAATAGGCCACCCGCACTGCCCGCTGCCCGGCCATGCCATCTCGCCCCGCCGCCTTCGGTTAGCCGGCGCTGCTGCCCCGCGTGCCACTACCCTGCCCTCGCCCCGCTGCCGCGCCTCACTACCAGTGAGGGGCGAGCAGAGGGGGAAGGAGAGGGGCAGCAGAGGGGGAGTGGGCGGGAGAGGAAGGCGACGGCAGTGGGAGGAGGGGAGGCGGCGGCAGCGGGAGGGGGGAGAGGAGGAGAGGAGCCGCCGGTGGAGGGAGAGAGCGAGGAAGCACTTGGAGGATGAAAGTAGGGAGAGGAGGAGAGCACTGCATGCCTGCACGAGGATAAGGGAGAAAGGGTGAAGAGAAGATAAGGTGGAAAGAGAGGGGGCCGCGTGGAAAGGATATTTTGTCCCGGTTAGAGCCACCAATCAGGACTAAACGCCCCCCTTTAGTCCCTGTTCGAATTCCAACCGGGAATAAAGGGGGAGCCTTTAGTCTCGGTTGGTGTTTCCAATTGGGACAAAACGCCCCCTCGTCCCACAAGCTGTTACAACCAGGATTAAAGGGGGGCTTTAGTACCGGTTGGTCTTTACAACTGGGACTAAAGTCCCTCCCATCGGTGCCTCATTTTTGACCCGGGACTAAAGGCACTTTAGTTTCGGATCCAAAGTCAACAGGGATAAAAGCACCTGGATGGAAGGTCAATTCTCTACTAGTGACACTCAACCATATGGGGGGCAATACACCTTTTCACTGGTCTATGTTACCACCAAAATAAAACTATACTTTGTCGATCCCCATTCTGCAACCGTGGAGCATTGAGTTGTAGAGCCAACAGATGACAGTCTTGATTGCGATACCTTGGAGGTCCATCCGAGATCCAAATGACACCCTTCTACACCCATTTTGGGAGGAAACCACAAAGGAGGAAGAGCCATCGAGAGAAGAATAGGGAGATCCAATAGAGGGGATCATGGTCCTGCTAACCCAGCATACGATGAGGCAGTGCAATCAAGGAAGGAGGATGATGACAGAGCATAGGCACCGGCAATAAACACTTCCCTGCAGTATCAATAGGGTGAGGGAGGGCGAGGTCTTAAAAGCAGTACCAACACCTTGGCGGTGGGAGGGAGCAACTCCTGCTTCATTGGGGAGCATGCAGCAGTAGCGCGTGAGTCGAAGGCATCTCGACAAAGCCTCCATGGAGGAGAACGGCGCCCGAAGGCGTCGCCATTGTCATTACCGAAGCGATGCCAGGCTTGGATTTCTCCTTGCAATTTGTAGCCCACCCATCGTGGCCGCACCAGCACAATGATAGGGAATTTGACAACGCCTCCACTGAGGAGAGCGGCACCCACGGATGTCGCCGTTGTCGAACCCAGCACAAAGCCCGTTGAGGATTTTTCCTTGTGGATTTCCGCCTGAGCTAGCTCCCGGAACCGAGAACCGTCGCCTTGGCCGGCCCACGCCGGAGCTCCGACCATGCCTGGCCACGGTGATGACTGGCGAGCACAAGGTGCGAGAAGGCCCCGCTGCCGCCGTCATTGCGGCCGCTTGTGCGGCGGCAAGACCTCGCGCGCTCGCCAGAACCTCGGCCATGGGACCCCGTATGCCGGCAGGAGTGGCGTGCCCCAGCGAGATCCGGCCTCAGGGATGCCGAATCGCTGCCTCTGACCTCCAAAAGGCCTCGCGGAACATGGGGAAGAGGAAAAGGAAGCCTCGCCGCCGCTGTCCCTGCAGCTGACCGGACTTTCGCTGGCCTGACTTTCGCTGGCCTGCTCTAGCGGTGGTGAGGAAGAGGGACGAGGGGAGGGGGCTCGCGGTGGCGATAGCTCAGGTGCCGCCCGAGTCGCCCACTAGGAGCGACGCGGGGGCCTCGCCGCAAGAAAAGAAAAGTTTCTTCGTGGCATTGGTAATTCAGAGGATGTATAGAGTCTGAAACTCCGAAAAAAAAAGTAATAGTCAATGATATTTATTAGAGACAGTGCTCATCCCCTGCTCTTTCATTATCTTTTGTAGCCACTCATCTGTTCCTTCTGGAGTGAGACATGCCTTGTTTGGAGCTCATGTCTGCTTCCATCGAGTCAACAATGCGTTGTTGACTAGAGTACTAGAGCATGTCAGTTTCTACAAGAAGCTAAAAGACCTATCTGCCCTAAGTTGGGTGATGCTTGAACTGCCCTGTCCATGCCAAGTACTCGCTGTCCCATAAATCATGGAAGAAAGACCTATTGTGTCAATAATCAGATAAACCATTTCCCAGATCATCCCAATATCTCACGTCATGTTGTAGTGAGATGAAATTAAAGCCCTCTATGGCGCAGTTGTGTGTATGTTTAAAATTTACTGGCAAAGAGGACATATGCACCTTCCTACCTAAATTTCTTGCAAGGTGAATAAAAATTATGTTCTTTGAGACCAAAAATCTGTTATCCATTTTAATTTATGAAACAGCAAAGGGCATGCCAGTTAGAAAGGGGGCCTTCCTGACGACAAGACAGAAAAATAATAAATGCCCCATAACACGAAGTGCTTTGGGCTTGGTATATGTCAATTCACCAGGCCCAACCTGGCCCAGTCTTTAGGCTAAAGAAGAGGCTAGAATAATAAGTGATCTTACTTTTCCGAATAGACCATACTTTATATTATCTAAAGAACAAGAGAATGCTCACGTTTCACCAAACAAAAGTCACCATACTTTGTTTATGTTAATTTCATTTCCAGCGAACCTCAAATGTTATGTATCCCATCCCAATATTTTCCTCGCCTTTTCATTCGAGGAAGAATAAATTGCACTTATACGTTTGTATCATTTTAATCCAACAACTTGCAAATCATTTGCAAACATGTGCATGTATGGTTGTATGTACATTGTTGAGGATATTTTGACGACAATACAATCAAAATAGTGAATTAACATATTCTCATCAATTTTCTATATCTATACGGTGCTTTAAGGCTACACGAGTGTATAGTATATCAAGTAGACTTGTTGGTTTAGCGGCTGACTGGATTGTGCTTTGATTGGAACAAACAGTTAGCAATACACTAACACGACATTTCCTTGATTCTCTTTGTGAAACATGACTGGATTCAAAAATGTTTTTCAAAGCTACAAAGACATACTGTTCACACTTATCGTGCACTGCATGCCAATACTTGCCCTGATATCTCTCGACGTTGATCGACGTGAAAATTTGATAAATTTGTATTTTTCCTTTTGTTTTCTTAACATTAATACTTGTGACGTACGTATATGTATACGTGGCAAAATATGCTCGGGGTGGTGTACGTGTGACCGTATATGCACATGTTTCACAAGTTTGTTTATTTATTTGCATATTTGCAACTTGTTGGACCAAAGTGATATATCGTTATTGTATGGTGGATGCAATTTACACTTTGCGAAATAACACAGTATACAACTGATGTAAAAACACTAGTAGGAGGACAAGTGTGTGTTATTTGTCCAAAGAGGCTAAGATGTAAGGTAGCATAAACAAAAGACATGCAATATTTTTCCGCCCTGCTCATCTCTGTGTAACTATATCAGTGTTATTGACTCTTCAAAAAAAAAATCGATGCTATTGCAATACTATGTTGTCTGTGTCAACAATTCCTAAAATGCAAGGGTAAATTTCACAAAAATCACAATATATCTTTCAGAACCACTGCAGGACCATGCTTTATCATAAATATTTGTGAACCGCAATTCAAAATTGCGGTTTATAATTGTTTTGCCAAAATTTTGTGATATTGCGTTGTGATCTTTTTACTTAATAAACATAATATGTAGCAAAGCAACGGCACAATAATAAGTTCACGGCTCTCTTTGGTTGAGTTTTTCAACATGCTGTTCTCCAAAAAGCCAAAGCTAATCAAAAGAGCTAGCTTCCACCCAAAGTCACAGCTAAAGTAGCTACAAAACTCACGTCACCCTCACCCTGCTTTTGCTTTCAGATTCTAACTTTTCACAAAAATTACCCACGAAAATTACCTACGTGCCATTGAGCTATCGATAATGTTGCGTAGCGGTTGTTTTGTTTTCTCTTCTTTCCCGTCGAGCTCACGAACTATTCCCATGACCAGTGGCACCCCTCCCCGGTCTCCTCCTCTGCCAGCAGCGCCCCTCCCACTCCGGCCCCCTCCTCTCTTCCCGGCAGCGCCCTTCCCCGGTCCCCTCCTCCTCTCTCCCGGCGGTGGGGCCCCTCCCCACTCCGGCCCCCTCCTCTCTTCCCGGCAGCGAGGCCAAAAACGGCCGTGGAAACTCGATGCACGCGTGAAAATGAGGGAGAGATGAGCATCAGTGGGTCTTGGAGGTTTGATTTTTATACCTGGATGGAGTGGGAGACAGCCAGAGGTAGGAGTTCGATGGCAGGCGGAGCTCGGACGACCGGCAGAAATGGAGGGCGCGAGATCCGCGATTCCCATCGAGGTTGAGCTTGGCTACGCCTAGGGCTTGGTCCTGGATGGAGATGGGAAGGTTGTGGTGCCGTGGGTGAGAGGAATCGGCCGGAGGTGGGGTATGCCCGCAAATTTTGCCAGTGAGCGGGAGCTGCTCTGCTTTGACCGGGGAAGAAGAAGAAAGGAAGAGAGAAGGAGATGGGGAGGAGGCTGGCTGGCTTGGGGAGGAGATAAGGCCGCGCTGAACTCAAGCAGTCCCTCCAGCGCCTCCGCCCGGCGCCCGCCGCTCGCCCCACATGACTCTACCGCCGAGCACAACACCTTCGTGCGCACGCTTGTGCTGACTACTCTGGAGGAGGCAGGTGCAGAACCATCACGAAGCTAAGGGTGCGTGTGCGGAGACAAGGTGGGACGCGATTATCCCTTCCGCGTATTTTTTGGATGGGACGATCCTATTTTATGTTTGGTTGAGAAGGACGAGTCCATCCGAGTTCTTTGTTTGGTATGGGGGATCGAGGGAATGGGATGGATGACGATTTTAACACTGTCATCTAAAAGTGGATCCTACTTGTCATTGTCTATTCAATATTTTTCTTTTTTTCCTTCCCTCACGGGCCTTTATCCTTCTTCCCCTGCATCCGTCTCTCGCCTACCGTACGTCACCTCCATCTTCTCTTCTGCCTCTCCCCATTCGTGCCCTCCAGCCAGGCATGGAGCAGCCGCCGGGGCGAAGCTCGCCCCAGCCACGCTGCCCGTGAATCAGTCCCCGCCAGCCTCGAGCTCCATAGGGCCGCGCGCGGAGGTCCTATGGCGCCGCCCTAGGAGCTCGCCGCTGCGCCGTCGGGGAGCTCGCGCGCGCCAACCACGGTTTCAGCTCGCGCGCGCCGGCCGCGGTGGAGCTCACCCGGACCGGCTGCGGAGCTCCAGGTCCCGCCAGCCGCGGTGGAGCTCGTCCACGCCGGCCGGTACAGAGCTGGCCTAAGCTCACCAGCGGCCATGCTGGTCCCATGGCGGAGCTAGCTCCCCGCTCGGCCATGGTCGTGGCCTTGCCTGCACCGCCCCCGAGATGGGTTCCTCGGCCTGCCACAGCCTCGCCCGCGCCTCCTAAGCTAGAGCTCCTGCTCGCTCACACACGTCAGACGGTGTCGATCGGGGATGAGCCCGTCCGCTCGATTTGGAGGGATGGGGTTGTCTCCCATATCAGAGGAATATTGCTCTAAGGGGATGATCCTATCCCATTTTACTCTCATCCAAACACTACTAAAATTGGGACCATCCCACTCCATCCTGTCCTTTGAAACCAAACGCCCTCTAACAGATAAGGCCGGCCTGTTTTTTTTAGCACACACGCCTTCGATTGTGTGCGGCAGCAAGATTCTTTTCATCTTCTTTGCATGTAAACTTGAGAACTTGTCCTCTTTCTTCTCTGTTTCTTTCTTGCCCGTAAATAATGGAGGTTGCATGCCATGCAATTCTTGGATTTTGCTTTTCTTCCCTTTTTCAATCGGAAGCACGAGCATAATCTTGCGCATCTAGTGAACATTGATTTAAGCATGCTCATGCTCGAGCGTTCATACATTTTTTGTATTTTAGAGGAATTTTAACTATTCAATGATTATTTCCTAATCCCTAACCCAGTGCAAAACAAACATTGGAAAATGATTATATACTTGTATCCTTATCCCGGTCTATATCTTATCCCTAACCCGGTGCATCCAAACGCCACCTTAAAAAATTAAGTTTTTCTTTATAAAATGGTCATGTAGCCAATGATCAATTTGCATATCAATGGTCCTTCAGACCTTCAAGGGTATTACAGATATTTTTTATCAAACTTACAGTTTCACAGCTGTTTCAACCAAACGGCTTTTACCTTTTCCATAACTCATAGCAGTTTTTTCACAGCTCAGGACCCAACCAAACAGACGGAGTATTTTCCTAGGAATTGCCCATAATGGGCATTGATGACAGCTTTCACATATATACACATGTAGGCGTAAAACTTACATGAAAGTGCACAAGATGCATCAGACAAGCATTAAAATGCAAAATAGATGTTGCATTAAAATTTTCAGTAACCGGTTTAGTAACAATTTACTCTGGTAAAACTTACATGCAAGTGCAGAAGATATATTAGACAAGCATCAAAATGCAAAATAGATGTTGCATTAAAAATTTCGGTATCCCTCCTAACAGGTTCAATAATAACAATTTACTCTGGGAAATGTGCAGTTACCACAGCTATGCCTTCATTGCTTGCCGGTCAATTCATACGGTGAACAAGCTAAACCCATCATTCGTGTATCCTCTGCTCGAGAAATTCTTCAAATACCAGGTTTTGTCTCTCTCGTCATTCATGCATATGTAATGACATATTGGAACCTAGACATAACTACTAAATATATATAGTGAGAACTTGGCCAAATATTTAATGGAAACTTGACTTTAGCCCCCAAACATATATTGGATTCCAGTTTTCAAATGTGACAATGTTGAGCGTATATGCTAAGTTATAGAATCATATTCAGATGAGCTTACCTAAGAGTTTCTACAACTGGAATATATAGTTAATTTGCTAAATATTGTGGGAAGTACTGTAGTCGATTTAAGTTCTCCAAACATACATGCTGGACCGTACCTTTACAACTGTAATATATAGTTTATTTGCTAAATATTGTAGGAAGTACTGTAGTAGATTTAAGTTCTCCAAACATATATACTGGACTTCATCTTACATTATTATAGTTTCGTGACAATCCTTGTCCAAATTAATAGTATTCATATAAATAATCAACTTTCAGGAAGGTTATTATAACCAGCCAACCTACACGAAATCAAGAGCTACAGTAGTTGATGAAATAACCAAAAACCTTGTCGTGTCCATCATTGGCGAAACCAATTTGGCCGCATACAAAGCAGGCTTCAACGATTCACAATCTGATCAAGCTGCAAGGATATCTTTCAAGGTGACAACTACTATTCTCGTGTGATAGTATATTCTTAATTATGCATATTATTTGCCCTGTTATAACTTTTTGTCTCTTTTTATTTCTTTCATAGAACGGTTGTGCACGAGGTGTGACTGGGACTCCCTACTTCTTTGTGAATGGCATACCAATCAACGATTCTGGTTCTCCTCTGGACTACAAGTATTGGATATCTATCCTTGATGCGTTGGTTGGCAAGATGTAAAGGGTTACTCCATCTGGCTTGTTCAAAAAAAGTTCCAGCTAAAATAAATACAAGTGGAATAAGTAATGGACATATAGTAGCTTGATATTCAGCAAGATGTTGATGGAAAGTACAGTGGTGAATTTATATTTTTTTGAACAAACAGGCCCAATTGTTTTTGTGTCCATTTCATTGATAAAGAAGTGGGTTTTGTAGAAGCCGTTGGTGAAAAACATGCAGAGGACACTAGTACAGAAATAACTTATTAAATTATGGGCCATCACTAAAATTGGAGGGGCGTATTGCGGCTATGAACTGCCACTAGAAATAGATTTTTATACAGGTAGAACATATAAGGAGCTGCCTGCATAAATTCATCTATTTCTATGGGAGATCGTCTTTCATAAAGTTCCTTAATAGATCTACCCCTAGAAATCGAAATCTATAAAGTTCAAAAGGAAAGCTTATCATAGTACTATAACTAGTTACCGTGTGGTGCAGTGGCAAGCAAGGGTCGCACCAGGCTTGCCGTGTGGTGCAGTGGCAAGCAAGGGTCGCACCAGGCTTGAAGATGTGGGTTCAAATCCTAAGATGCAAGTACTTGAAAAATCAATCTATTTCTACTGAAATACATGATTTTTATGCGACAGAGTAGAAATATTTTTTTAGTCTTTGTACCTAGATGAAGTCATAATCCAGCTCCGAACTAAAAAAAGGGGCTAATTAAAGGATATTGGATGGTTTACAATCTAGTAGTCGTTGTAGCTCTTGTTAGGATATGTCGGCTATCACGAGTAATCATGATTGAAGTCATAATCTAGCTCCGAATCTAAAAAAGGGCTAAATGAAGGATATTGGATGGTTTACAATCTATCTAGAGTTTATGGTCGGTGATTAGCAAAATCATAGACGGGTGAAATGTAAATCGTTAGATTTTTGTTAACTCGAAACAGACCATTACGTGAAATATAATTGGATATGTCTTCGGAGTAAGTGGAATGCTTGTTAAAACAACCATATGGAAAAATCATATGAGTTGCACATGGGTAATTTTGTCATCGTCGGTAGTACATTTGTTATCAGAATGACTTCTGGATCTAAAACAATATTATGGAGGAATCTCTACATATCATCAGTAGAAATCATCAAAGGACACAATCAACATGGAGTAAAAATCATCAAAACCCGACAAAAAGTGGTCCATGCGAATCCACATGGACCCACGTGTGGATAAGCATACAGCGGCGCGAGATTGCTGCTGGGATGAGAACGAGACGATTGTGATCTACTACTTCCTCTACACCGACGTGCATCTACGTTAGATCGGCTGCTCCAATTCCTCTTCCACTACGCTGCAGGTCTTGGTAACGATCCATGATCCTACTGGCAAGTTTCTTGAGTGAACGCGCTAGATGTAAATTGTTATAGCTAGAGTAGCCTACATGTTTCCCTTCATCTTTTCTCTCTTCAACATTACATTTCCATGATATTTTTTAATAGTCCTAGTGAAACTACCGGAAATCTTTCTTACTTTGCTAATACTCTTGATAAATGATTTTCTAGGATTATTTCTACCTATTAAGTTTCACATAAGCCTTTCATATATATTTATATGAGTAGAATAGGTTGATGATGTTTCTGCACTTATGCATGAATACAACTAAAGCAAATATGAGTACACTTATGGTTGATACTCATCAATTCCTAATAATTATAAAAATAATTATGTGCGTATGGGTAAGTAGCAAGGGATAATGATTTAGAGGTTATAATCCTAAGCCTACATCATCTCACAATGTGTTAGGGGAAAATATTAACGACTTCCTTATTTTCCTTAAACGACAATCATAAGGGCCTGGGCCCACCTCCAGCAATAGTGACCTCCGCCGACTTAGCCTGACCCCCGGGTCATAGGGTCGGACACGCCCGACCCCCAGAGGCCGCTCCTCATCCTAGCCAAGAGTGTTCCACCTCGCCCAACCCCCGGACGAGAGGGGTCGGATGCGCCCAACCCCTCGTGGTAGGTCTCCGCCTCACCCGACCCCAGGAGCCATGGGTCGGACGCGCCCGACCCCTTGTCGCAAGGCTCCGCCTGTCCGACCTCGGGCGCAAGGGGTCGGACGCATCCGGACCCACATGATAGAACTTCGCCTCGCTCTAGGACATGTGTGGACCCGCAGACGAGGGCGCAGATCTTGTGGACCCCCACCGATCTTGCCATAAATGCCACTGGTGGGGCGTGCATGACCGGAACACGGCTCTGACACACGGAGAGGCGCCCGCGTTCCTCGACGTGACCCGCCGGAGTTTTCGGGCAGCGCACTGCTGCCACGACTGCACAGGGCTACAGCTGCACCATCCTAACCCTCCCCTGTGGCATTCGTCACAGGGCACTCTCGCCCATGTTGCAGGGTGCGCCGCACGGTTTCCCACTCGGCTTGGCGATAGGGGCGTGTCAGCCGCGCCTCCCGGTCAGTGCGCATGGCAACAGTGGTCACCCGTCATCTGTGACGTGCATGGTTACGGTGGCCAGTCGTCATCATCAACTCGTACAACTACCGTGGTCGGTCGCCAAGCACGTCTCGCATGCTCGGCTACAGTGGCCGACCGCTGGGTCATTGATGGGACCCCACAGCAACCCCGGTGGCTTGGCCCGTCTCCCTTAGCTTCCCTTTTTTACTTCCCTTTACTCCAGGCTCGATTATAACTCCTGTGCCCTGCTTACGCTATAAAAGGAGGACCAGGGGGCTCGAGAAAGGGAGGGGCATTCAAGCGAACCGAACGACCCCCATCTCACGACCGTTCCACATGAGCATCAGTACACACCCACAGAGACTTAGGACCAGCTTCCCTCTCTCGCTTGTTTGTAACCCCTACTACAAACTCTGCACGAGTAACACGAGCTGCCTCCCACACTGGACGTAGGGCTATTCCTGCCCGAACCAGTATAAACCCCGCGTCCTCTCGTGCAACCATCCGATCCTTACGCGCACAAAAAACAAATTTACTTGCCAAAGTCTTGACCCGTGATTCTTGACACCGACAGTTGGTGCGCCAGGTAGGGGACCTTTGCGCGTACGATGATCATCACCGGCTTCGGATGTCCAACCACGACATCGGCTTTGCTCCTGGCTCCCACATCCACTTCGGGAGCCTGAACTTCCTTGCCACAGGAGAGGGAATTGAGCTTATTCCTCTCCTCATCCTGCCCGCTCACCCCGTCACCTCCGACTCTGCCGCCGGAACGGTAATGAGCGGCCGGGCGCGCACCATGGGGCCTCCTTCGGAGGAGCGACCCTTCGGCCTACGCAGTGCCGCGATGACTTACGGTCGTCTCCTAGCACGATCCATGATCGTGCCACCCGCGAACGATGAGTTCGTGGGTGTAATGGAAATGGCCTCTGACGCTGGTTCCGAAAATGGGAGCCACCACCCCTCGCGTGAGTGCTTCATGGCTGACGTGCACTCCGCGGGGTCCAACGATGATGGCGGCGAAGGGAGGCAGCGCACTCCCCCACCATGCGCCGCAACTACAGCCGGAGCCCTCGCTAGGGTCCCGGAGCAGCCTCGTATGCTGGAAGCGCGCGCGGTGCCCAATCAGGAGGTCGAGCACCCCCGCAATGAAGGCGGGGCGCGTCAATGGGCACGCGACGTCCAGCGGCGCATCTGCGAGGATGAGGATTGTTCTCAACTCTTCGCACGCGTCAGCAAAAACATCGCCACCGCAGCGGCCCTACTCCGACGACTCCCGAGCCAGTGATGCCCGAGGAGCGACAGGCCCACTAAGAGGTGCGCAACCTACATGAGTGCGCCGCAGTTCAGCAGGCGGAGAGCTCCGCGTCCCAGTGACGTGGGCACAACGCCAGCAGGGCAGCGCCCACCGCGCCTCCCGAAAGGTGTGGGGAGTCTGTCCACCAGTCTCCCCCCGGGGGGAACCGGGTCGCGCCCGCTCGACGGACCCCACCACCTGCAGGTGGCAGAGCCCCATCCGTCCACCGGCGTGTTGGTCCCATCTGTGACACCTGTGACACCCTGGATGCACGGAGGCGCTCCCGTGCGGACAGGGAGGACGGAGCCGACCGCGGTTATCACGTACACCATGGTGGCCGCTACAACAGCGAAGAAGACAGGAGCCTGAGCCCCGACCTAGTGGGGCCTAAGGCCTTCTCCACGCGTATCCTGAACGCGCCGTTCCCGGCACATTTCAGGCAGCCCACTAATGTGGCCAAGTACTCCGAGGAGACCAACCCCGGGCTTTGGCTCAGTGACTACTGGCTTGCCTGTCAAGCCGGTGGGGCGGATGATGACCTATTCATCATCCGTAACCTCCCTCTGTTCTTAGCCGACTCAGCGTGAGCCTGGCTGGAACACCTTCCGTCAAGTCGGATCCGGAACTGGAACGACCTAAGGGAAATCTTTGTAGGGAACTTCCAAGGCACGTACATCCGCCCTGGGAATTCCTGGGACTTTCGAAGCTACCGCCAGGGGTCGGATGAGTCCCCCCGAGACTACATCTAGTGCTTCTCTAGGAAGCGCACCGAGCTCTCCAATGTCGCTGACGCCGACATCATCAGAGCCTTCTTGGTGGGATCCTCTTCAGGTCCCTAGTCCACGAGCTGGGACGTAGGGGCCCATGGACCACCGAGGAGCTCCTCAACATTGCCACCAGCTTTGCCTTGGGCGAAGAGGCCGTTGGGGCAATCTTTGATTGCTCCAAAGGCAAGGCGAAGCGGGAGGAGGATGTCGATGAAGGCACCTCCAACCGCCAGCAGAAGAAGAAGAACAAGCAACGGTGCGAGGCTCCCCTCGTGGCTGCTGTTGAGCGTAAATGGGGACAGCCGCCTCCCGATGGCACCCCCGGCTTCTTCGACAAGTTGCTCGAGGGACCATGCCTAAACCACGAGTTCCCCGCCAAGCATGCCTACAAGGATTGCAACCTCATGAAGAGGTACTTTGTAGGCAATCTGGTGAAGGGCGACTGGAGATGGAAGCCCGAAGAAGAAAAGAAGGACGTCCGAGAGAAAGGAAGACGGCTTCCCCAATGTGGACGGCTGGCTTCATGATCTTTCGACGGGCCTTTGCCCGGTGGGCGAGCCCAAGGGGCCGGGGGCGGGTAGAGGAAAGTGGGAGGGGAAGCCC
>NC_028456.1:7932726-8145248 GCF_000263155.2 Setaria italica | reverse complement strand
GAGGGGCGGCCGGTGGTGGGGGACCGGGCAGTCGGCGGTGTGCGGCATGGGGGTGGGGGCCAGGCCGGCAGTAGGGGCTCGGGCAGCGGGTGGCGTGGAGCGGGGACGGAGGTGGGGCCGGTGCAGGAGGGGCGCGGGAAGGGGTCGGCGGGGTCGGCCAACGCGGAGCGGGGCCGGAGGCGGGGTCAGCGGGGTCGGGCGGCAACACGTGGCCCGGGGTACGGGTCCCAAGCAGCCGGCGGTATGGTGCCAGGGAGGTGCAGGCGCCGGGGGGAAGTAATGGCGCTGGGGAGGGACCGTCCCAAGGAGTGGCGCCAGGAACCGGGGAGGAGTGGCGCCAGGAAGAAGAAGAAAGGAGGAGAGAGAAGGAGGAGGAAGAAGAAAAAGAAAGGAGAAGGGAGAGGAAAAAGAAAGAAAGAGGGAGGAAATAGAGAAAGAAAGAGGGGGAACCGGCGGCGATTGTGGCACGCAGTCGGAGCACGCGTGCGTCGGTCTGACGACGGCACATGGCAAGATTTACGGGCACGGGTAAAGATGATGGCTGTCGGCTTAGGTGCCGGGACGGCGAAATTGCCGGGAAAGTTTTCGATTTCCGGGAGCTCAGTGGTAAAAAGATTTTGAAAGCGATTTTTAATGGGTGATTTTAGTTGGTGATTTCCGCGAATGTTACAAACCTACCCCACTTAAATTGAATCTCATCCTCGAGATTCGATTGAGTCCTGAAAAGGTGGGGAAATTCATTCTTTAACGCGTCCTCGCGTTCCCACGTGGCCTCTTCTTCGCCATGTCTACTCCATTGTACTCTGCAAATCCGCACTGCTGTATTTCTTGTCCTTCTGGTGATGGTGTCCAAAATCTTGACGGGCACTTCTTGATACCGAAGGTCCTTTTGTAGGTCTATTGTCTCCACCGGTACTTGTTCCTCCGGTACTCTCAAACATTTTCTCAGTTGGGAGACATGAAATATCGGGTGTATATCCGACATTTCCTCAGGCAGTTGGATACGGTAAGGTACGGCTCCAACTCTTTTTAACACCTGGTAAGGTCCGATATACCGAGGCGCTAGTTTTCCTTGTACTTGAAACCTTCGAGTACCCCGAATCGGGGAGACCTTGAGGTAGACAAAATCTCCCTCATTGAAGCATAATTCCCGTCTCCTGAACTCCCCGTCCTTGGGGACACAAATCCTGTCCTTGTACCACAGGGTTCCTTTTTCGTCCACCCTGAAATCCGAGGCTTTATTTTCTCTGGTCTGCTTGCGGATTTTTACTAAGTCCTGATTTGAACCCTGGGCTTCTCGGATTTTATCTTCCAAGGTGGGCTGGACACTTAGCTTGTAGCTAGTATTCTGGGGTACTATGTGCACATTTAACCAGGCTATTTCCTCTTGTAAGCGGGCATTTTGGGGTCCGGACGGTCCATAGGATTTCTGGCTTAAGGCGTCAGCCACAACATTAGCCTTGCTGGGCTGGTAGTGGATTTCTACGTTGTAGTCCTTTACCAGTTCTAACCACCTCCTTTGCCTTACATTTAGATCGGGCTGGGTGAAAATGTACTTTAAGCTCTTATGGTCGGTGTAGATTTCACACTTATTCCCAATCAGATAATGTCTCCAGATCTTGAGGGCATGCACTACGGCTGCAAACTCTAAGTCATGGGTTGGGTAGTTCTGCTCATGGGGCTTGAGTTGGCGGGAAGCATATGCCACAACTTTCCTATCTTGCATGAGGACACACCCTAATCCTTGTTGGGATGCATCGCAGTAGATGACGAAGTCTCGCTGGATATCAGGTAAGGTTCATACTGGGGCTGTCGACAACCTCTTCTTCAACTCTTGGAAGCTCCGCTCACATGACTCGGTCCAGGCGAACTTCTTATCCTTCCTAAGCAGCTCTGTCATGGGCCGGACTATCTTGGAAAATCCCTCAATAAACCTCCGGTAATACCCAGCTAAACCAAGAAAACTCCTGATTTCACTAACATTGGTGGGTTGCTGCCAGTTGGAGACGGCCTCAACTTTCTCAGGATCAACTGCTACTCTTTCTGCGGTCAAAATATGACCAAGGAATGCCACTTTCTCAAGCCAAAATTCACACTTGCTGAATTTAGCATAGAGTCGGTGGGCTCTCAATTTCTCTAACACTACCCGTATATGTTGTTCATGCTCCTGAACACTCTTGGAGTAAATAAGTATGTCGTCAATAAAGACTACGACAAACTTATCTAACTCGTCCATAAACACCTTGTTCATGAGGTTCATGAAATAAGCAGGTGCATTGGTCAATCCAAAAGACATCACGGTAAACTCAAATTGACCATAACGGGTGACAAAGGCCATCTTCGGGATGTCGCTCTCCTTGATCTTGAGCTGATGGTACCCTGACCTTAGATCTATCTTGGAGAAATACTTGGCTCCTTTCAGCTGGTCGAATAGGTCATCTATTCTGGGGAGGGGGTATTTGTTCTTAATGGTGACCTCATTTAGTGCGTGATAATCTACGCACATCCTCATACTCCCGTCCTTCTTCTTGACAAAAAGTACGGGGGCTCCCCACGGGGATGAGCTAGGCCTAATAAAGCCACTCTGCAGCAATTCTCCCAATTGTTTCTTCAGTTCGGCTAACTCTGAGGCTACCATCCTATAGGGTCTCTTGGCTATAGGAGAGGTTCTGGGGACGAGGTCAATTACGAACTCTATGTCCCTGTCAGGGGGCATTCCAAGTAGTTCCTCGGGAAAGACATCCGGGTATTCACTCACTACCAGAACTTCTTCCATGGTCTTGGTCTCCATGCTAAACACCATGGGGTCCGGGCCACTTCCTCGAGTGTGACAGGTCACTTGCACACCATCCCGATTGGTCAGGTGCACTACCTTATCAGCACACCCTATATGACCATCATGCAGGCTCAACCAGTCCATTCCAAGAATCACATCTATCCCCTTAGACTTAAGTACTACTAGATCCGCTAGAAATTCTACCCCACTTAAATTAACCCTTACCCGGGAACAACCTAGTCGACACTGGATGTCAGCTCCAGGAGTCCGAGTTAATAGGGGTAACTTTAGTAGTATTGTGGGTATATGGTGTTCTTCCACAAAACTTGAGGCTATGAAAGAATGTGATGCTCCAGAGTCAAAAAGTACTGTTGCCAAGACTGAGCTGACTAGAAACTCACCGAGTACCACGCCCTGAGCTTCGCGAGCGTCCTGTGCGCTGATGTGGTTGACGCAGGCTCGTCCAAATGATTGCTGGGGCGGCCTCATCTGCTGGCTGTTGTTGTTGCTGGGGTTGCTGTTGCTGCGGACTGGCACACGGTTGGCTCCTGACAATGCGGCCCTGGGCCCAGCTACTGAGTTGGAGAAGGCCGATGCTGCTGGCTTGTTGGCATAGGGGCAGTTGGCGATGAAATGGCCCGGCTCTCTGAAGTTGAAGCATGCCCTGCCGTTGCTGGTGACTTGGCTAGCGCTGCTCTGTGGGGCCTTGGCAGGGTTCTGGCTCCTGAACGAGGCAGCGGTCTGGTGTGAACCGGGTGCTTGAGACTAGGTTCAGTAATGCATGGGAGCTTGGGATCTAGGCAAGGGGTGACCGAAGCTCCTTGGCTTCTGGAATCGGTCCTGCTGGTGCGTCTTGCTCTCCAGGAACCGGCGCTTGTTGTCCCTCCGCTCTTCTGCTTTGGCCCTCTCAGTCAAGATGGCCATGTTCATCAAGGTGTTGAAGTCGGGGTAGATCTAAGGAGTGAGCAGGGTCCTCAGTTCCGCGTTCAAGCTTTACTTGAACATGTCCTACTTCTTCTCATCCTTGTCCACCTCCTCTGGAGCATCACGGGCCAGCTCCATGAACTGGAAGGTGTACTCCTCCACAGATTTGTTTCCTCGGTGGAGTTCACGGAACTCATCCGCCTTGCGCTTCATGGTGGCTACGGGGATATGGTAGCAATGGAATTCCGTCACGAACTCATCCCAGGTGATAGTGGAGGCATCCTGGGTGGCAGAGCAGTAATTCTCCCACCAGGCTAGGGCAGTTCCAATGAGCTGGTGGGCAGCCAAGAGAACTTTGTCCCTGCCCTCGCAACCAAATGGTTCCAGCTTCCTCTGGATGACGCGCAGCCAGTCATCTACATCTAGAGGGTTGATGGACCCGCCAAAGGTGGGTGGCTTGGTCCGAAGGAAGTTCGTCAACTTCTCATTCATGCTCTGCCCGCGGGGCCTCTGGCGAGTGATGGCGTTGGCCAAAGGTTCCAGCAGAAGGGTTTGGTTGTTCATCACTTGAACCAGATCAATAACTGGTGGGGGTGGTGGTTCTTGCGTTCCCACTTGTCTTTCTCCCCTTCCTTCTGGCTGGCTCACCACCTGTTCCTCAGGAAGCACTGCCGGAGGCTGTTCTTTCCTTTCTGGCTGCCTTTCAGCACTGGGGGTGGCATGGGCCTGACTTGGGGAAGTCCTGGTAGTATGCTTGGGCGGCATCTACAGATTGAGTGAGGCTTTATGAGAGTGGGATTTGGATTTTAGTGATCTTTAAAGTGGTTATTTCGTATTTTCGAAGAGACAGAATCCACCTCCTGTCGACAAACACACAGACTAACAAGCAACAAATACAAGCGATTTTTTTTATTTTGCCACGGGGGGGGGGGGTACAACACTTCTGGGGTAAGGCCAAAACACGTACTACACGACCGGTTACAACAACACAACTGGAGGGGGTACAACTCTAAACTACGGACCATGACGGCTTCATTCCCTTGGGCAACTCTGGGCTGGGCATCTTACTCGCGGGGTGAGTCTTCTCCCTGGACTGAGTGGTCTTCTAACGGGATGAGGAGGGATAGCACTTCATCCTTTAGAGTCCCGCCCACTGGAGGGGGTTCTGGCACTTCTCCATCCGACATCTCGGAGTTCCTTTCTGAAGGCGGTGGTGCTGGGGTGGCATCCGGGCTCTTCCGTTTACCGGACCCTAGGGTGATGGGAATTCCTTCAAGGATCGGGGCCTCCTCGTCCTCGATGGCCACCATCCTCCTTCTGGCACGAATGGTGAGCTGGGCATCCTTTAGTTCCTTGGAGTGCCGATCCTCAGCTTCCTTAAGGGCCTCAACGGCAATGGCCTCGTTGCTTTGGGCGGCTGCGGCTCGAGCTTCGGCGGCGGCTAACTTCACCTGAAGCCTCCTCACCATAACCTCTGCGTCCTCGGCCCTACGAGTCTGCTGCTTCAACTTAGCAGCCTGTTCGTCGTAGAGCTCGTCCAAGGTGAGAAGGTAGGCAGCCATATGGAGTACAGTGGGGTCATCCTCGCGCTGTCCACGTCCTTCCAAAGTTCTTACTCGGGTCAGCCATACTGGGTGGTTTTTCTTGACAGGCGGGTAGAACCTCATCGGAGTACGGCCGATGTGCCTCTCGTAGATCTGGCATAGGAATCGGAGGGCCTTCCGAGCTGCCACTTGATAAGTATCCTTATGTTGGAAGCCGGTGACAGTTACATTCCATGGCTGGATGTCGGGGTAGCGGCTACTCCGCCCGATGTAGATAATCATCTCACATCGAGGGGTTCCGCGGTCCTCGTACTCCCTGCTGGTGTAACCCGGATGCTCATACATTCCGAGGCGGTCCATGCAAGCGAACAACAGTCTGGGAAAACTGGGCTCTTCCAGGCAGTGGCTGTTGACCCATCCTTCCTCGGCCATCTGGAAAAGATCCGGGCACAAATTAGTTTTGCAATAGAGCAGAGGTAGGCAGAAATTATGTAAGTCTTTTATTTTGGTCAAAAAGGGCTAATCCGGTCCTAAGGTTGCGTCCTACAGCCAACAACGGCTCTAATACCACCTAAAGCGTCCCCACATAAGTAGAGACTAAATGTGATACAAATATTAGTCCCAGGAGGCTTATAACACATTTATTCGACAGATAATTCAGTTACCGTACAACTCCCGAGGGAGTGGGCGTGAGAGCCACGCAGCGATAAGAAGCAAATAAATAACAGCGGCTAACCAAGAGACTGCCAAAAGACAGCACTCGGGACTACACGGCAGCAGAAGCATCTTGGAAAGGCCAGCACCACTGGCAGCGTTGGGTACGGACACAACCTCTACTCAAGGTCTTCGGCGATGAAGTCCGGGTCTTCCTCTGTAGCAACGAAGCAAGGGTGAGTACGAACGTACTCAACAAGTCCAACCCCATCCATGGAGGGGGATACAATCAAGTATATGCACAGGATAAATCAAGGATAGGCTAGAGTTTATTTGCAATAAAGCTAGGTTTTTCAACACATGCAAGGGCTTATTTTCAAACAAATTTTCATAAAGCTTTTCTTTAGTAACCGAAACATTAAGTGGGGTTGATCCTACACAAAGGATCCAAGTTTTATCGCTATCGGACTCCCCGTCCGCCATAGCGCACGGCACAACTGCCGGACACTTCCAAAATTCCACACACACACGCACGCACACACACCCGACAACCATGCCCAAGTGCTAGTTATGTGACCAAGCCGTAACTCGTCCAATACCGTGGACATGGCTACCCGGATAGGTTTTAACTCTGCAGAGGTTGTACACTTTTCCCACAAGTAGGGTACCACAGCACAATCACCTTAGTGCCGGTGCAGATCCTAACAAAGCCATTACCCACCTTAGCTGAGACTGGCTAGCCCTCATGGAAGCACCCAAGGGGTTCACGGCTCATCCACGAGACCGTAACCGGGACCTAAGTCACCAAGATCTTACTCCTTTTCCATGGGTTCCCGTTGCTCACCAGCACCCCTGAAGACTAACAGTTAGCTAGTGGGATTTATGCTAAGCCGTTGCCCATACAACGGTCGAGTGGTTGCACGATGGTTGAATTAGGCAAGATGACACATCAACTCGGTCCTTAACCACGACAAGATGGATATCTCCCGACATTGCTCAACCACCAAGGTACGAGCACAACACCCTGGCATCCCACACAAGGAATATCCATCCATCCTGTCTACACATCCTTTTTCCTTTGAACCCAGAAAGCCATTTTCCTTACTTGCACACACACACACATTTATTTTCCGAATACATCATTGTAGTAGTGATTGTATTTAAGTAGCAATTTCCTAAGCATTCTAGCGGTGGCTATCGACCAAATAGAGCGAATCATATTTAGAGACAACCATAGGGTAACAAGGAATGTTCATAACAATCAAGGGGTGGCTATCCAACCATGTCTTGCGATGAAATAATATGCACTTTGTAAAACAGGCCAATAGGTTGTGTTTGAAAAACTAGGTATTAAGTATGCATCAAAGGGTGAGATTGGACTTGCCGTCTTCAAAGCCTTCCGGGAGTTCTGGCTCGTGCTGCTGGTCCTCGGGCTCGGGCTCACGGTCAAACTCCTCCTCGGGATCCTCCTCGAGCAATCCGCGATCTACGGCACACACAAACGGACACACAAATAAATAAAAGAAAGATCGGTTTTTAACCGTGAGCTCCGAACAGAAAACGTGAACGGAAAATAGGTAGAAAGATTATTTTTGGGAAATTTGGAGATGGATCGGCGAAAGTATTCTTTAGGATGACGTGGTAAAAATTTGGGATCAATTGGAGGAAGTTTGGCGCATGAACTGACGGGTTAAGCATGAATTAGGGGCTTAAACAGGAGGTTTAGGACTGATTTGTAATAAACCAGGGACCTATTTGTGAATAATTTTGGAGGTGGACGGGCTTATCCGCGAATAGGATTATGAGAGTGGTGGAAGGACTATTTCGCGAATAGTAGATTCTTTGGGGTTAGATTGGAATTTTGTGGTTTCTGCTTCCTTCCCCCCCAGGAACTTGGAGAGGGAGAGAGAGAGAGGGTGGGGGTTGACCGGCGGCGGCCGGCCGGCCGAGCCTTGCCGGCGGCGAGCCGAGGGCTGGGGCGGCAAAGGAAGTGGAAGGGAGCCCATTTTGCCTCTTACCTCGGGGCTTTGAGGATGGGGAAGGTGGGCGACCGGCGGGAGGAGGTGGCGCACGGGCGGCGGTGGCGAGCTGGGGTGGTGGTGGAGTGGCAAGGGAGGCCGGGCGAGCAGCCCTTTTTATAGGCCGGCGAGGGGCGACCGGCGGTGGGGGACCGGGCGGCCGGCGGTGTGCGGCATGGGGGTGGGGGCCGGGCAGGCTGGGCCGGCGGTAGGGGCTCGGGCGCTGGAGGAGGGCGGCGCAGGGAGGGCGGCACGGCAATGGTGGCATGCGGCGGGCGGCACCGGATTAGAGGTAGGGGCTGGCGGCAGGCGGCGTGGAGCGGGGACAGAGGTGGGGCCGGCATAGGAGGGGCGCGGGAAGGGGTCGGCGGGATCGGGCGGCGCGGAGTGGCCCGGGGTGCGGGTCCCACGCAGCCGGCGGTATGGTGCCAGGGAGGTGCAGGCGCCGGGGAGGGACCGGCCCAAGGAGTGGTGCCAGGAACCGGGAGGAGTGGCGCCAGGAAGAAGAAGAAAGGAGGAGAGAGAAGAAGGAGGAGGAAGAAGAAAAAGAAAGGAGAAGGGAGAGGAAAAAGAAAGAAAGAGGGAGGAAATAGAGAAAGAAAGAGGGGGAACCGGTGGCGATTGTGGCACGCGGTCGGAGCACGCGTGCGGCGGTCTGACGACGGCACGCGGCGAGATTTACGGTCACGGGTAAAGATGATGGCTATCGGCTTAGGTGCCGGGATGGCGAAATCGCCGGGAAAGTTTTCGATTTCCGGGAGCTCAGCGGTAAAAAGATTTTGAAAGCAATTTTTAACGGGTGATTTTAGTTGGTGATTTCCACGGATGTTGCATTCACCCACCTACTCGTCACCGTCGACAAGTTCTTGAAGTGGATCGAAGCTCGACCCATCGCGCAGATCAAGTCTGAGCAGGTGGTGCAATTCTTCAGCGACATCATCCATCGCTTCGGAGTTCCCAACTCCATCATCACGGACAATGGCACACAGTTCACCGAGAAGAAATTCCTCAAGTTCTGCGACGATCACCACATTCGAGTGGACTGGTCGGCCGTAGCGCATCCCCACACGAACGGACAGGTTGAGCGGGCCAACGGCATGATACTCCAAGGTCTCAAGCCATGGATCTTCGACCGCCTCAACAAGTTTAGTGGACGATAGGTTGCGGAGCTCCCGCAGTCCTATGGAGCCTGAGGACAACCCCCAGTAGGGCAACCGGCTTCACCCCGTTCTTCATGGTCTATGGGTTCGAGGCAATCCTCCCCACCGACCTGGAGTACAGGTCGCCGAGGGTCAGAGCGTACGACGAACGAGGGAACCAAGCATCCCTTGCAGACGCACAAGACCAGCTCGACGAAGCGCGAGACGTGGCCCTGCTGCACTCGGCCAAGTACCAGCAAGCTTTGCGACGGTATCACAACCGTAAGGTACAGGGTCGGGCCTTCAATGTCAGCCACCTGGTGCTTCACCTTGTCCAAGACAACAGAGGTCGGCACAAGTTGACCCCTCCGTGGGAAGGTCCTTTCGTCATCGCGCAAGTACTGCGGTCGGGCACATACAAGCTACAACCCCCAACGGGCAGGTCTTCACCAACGCTTGGAACATCGAACAGCTAAGACGTTTCTACCCTTAGTTATTATTTCCAAGTTTGTACATACATACTTCCGTCATCTTTTAGTTTGTGAAAAAGGGGCTGTTTTGAGTTGCCTGCGCTAAAGTTTCATCCCAAGCTTAGGGATATCCAACCCTGGCTCTGCCCCAAGGTCGCATATCCCTCGGGGGCTGTCAAGGGCTCCGGCCCAAGACACTTGGCATCTCCTCAAAATACCATTTTTTCCCAAACTGACCCTCTTCCTAAACATTTGGGCGTGAAAAGAAAGGAGTGCGCGAATGACGCTCAGGCAAGACCTATCGGACTCCAAGAAACCTACGCCCCAGCAGCTACGGTGCCTTTGCTCATCGGTGCTTCCTGACGCGTCCAACTCATGCTCTGAACTTTCCAAACCCAAAAAACAGAAAGAGAATCGAAAACTTTTCCGAAAAAATTGCATGAACCAAAAAGGCCTCTGTGGCCATTGCAAAAGCAAGTTTGAAATCACTTCACTTATTTACATATTTTTGGGCAACTTGGCCCGATACAGCTAGCTCATCCCCGGGTCCTCCGGCGGGATGGCCTCATCCTCAAGGAGCCGCGCCAAGGCCTCTGCTGGATTGAACACCGACATGTCGATCTCGTCCAGCTCGGCCTCGGAGTAGCCGGAGCCGTACCCCCCGCTCATCGCATCGAAGTTGATGTTGGATTAGTGAGAGCCAAAGACGCCGAAGGCCAGCCTCATGCCGACGTGGAGCGCCTCCCAAGCGATCTCATGAGCCCACCGGTACGTCCCGAGGACACGAGCCACCAGCGCGCTCGTCCCCTCCTCTTGGACCACATTAAGGTCCTCGTAGACGATGCGAACGGCGTCCCACAGGTTGGCGTGCTCGACGTGCTCCGCATCAGCGGCGTCCCTCAGCCGGGCGAGGTCGCCCTCAAGTCCTGTCCAGAAAAGCCTGCCAAGTCAGAAACCAGCGCAACACTGCAAGCAAGAGGACAATGAAAGCCTTACCCTCAGATTGGGCTCTCACCCGGTCGAGCCCTTGGGACACAGTGGTCTGAAGCCCCTGCATCTGCGACTGGAGCCGACTGACCTCTGCCCCAAGGTTGGCCGCCATCTTCTCGGCCTCAGCCTTCCGGCCCACCTCGAGGTCGCGCTCCTGCCGAGACGTGTGTCGCTCGTGCCGGATGCGCTCAACGGTTTTCTGAAGGGCCTCATGCTCCTTCCTCAATCGTGCAAGCTCCTCGGCGTCACGACGGGCCTTCTCGGTAGTGACTCGGACCTCTGCCCTCCGCGCTCCTTCCCGCGCCTCTCGCTCCCGCGCTCGCAGGTCGGCGGCATTCTGCTGGGCGGCGGCGAGCTGCCCGGTCAGCTCCCCGGTCCGCTGCATCTCCATGGCGAAGCGCTCCCAGACCCCCTGCTCGCGCCAGAGGAACTCGGACTTCCCCCGGCTGCATTCCTGGAGGGCCTGCAGAATGATTTACGCTCAAGAATCGTCGGGAGAAAAAAGGAATGGAGAAATGAAAGAAAAATAACCACCAAAGAGAACACCATACCTGACCGGCAGGAACAACAACGCCGTCCAACTTCCCCATCGCAGAAGACAGGGCGGCACGGACACCTTCGGGTCCGCCCTGCACCTCTAGCCATCTTTTTTGCTCCCCGACATTGTCCAACACGAAGCGGGGCCTCTACAGGTCCTCACGGGACATCCAGCGCACGGTCACCCCCCCCACACACACGCATTGGGGTCAGGACTAAGCAGGATGAGGGCATGAGAGGACTCTCCGACCAGCCCCGACACCGCCATCTCCATCGTTGTCACCGGGGCAAGCGCTGCCATCTCCATCGCTGCCGCCGGGGTGGGCGCCACCGTCTCTACCACTGCCGCCATCTCTGTCGTTGCCGTCGAGGCAGGCGCCACCATCTCCGCCACCACCGCTATCTCCGTCGTCACCACCGAGGCACGCGCCACCGTCTCTGCCACCGCTGTCGCTGCCGCCTCCATGACCGACGCCTCAGACACTGGCGCCTCCCTCACCGGCTCCTCCTCCGCCTCATCGTCAAGGTTTATCACCTCGCTGGACGGAGGAACCCCAGGGGCGGCATCTTGCCCCGCGGGGTCGGCTGCGAGGGCAGAAGACGGAACAGGGGTCGGCCCCTGCTCCGTGCCTGACTGCAGCACCCTTTCTTCAATCGCTGCCGCGGAGGCTGCCTCCATAGGGGGCACCACAGCCCCACCGACGACGCCGCCGCTTGCTCCCGGCAGGGTCATGGTTGGCCCCCTGGAGGCGGCCGATGCCCGGAGCGCCTTCTTCGACGCTAGCGGCAGGACGAAGTCTCGCGGAGCAGCACTGCAAGATGACGACAACTTCATCAAAAATAGCTCGACGCCAAGAAAAGAATAAGGTACACGAGAACTCTCCACTCACCTCGCCACGGTACGAGGACGACAGGTGTGCTTTGCCCTCGAGCTCAAAGCCGACCTCGGGACATCCGATAGCGGCCGCTTGCCGCTACCCCTCTGCTCGTGTGCGCAGGCAGAGGGTCGGGGGTCGGTCCCGTCGACTCTTGAGGCGCGCCCCTCTCCGACCCCTAGGGCGCGGCCTCTGAGCCCAGCGGGGTCAGGCCCTAGGCGGGCGGTCCGCTCAACCTATCCCCCGCGGCCAGTTGAGAAGGCTGGTCCCGGATGACAAGCGCACCCGGCACGAGGGCCGGGACATAACCCTCCTCCTCCTCCTCCTAGGTCTCATCTTCATCATCATCATCATCATCATTGTCATCATCGTCCGTCACGACCGCGCCCCTCCACCGCATTCGGACCTCCTTCGCGGCCCTCTTCCTTCTCCTCGCCGTCTCCTTGTCCTTCCTCCTCTTCTACTTTTCGGCGAGGAGGCGGTTCTGCTGTCGCCGTGCTGCGTCCTCTGGCACCGGTGGGCATGAGGCTACGACTTGGTTCTGCTCGCCCTGCAGATTCAAAGACTTCATGTCAGAATGGCAAACCAAGAAATGCAGGAAAGAAGAACGAGAGTGCAAAATTCTCACCAACAGGACGAAGCCCTCGTCCGGGCGCGTCGGAGGGTGATCCAGCACCGGGTAAACAACGTCCCTATCATCCAGTGCCTCCCGGACGCGCTGCTTGATCTCGGCGTTGGCGAGCACACCCATCCCGAGGACGGTGCCGTCAGTCGCCACGCCGGGAACCATATCGCTGAGCGCGCGGGCTCGAAGCATCAGTGGCGCCACCCTCCGAGCGTGGTACGCCCTAATAACTCCAGCCCCGGTCAGGCCCTCCTCCTTCAAGAGATTGATGGCCTGAAGAATACCGTCGATGTTCCTCTTCTCCTTCTCGACCGGACCATACGTCCAGTTGTCCGGCGCCGCCGCGATGACTCGACCGGTTAACTCCAGCAAGGGGGACTCGGAGCAGTTCTTCACATAGAACCACTGTTGGTGCCACCCCTTGTGGGACGGTGCGGTCTCCATCGCCATGTACTCCCTAGCGCGGTTCTAGCAGAGATGGATGTGTTGACGCCGGATTTCGTCATCAGTAGAATCGGCGCCAAAGAGGAAAGAAGTCGAAGAAGTACGGATGGGAATCGGTCAAAAGGTGTTATAATGCGGAATCGGTCGGTAGCTTTTGCTTCGCTTCAGGGTGAATGCGCCAGGTTCCCAATCGGCAATCCTTTGCCGATAAGAAATCGGCCGATCAGGAAGGTGGACTAAGGTGGGCCTGTATGGGCTTGGAAAGATGGAGGGATAAGGTGGAGTTCAGCCCCCGAAGCGTGGGGTAATTAGCTTAGCACGGATTGTGCTTGTAGATATTTGTTTTCTGTTTGAATTAGAGATAGAGTTCTAGTCGGTTAAGAAGATTATTTGTACGGGGCTATAAATAGCTACCTTTGTAAATCTGTAAACACAACAATCAATCAATACAACAAGTTACTTTATTCTTCGTACTTACTTTCGAGCAGGCGACTTCGCCGTCACTTTTCCTTCTTACGAGTTCGTGCGGGTTGGCAGGACAGCATCATCTTGATCTCCGGCCGATTCTGTAAGTTCCGTTTATCGAGTAATATCTAAGCTTTAACTTCCGGCGCATCGCTGTTGTTTCGTTTAGATTTATTCATCAGTTATTGATATCGACTAGATTCATAGGTTTTTGCCTGTTTTCCTAGTTTTTATCACCAGTTATCTCACTAGGAATCGGTAGTATCGGCTTTCATTACCTTCTGTTGTTAGATCCATTCGTTGCCGATTAGATCTTTTCCTAGTGCTGTTATTACACGCTTTGTACCGATCACTTTAGTATTTTTCTGTCTACAAAGCTACAGGAATCGTGTTGTTTTATAACCGATTCCATCATCACAGTAAATCGGCCGATTTGCCGATAAGCTTCTCTCGATCGGAAACTTAGCCGATCGTAGTTTCTGAATTTGACACGTGTTCTTCCTTGCCAATCAACAGGTCAGATTGGCTGGCACGCCGCGCGAACCGCACCAGGGCATTCACCCGAACAGGAGCTAAGCAGATTCTCCCGGGTCGTGTGTCGGTCGCTGGGATTCGGTTGACCGATTTCTAGCACCAACACACTTTTGGCACGCCCGGTGGGACCAATACAACCGCTGTCATGTCGAAAATTGCTGAAGTCTCCGAAGATAACGTCATCGAAGTGACGGAAGCAGATCTAAAGGACGACCAAAAAGAAGATCTGAATCAGTATTTGGAGCAAGTACGGAAAACTTGCTTGAAATCCTTCAGTCGTTCCAGGAGCGGGGAAACTGTTAAAAAGTCTCCTTTCCCTACTCCCCGCCAGATCACAATTTCAGAAGATTCGGATAAAATGTCCGATATGATTCAACAATCTCTTCATCACGCTTTCATCAACCAATCCCCGGTACTCTCAAACATGGTGCACAATGCTGTTGTCAATTCCTTCGCCGGAGGTATACCACAAGGGTACAGGGGACCTACGTATTTTCAGCCGATTCCACCAAATCAGGCTTATCAGGCTTCTCAGCCGATCCAATCCTCTGTCGGAGGAACCGGTGCTTCTACGTCATCAACTCCTTTGGGATACGGCTCCATCCAGCCGTCCTCTGCACCACTCCCTCCAGTCATCCCTCTACCCTGGAGGACGCCTTTAAACACGACCGGTTTGAATCAATCGGTCAGTCAAGGAAATCCTCCGTTCCAGACATCCTCCCAAACGGCCACTCGGTCGAACATACCACCATTCCAGCCTATCGCTCCAGAGGTCAACAAGACGTCAGAGCTCATGCTATATGATGAAACAAGTGGTGCCTACAAGCAGCCGTCCTTTACTACACCGCCGGCTTATACTCAGATACCACCTTTTCATCAACCTCCTTTTATTCAACCTCCGATTTATCAGCATGTGCCGATCCCGCTGCCAATTATTCCCCAGCAACAACCAGATTGGTCGGCGCAAATCGCGGAGGTAATGCAAGAACAATTCGGCCTGAAGCCGAAGGTGCAAACTTATACCTACAAGACACCATACCCATCTACGTATGACTTGTTGCCGTTTCCCCATCGGTACAAAGTTCCTGATTTTACCAAATTTTCGGGGATGGATGATACTTCTACCGTAGAACATGTGAATAGATTCATCATCCAATGCGGGGAGGCAGCTACGCAAGATGCCCTGCGGGTACGGTTGTTCTCGTCATCCTTGTCTGGATCGGCCTTCCAATGGTTCACCACTTTGCCACCAAACTCAATTATCACATGGGCCGATCTAGAAAGGCAGTTCCACAAGTACTTCTATGCTGGAGTCCACGAAATGAAGCTGTCTGATTTGACTAGCCTCCGGCAAAGAAGTGATGAGCCGATACCCTCATACATACAGAGGTTTCGGGAAATCAGAAACAAATGCTACTCCCTGGCTCTAACCGATGCACAGTTGGCCGATATAGCTTTCCAAGGCCTGCTGCCACACATTAAAGAAAAATATGCTTCACAAGAGTTCGAGAGCCTGAGCCAGATCGTCCACCGATTGTCCGGGCAAGAGGTGCGTCCATTCGATCCGAGAAGGAATTTCTAGAAGAAAGTGGCATTCCTGGAAGAAGTAGAGGATGAAGAAGACGCCGAAATCGGACTTGCAGAGTGGATTAAGGGAAAGAAGCCGATTTCATGCCCGTTCGGCAAGAAGGAGCCAGAAGCATTTGGTTTCGATACGACTAAAGCTGACAAAATCTTCGATCTTCTACTCCAGGAAGGGCAGATTAAACTCTCGCCTTACCACACCATACCCTCTGCCGAACAATTGAAGAAGATGAAGTATTGCAAGTGGCACAATGCCACGTCACATGATACCAACGAATGCAAAATCTTCAGGCAACAAATACAGTCGGCCATTGAGCAGGGCAGACTTAAATTTGAAGTGCCGGCAAAACCGGCCAAACCAATGAAAATCGACCAGCACCCTTTTCCTACCAACATGGCTAACACGGGGAGGAATTCTCTCCAAACAAAAGTACTGACGTCCGAGTCGGCAAAAAGGAGTGGCGCTGTCGATCCTAGAAATCAAGTTACGACTGAAGACATCAAGGGAAAGCGACAAATGGAGGCCGATGATGGTGAGTCAGAAGGACCACGCATTACTTCCCAGTTCCTGCTCCAAAAGTACCAACGCCAACATGAACGTTCGAGGTCCCGAGAGGAAGCGATGCGTCGGCACGAGGAGCACTGGAGATGCCCATTCTTCATCCATTGTTGAGAGAATAATCTCAGGCTACCATCGGCCGATACTTGCCCAGAGTGCAACGGTCCCTATCGAGGCAATCGGCCGTTCACCAGGTCTCGCTCCAGAGATGGAAGGCCAGAACCGATCAGCAGGAATCGGCGCAACCCAGATGATCAACGCCCTTCCATGCGTGATCGGCTGGGGGGCAGAAGTGACCGATATGATCGGTCAGAAAGTAGAAGCCATAATAGGCAGGGGGGCAGGACCGACCGACACGATCAATCAAATAGCAAAGCCAGCGTTCACAGTCGGCTCCAAGACATGGCCGATGCTCGGGTAACAGATGAGAACCCGTTAGGACGCGAGCCAGAATGGGAACGCGCCGGGAAAGAAGGGAGGCCAATAAACCCTAGATGGTGTCCCGATGGTTTAACCAAATCACAAAAACGAAGAGTCCAACGCCTCCGCCAATGGGAACAGCAAGAAGAAGAGAGCGCGATGGACAAGAAGGAAGGAAGGCCTCGGGTGTGGCGCCCTAAAAGAAACGACAAGGGCAACGATGAGTCGGCGGGCGACGAATCGGCAGCCGAAATCGGTATGGTTTTCATATTGCCGATGGAGTTCATGACCCCTGCCGATCAACAGGACGTGTCGGCAATAGAGGAACAAACAGCACGGTTGGTTTTAGAACCAATGATGGCCACGTTCGAAAAGCCCGAAGACAACGAACGACAACATATGAAGGCACTGTTCCTTAAAGGGCATGTTGACGGTCGCCCCCTCACCAGATTGATGGTCGACGGGGGAGCTGCCGTCAATATCATGCCGTATGCCGTACTCCGAAAGCTGGGAAAGAGCGACGACGACCTGACCAGGACGGACATGATGCTCAAGGACTTCGAAGGCAAGGTGTCAAACGCTCGCGGTGCTCTCTGCGTCGACCTCACTATCGGCAGTAAGACCCTTCCTACCACATTTTTCATCATTAATGGCAAAGGGTCCTATAATATGCTTCTTGGCCGAGACTGGATACACGCAAACTGCTGCATCCCGTCAACTATGCATCAATGCCTTATACAATGGGTCGGTGATAACATCGAGGTGGTCAAAGCCGACTCCGCGTACAGCATCGCAGCAGCCGACGCACAGCAGTGGAGCTGCGAAACCGTCAGGTGCATATCAGGTAGGGTGTGGGAAACCGATTTCCTGAAGGTCACCGATTTTGGCCTACAGCCGATCCGAGCAGTCGGCTCCGAAGAAGCGCAATAGATGGATCAGTTCGCCCGAGAAGACGGGAAGCTGGGACACGGGTTCACGTCGGCCGATTCATTGGAGATGGTAGATTTAGGTGACGGGACCAAACCAAGGCCGACTTTTATTAGTGCAAATTTAGATCCAGAGTACAAGTGTAAATTGACAAATTTATTAAGAGAATTCAAGGATTGTTTTGCTTGGGAGTATCACGAGATGCCCGGATTAGATCGGTCTATTGTTGAACATCGGCTACCCATAAAGCCAGGGTATCGGCCGTACCAACAACCCGCACGGTGATGCAATCCTAAAATTTTACCAGACATAAAAGCTGAAATAACTCGGCTAATTGAAGCAAAATTTATTCGGCAATGTCGTTATGCCGAGTGGATTTCTAATATCGTACCGGTGTACAAGAAAAACGGGAAGCTGCGCGTTTGCGTTGATTTCAGAAATCTTAATCAGGCCACACCGATGGATGGTTACCCCATGCCTACGGCCGATGTACTGATCGACGCTGCCGCGGGGCACAAAGTTATTAGCTTCATGGATGGAAACGCCGGATACAATCAAATACTTATGGCCGAAGAGGATATACCCAAAACGGCTTTCAGATGTCCAGGCCATCTTGGTCTATTCGAGTGGGTGGTGATGACTTTTGGCTTGAAGAATGCTGGTGCTACATATCAGAGAGCCATGAACTATATTTTCCACAAACTCATTGGCCTCCTGGTGGAGATCTACATCGATGACGTTGTGGTCAAGTCCAAAAGCCACGAGGAACACCTAGCCGATTTGCGACAGGTGCTAGAGTGTACCAAAAAGCATGGTCTCAAGATGAATCCCAACAAATGCGCTTTCGGCGTCTCCGCCGGACAGTTCTTAGGATTCATGGTGCACGAACGAGGTATAGTAGTCAACCAGAAGACCATAGCGGCCATCAACAAAGTCGTCGCTCCACAGAACAAAACTGAGCTACAGTCTCTAATCGGCAAGGTAAACTTCATCAGAAGGTTTATATCTAATCTATCTGGACGGATTCAGGCGTTCACACCACTTCTGAAGTTGAAGTCAGACCAGGAATTTATATGGGGAGAAGAACAGCGCAAGGCGTTAGAGGACATCAAGCGATACTTGGTCTCACCCCCAGTCCTGGTTCCCCCTCAAACGGGTAAGCCGTTTAAACTATATTTATCAGCCGATGACAAAGCTATCGGGTCGGCTCTAGTCCAAGAGTTTGAAGGCAAAGAGCGGGTAATTTATTACGTTAGTAGAAGACTCCTGGATGCCGAAACAAGATATCCTCCAGTAGAGCGTTTATGTTTGTGTCTTTACTTCTCGTGCACCAAACTCAGACACTATCTACTGTCGACAGAGTGTATAGTCGTATGCAAAGATGATGTAGTGAAATACATGCTGTCGCTGCCGATATTGAAAGGGCGAATCGGTAAATGGATTTTAGCTTTATCAGAATTTGACCTACGGTACGAATCGGCAAAAGCCGTCAAGGGTCAAGTCATGGCCGATTTCGTCGCCCAGCACTGTGGGCCGGAGATCGCCTTCGTGGAACTAGCGCCTTGGCAGTTATTTTTTGATGGGTCATCATGCGGAGTCGGATCGGGAATCGGCATCGTTCTCATATCGCCTCGGGGGGCAAGATATGATTTTTCTCTGCCGATAGAAAACGCCGCCACAAACAATCAAGCGGAGTACAGAGCTGTATTAAAAGGCTTACGATTATTAAGAGAAGTCAAGGCCGATTCTGTTGAGATCTTCGGGGATTCAATGCTAATTGTGGATCAACTAACCGGAAGGGCTGAGTGCAAAGATGACATATTACGAATTCATCACGAAGATTGCTTGCAGCTTTTAAAAGAATTCAGATCGGTAGTAATCGAGCACGTCCCAAGAGACCACAACGAGGAAGCAAACAAACTCGCTCAACACGCATCTGGGTATCGGCCGATTCTGGGCGCCATGGCCTTAGAGCTGGCAGCTGACGATTGGCGCAAAGAAATTGCCGATTACCTATAGGATCCGTCTAAAAAGGTGGAACGACGAGTGCGCTTTCACGCTACCAAGTACGTATTGCTCGAAGATGATCTGTTCTACCGAACGATCGATGGTGTTCTTCTTAAATGCCTTGGGACAGAAGAAGCCAAGACTCTAATGGGAGAAATCCATGAAGGGGTATGCGGAGCTCACCAATCAGCACATAAGATGAAGTGGATGATCAGAAACAACGGGTACTATTGGCCTACGATCCTCGAAGATTGTTTTAAATATTATAAGGGTTGTCAGGAATGTCAAAAGTTTGGAAATGTCCAGCGTGCACCCGCATCGGCCATGAATCCCATCATCAAACCATGGCCGTTCAGAGGGTGGGGAATAGACCTCATCGGCCAAATTTATCCACCATCGAGCAAGGGGCACAAGTTTATTCTGGTTGCTACCGATTATTTCACCAAATGGGTGGAGGCAATCCCACTAAGGACCGTGACGTCGGCTATCGTGGCCGATTTCGTAAGGGATCATATCGTCTACCGATTCGGTATCCCTCAAACTATAACAACCGATCAAGGAACAATGTTCACATCGGGGGAATTTGAGGAATTCACGACCGATATGGGCATCAAATTGCTAAATTCTTCTCCATATTACGCTCAAGCCAATGGTCAAGCAGAATCTTCCAACAAAGGAATAATCAAGTTGATCAAAAGGAAGATTGAAGAATACCCGAAGAAGTGGCACCTATGTTTGACCGAAGCCCTGTGGGCATATAGAATGGCCTGTCATGGGGCTACCAAGTTATCTCCCTATCAGTTGGTATACGGTCACGATGCAGTACTTCCATGGGAGTCGAGGGCAGGATCAAGGCGCATTTCACTTCAGGACCAGTTGTCGGCCAATGACTACTCGGCTCTGATGAAGGGAGAACTTGATGATTTGGCCGGACAGCGACTAAGGGCTCTGATAAGTATCGAAGAGAATAAAAAGAGAGTGGCCAGGTGGTACGATAAAAAGGTCAAAGTCAAGCAGTTTTCCCCCGGAGACTTGGTATGGAAGTTGGTACTACCGATCGGGTCGAAAGATCCTAAATTCGGCAAATGGTCTCCTACCTGGGAAGGGCCGTATAAAATCGTCAGATGCGCCCTAGGGAATGCCTATATCTTAGAAACAATAGAAGGAGAAGAATTCACTAGAGCTCTGAATGGGAGGTACTTAAAAAGATATTACCCAAGTATATGGGTCGGTGCCTAAAGAATCGACACGATTATACATGACCGATACGATTCGGTTTTGAGACACAAATAAAGTCGACCGGAACGGCCGATTACATTCATTCGGTACGGACGACGGATTACACGGCCGACAAAACACTAAGTCGCCCTTAGAACAAAAAATATAAAAAACAAACTAATTGATCTTCTTCTGGGATGCCTTTTCATTCTTCTCCGACTCAGCTCGAAGGCGCGAGGCCTCTGCCGCTGCAAGAATGACGGGCCGAGGAAGCAGGCGAACCCGATCGGTAGAAGACCGCTGGCCGCCATTCCTTTCTAAGAAGTCCAGGATCGTGCGGGCTGTCGAAGTGACGTCATCTCCAGGAACGTCACGACCCCTCATGACTAGAGATCGGCGACGGCTTTCATCCACCACGGCATCCAAGACTACACGAGCATCTGCAGTAATGCGGTCTTGGAGCTCCTCTTGATGAGCCAGGATCAGAACCTTGTCCTCCGGGGTCAAAGGGTCTTCTGAATGAATGCACTCGATGGCACGTACGAGTTCCGGACCAAGGCGTTGGGGCTGAAACAAAGAAGGAGTAAGGTGACGCATGCTTTTCCTAAAGATCTAAGAAGAGAAGGCGGAGCGTCACCTGGTTGACAGAAGAAGATGATGATGAGGCCATGGCGAAACAGTCGTGCCGATGAGGGGAAGAGGAAAGGTAAAAGAGGAGCCAGATCGATACTATCGGGAGGAGGCGCCGAAGTCGATATTTATGGGGAGAATACGTGGAAATCTGATGAGGCCACGTCCCATCGGTAATAAGAAAGGCAGTAAATAGAAGGCATCGCGAAGGGTCGGTCAAAGAAGGCAGTAAATGTTCGTACAAAGCGGTCAGTGTTTTACAGATTACCCAAAAGGGTATCGATAGCCGTGATGGCCCGACGCCGGATCTGATCGGCAGAGTCAAGAACCCGTTGGTCTTCTTCTGCCGATCCAGGGACCTCCGACGCGATGCGGTGGAGTCTCAGAGCCTCCTGAGCAAAACGCTGCCTCTCCCTTGTCAAATCGGCAATAGCCGAGGGTAACTCTTGAAGTTTGTTCTCTTCGGCGCTGATTGCCTTGGTCACTTGCTCCATCTCTTTGGCAAGGTCCGCCCTCCGTCGTTTGAGGCGATCTATTTCACTGATGATCGCCGGCCGTGAGTCTTCCAGGACATGGATCCGCCGATTCGCTTCTTGAGCCTGATGCTTGAAAGCATTTTCATCTTCACGGGTCTTGGCCAGTTTCGCGCGATCGGCCATATGACGAAGGGCTCTGAAAACGGGAATCCTCATGGATTCAATAAAGGCCGCCGGTGCCAAGGCCTCCTCCGCTTCCTCTGGTACTCGTCCGCTGACGTCACTAAAAAGCTGCCGAATCGGCGAAGCATCTTCTACCAATCGGCCGATATCCCCTTGAAGGAGGGATCGGATGTCGGTGAGTTTAGCCCGGACGTCGTCAGGAACGGAGCTCAAGGCGACTTGGCGGGATGAAGTCTCCTCATCATCAGAGAGAGCGACCGCGAAGGAAAAAAGGCTGTTGTTGGGGGAGTCTTGTTCCTGAGAGAATAAAGAAAAAGCGTGAATCGGCAGGGGAACAGAACAAATCGGCTGGTTGAAAGCTGGTTTAAGAATTTACCGTTTTAAAACGAATTTCTTCGTGCTGCGCTTGTAAAGCCGTTGTGTTTTGATCAGTGGCCTGTACTGTAGGTTCATCCGATGAAGAGGACTCCACCATGATCGGCACGGTGCTCGGGCCAGCTCCCTGGGAAGAAATCGGTTGTCGAGGAACGCTTGGTGTGCCGATGGTCTGCGTCGAGGAATCGGTTAAATATGTTATACAAATACCCGAAGGGAGTCCATAAGACAAGTACCGTACCTCAATAGATGAGGGCAAGAACGCGTTGGGATCCGGTCGAATTGTCGCCGACTGTGGCATTTCCATGGAAGAACTCTACGAGATACAAAGTCAGGAGGAGTTAATATCAAAATGACAATCGGAAATGGTAAAGCTTGAACTCACTTGTAAGGCTTCCAACAATAGTGAGGCGGCAGCCGCTCCGGCTTGTGTAATGGCTTGAGTATCGGCAATTTGTGTGGCCTGGGGCGATGCAGTTAAGGTTTCTGCCGATACAAGCACAGGAGGATCCGCCGATGCCGTACGAGCCCGGACTCGGCGACTGGTTTTCTTGACGACCTTCTTATGAACCTTCTTCGATCGGCCAGCAATCATGTCAACTGACGGAGCGTCGTAGCCGATAAGAGGATAAGTGGTGTACGGATAGCTCTCCATTAGCCGACCACTGCGGCTGTGCGTTGGAGGGGCTTGACTCTCGGCCTAAAGAGACAATGAAATCATTAGTGCTCAATCATGTTGAAAAGAATAAAAAATCGGTAATCAGAAATACCTCGGTGTTGGGATCAATGTTGGCCGGGTCTAGAAGGTTGCAGTATGCCGATGCTGAGTTGCAGAATAAGAATTGCTTCCATTCGGCCCACCAAAGCTTGAACGGCTGGATGGAAAATGGACATAATAGCCATTCATTCAAATTAATCGTACTGGAGTCCGGAATTCGATCTCGCAGCCGACAATAATCCACGCCAGTTTTTAGCGCTTCTCTGAACTTGATTCGGCCAGCAAAATACACCCGTATCGGCAATTGACCCATGCCGAATTGTCGTGCAGCAGTAGATGGGTTGTAGAACTCATATGTAGGGGCATCTTTCCCCGAAAAGAAGTTGGCCGGTAAGAGTCCTGGTTTGATCAATTCTTCATAAAGGTTTTCATCAAATCGGCCAGAGGTCGAATCGAAGCAGGAGGGAAGTTCGAAGACTGGGATGTCTCGCTGGTATGGAAACCAGATAGTTGCATCCTCATTAAAACCATTATAGAAGCACCGAAAGTACTCAGCTACCTTTGTAGCGGAATACACACAACCTGGAAAAGCTGACGCTGCTTCACCATAAGACATGCATCGGCGACGCTCGGTAGGGTCTTCCGCCGATTCGATATTAGGAAACATCATGTGGTCCACTGGATGCCGGGTGATCCTGTTCATGTAAAGGTTCAACCATAGATTGACGAACCACCAAGGCCCGCCTGGGTTGCCGATTGGTTCTCCCTTGGAGAGTTTTGTGCCGATTTGATGGAGCATATGGTACACGGCGCCCAGAAGATGTTTCCCGAGAGGGATGCGGTTTCCTTTGGATAGTGCTTCAGCTAAGGATTGGGTGTTGGTTGTTGGGCCGGCGGCTCTTCCACAGAAAAAGTGTTTTTCTAGCCACATCATCAGGAAAGCGGTATGCTCCCTGTTATCAACAGTACCGGTCTTCTTGTTATCACTAATAAAGCCCTTCCAGCCGCCGATTCTTCTGGTGTCCAGCCGATGCGACGGTACGGTCAGAAGTTGGAAAGGTGTGTCAGGGGAGGATATATCCAGGCCGGTCAAGAGGACCACATCGGCCAGAGTGGGGGTCATAGGACCATGACCAAATAAGAACGCATTAAGTGCGTCAGACCAAAAATAAGAAGCTGCCATCACTAGCGGCTCATTTTTCTCCATTTGCGACAGGGAAAGGTTGATACATTGGCCGATTTTGAGCTCATCCCATGAGACGCTCCTTGACGCGGCCACCCGTTGGTACCATTCCCTCCAAATCTATAAGAATCGCCGGATCTGGGTCTCCCATGGGACCAAGGCAAACAAGGCCAGGACTGCCCGTGAGGTGAATGGTAATTCTATCTCTAACCGCCTAAAAAGGAAAAGGGGCATAGGAATGTAAGGAGTAGATCTAAAATATTGCCGATATGGGGAGGATTCGGTTCTTACCTCCGGGATAAAGTTCTGAGTAATCGGCGTGGTCGCCGACGCTGGTGCAGATGATGGGGCTGTAATGGGGACCGCCATTGGGATTTCTGATGAAGCTCTTGCATCTGCGGAAGAAGTGACGGCCGTCGCTACCTCCACCGGAGGTACTGTCCCTGGAGCATCGCGTGCGGGGGAATTGCCGGAAGGAGTCGCCATTGAAGGGAAGGGGGAAGAAGTGACAGGAGATGGAACTGGAAGACTTCGATGGCAAGGGAGGAATGAAGAAGGAAGGATGTACGCGTGTTGGGAAAGGAGACGTGAGCTTGAAGATGAGCTGCGGTGAAATGTTATTTATAGGATGCCTGAAGAAAGGGTAAAGATGGAATTTTCACCGCGTCGGCGCGTCGGGTTTTTCGGGGTAGTGGCTGTCGTGGGCGCCCGTTTCAAAAATTGCAATGATCAGCCGGGAGACCGCGAAACGGAAGGATATTTTCACTGCAGCCGTTTCGGAGGGGAGGTTATAAAGAATTTCGAAGTAAAAGACTATGTTTTACTCCGAAACTGGGGGGCATGTGTTGACGCCGGATTTCGTCATCAGTAGAATCGGCGCCAAAGAGGAAAGAAGTCGAAGAAGTACGGATGGGAATCGGTCAAAAGGTGTTATAATGCGGAATCGGTCGGTAGCTTTTGCTTCGCTTCAGGGTGAATGCGCCAGGTTCCCAATCGGCAATCCTTTGCCGATAAGAAATCGGCCGATCAGGAAGGTGGACTAAGGTGGGCCTGTATGGGCTTGGAAAGATGGAGGGATAAGGTGGAGTTCAGCCCACGAAGCGTGGGGTAATTAGCTTAGCACGGATTGTGCTTGTAGATATTTGTTTTCTGTTTGAATTAGAGATAGAGTTCTAGTCGGTTAAGAAGATTATTTGTACGGGGCTATAAATAGCTACCTTTGTAAATCTGTAAACACAACAATCAATCAATACAACAAGTTACTTTATTCTTTGTACTTACTTTCGAGCAGGCGACTTCGCCGTCACTTTTCCTTCTTACGAGTTCGTGCGGGTTGGCAGGACAGCATCATCTTGATCTCCGGCCGATTCTGTAAGTTCCGTTTATCGAGTAATATCTAAGCTTTAACTTCCGGCGCATCGCTGTTGTTTCGTTTAGATTTATTCATCAGTTATCGATATCGACTAGATTCATAGGTTTTTGCCTGTTTTCCTAGTTTTTATCACCAGTTATCTCACTAGGAATCGGTAGTATCGGCTTTCATTACCTTCTGTTGTTAGATCCATTCGTTGCCGATTAGATCTTTTCCTAGTGCTGTTATTACACGCTTTGTACCGATCACTTTAGTATTTTTCTGTCTACAAAGCTACAGGAATCGTGTTGTTTTATAACCGATTCCATCATCACAGTAAATCGGCCGATTTGCCGATAAGCTTCTCTCGATCGGAAACTTAGCCGATCGTAGTTTCTGAATTTGACACGTGTTCTTCCTTGCCAATCAACAGGTCAGATTGGCTGGCACGCCGCGCGAACCGCACCAGGGCATTCACCCGAACAGGAGCTAAGCAGATTCTCCCGGGTCGTGTGTCGGTTGCTGGGATTCGGTTGACCGATTTCTAGCACCAACAGGATGCCAGCGCACCCTATCGGCACCGAAACCGTTCGCACTTGGATCCCCCTCTTCTCGATCTTGTGATGCAGGGTGACCGCGAAGAAGTATTTCCAGAGCGAGAAGTTGGGCTCAATCCCCAAGTACCCCTCGCACAGCACGACGAATGCCGCGATGTGCTGGATCCCGTTGGGGTTGAGGTGCTGCAGCTTGAGCCTGTAGCAATGCAGCAACCCGTGGAAGAAGTGGCTCGGCGGAGTCGCGAACCCCCTCTTGTGGAAGTGCGCAAACGAGACGACGTATCCGTCATCCGGCTGTGGCACATCCTCCCTTCCGGGGTACCGCCACTCGTTCTTGGCGGTCCTCTCACAGAGGAGGCCTTTCTTCACGAGGCCGGTGGCGCCCGCGGTGTTGAAGTTCGAGCGCAGCTAGGACTCCATCACTGAGGGAAGGGAAGGCTCAATGGCGGGGGCGGAGAAGGCTGCTGCGCTGGAGCGAAGGGAGGCAAAAAGTGCGCAAGAAAGCAAGAAATGCTTGAGATGAGTGCGGGGCGGAACCAGCGAGGCAGACTCCCTCGTCTTATAGGGGGGCGCGCGGGAAGCAAAAAGGGCAATCCGATCGCAGTTATTGCGATGCCAGGTACACCCGTCACCTCCGCCATTTTCAGAAACCGTGCGCATGATCTCTTCCTGCTGCAGGGAACGTCTCCCATCCTCGTTTCATGGGCACGGTGTTTTCCGCCACTTCACCTCCCAGAGGATGCACGCGCATGACTTCCTCCACATACGACCCGAGGCCCACCAACAAGTAAAAAGGGATACGGAGCTAAAAATGCTCCTACGGCCCATTACGGTCCAGGGATTCGAAGGCCGGCCCACCGCAGGGTTCGACAATCGCCCCAGGATGCTCCCGAGCAAGGGGTGAGAAGGGACGGGTCCGCTAGTGGCCACCACCCAGGCGAGCGAAAGCATAGGGCGTCCCGACCTCACGTTCGAGTCCGGACTGGTGTTTAAGTTCATGGTTTTTCCCCGAAGAAAGGCAATGACCCCCGGATCCAATCGAACGGACCCGGGAACTACATGAACTAGCCATCCGGAATCTGGAGTACGCCACTAGCTTGGCCCGAGCTGGACCCCCCAAATGGGGACCGGGACTCCACTCGAACTAACCCGTTCGCAGCTCAACGAGCACCACGGTTCGTCCAACAAGGATAACGTGGCACGGCTCACCCCCTCCGTCCCAGCGAACGGACGCTTGAGGGGTAACGATCAAAAGTCGATCCAACCTCTCGATCGGTCTCCTGCAACGCGCGGGGGCTCGGGGGCTGGCATCGCAACCAACGACCACGCGTGTGGTCACAATTTGGAGTCTTGGAGCAGGAGTGGTCGTCAGAACACCCTGCCTACCCAAAACTCCCCGGCCAAACCGAACGAGCGAAACTTTTTCTCCCTGATCCAATGCAGGTTGCAGAACAAACAAAAATCCTTAACGAACGATGAATACAGCCTCTAGAGGAGCATTTTTGCTCCACCAAAGGCTCGGGGCCTACTGTTGGGGGCAAATATTAATGACTTCCTTATTTTCCTTAAATGATGATCATAGGGGCCTGGGCCCACCTCCAGCAACAGTGACCTCCGCCGACTTAGCCCGACCCCCGGGTCACAGGGTCGGACGCGCCCGACCCCCCGAGGCCGCTCCTCATCCCAGTCGAGAGAGTTCCGCCTCGCCTGACCCCCAGGCGAGAGGGGTCGGACGTGCCCGACCCCTCGCGGCAGGTCTCCGCCTCGCCCAACCCTGGACGCAACGGGTCAGACGCATCCGGATCCACAGGATAAAACTTCACCTCGCTCTAGGACATGCGCGAACCCGCAGACAAGGGCGTAGATCTTGTGGGCCCCCACCGATCTCGCCATAAATGCCACCGGTGGGGCGCGCATGACCGGAACATGGCTCTGACACACGGAGAGCGCCCGCGTTCCTCGACGTGACCTGCCGGAGTTTTTGGGCGGCGCACTGCTGCCACAACTGCATAGGGCTACAACTGCACCGTCCTAACCCTCCCCTGTGGCATTCGTCATAGGGCACTCTCGCCCATGTTGCAGGGTGCACCGCCCGGTTTCCCGCTCGGCCTAGCGACAGGGGCGTGTCAGCCGCGCCTCCTGGTCAGCACGCATGGCAACAGTGGTCGCCCATCATCTGCGATGTGCACGGTTACGGTGGCCAGTCGTCATCATCAACTCATACAGCTACAGTGGTGGGTCGCCAAGCACGTCTCGCATGCTCGGCTACAGTAGCCGACTGCTGGATCATTGATGGGACCCCACGGCAACCTCGATGGCTTGGCCCGTCTCCTTGAGCTTCCCTTTTTTACTTCCCTTTACTCCAGGCTCGATTGTAACTCCTGTGCCCTCCTTACGCTATAAAAGGAGGACTAGGGGGCCCGAGAAAGGGAGGGGCATTCAAGCGAATCGAACGACCCCCATCTCACGACCCTTCCACACAAGCATCAGTACACACCCACAGAGACTTGGGACCAGCTTCCCTCTCTCGCCCGTTTATAACCCCTACTACAGACTCTGCACGAGTAACACGAGCTGTCTCCCACACTGGACGTAGGGCTATTCCTGCCTGAACCAGTATAAACCCCGTGTCCTCTCGTGCAACCATCCGAGCCTTACGCGCATAAAAAACAAATTTACCTGCCAGAGTCTTGACCCGTGATTCTTGACACCGACACAATGTAATATGGTTAAAGCTGTAAGCATTTCGAAAAAGACTCAGTAAAAAATCTTGTTTTGATATTCAAAAGTTGTGGTCCTAGTGAAGGAGTGCTACCTCCGCAACTAGTCCCTAGGTTTTGACAATAATAAAGGGGGCTTTAACTTAGTGGGCTTTTGGTCATAAGCCATCCAAACATATTGATAACCTTGGGCGGTGGTGTACATATTCACCACACAATTGGCTAGCTCACACTTCAACTAGAGATAGTACTGGCCTACAAGATCCGTGCCCACCCGCACCTTATGTTACTACTTCCTAGGTCCACCCATGCATGCATCACGGGTCTCAACGGTTGCCACCACTTACCACTTCCACTCTTTGGACCTTTTCAAAATATCAAATATTTATAATCTCAAATAACTACTTACCATTCTCTCATGACAAGTGCCAACTTCCCAAGGACTTTGCCGTACTCTAGTCCTGAACATCAATAGCACGCTTTGCCCTTGGATGGATTTCTAGGGTCAACTAGTAGTGTGTGAATCAAGGCCTCACATAGTAGATACATCTCGATAGTTCTTACCCTTTTGGTTGTACGGATCACAAGAAATACTTGCCCAATGAACTCATCCTTATGCGACCAAAATAAGTGTCATGGACACAATCCCCTCGTAGGGCTATGCACACCTTATCTTTAGTTCCAACAACACTTTAGAGTTTCCATTACTAATCTTTTCATCTTTACTCCCACATTTTCAAAGAACTAAAACCTTTGGTTTTTGAAGTAAGATGAGGTTTTACGGAAAGGTTCTAGATCCTCTCCATAGAGAATCCAGCTGGTATATGGGTGTGACTCGACTAGTGTAGCATATCTAAAACAAGGAATCTACTCCAGCCTTGGTATAGGGTTGGTAGATGTTCTAGGGCTTCAAGGCATGTGGCATATTCATAGGTTATAACTACACAAATGGCACTTTTAAAATACTTTGAAAATAAATGTAGTAATATACATAGAAATTTTAAATGGGCAATATTATTACTCTTGCACTCAATGGGAATAAAGAATGATCAAAGAGTTGGGACTTGCTGTCATTATAACTTCTTATTATTCATCATTAGGACTCTTAGTGACTAGGGCTTTGATATCTTGGGTGTTGGATTGTCTTATCATCATCATGACAAAACTTCCAAGTTGTCGAGTCTCGTCGGGCAATATCTTTATTAAGTCCAGGTTTGCCCA
This sequence comes from Setaria italica, assembly GCF_000263155.2. Lineage (NCBI taxonomy): Eukaryota > Viridiplantae > Streptophyta > Magnoliopsida > Poales > Poaceae > Setaria > Setaria italica. The sequence goes on along the minus strand of NC_028456.1, from coordinate 8,115,124 downwards.
CACTAGAGATCGGTCTTGGGTTAAGTAGTACGGTAGGATGCTCGACTGCATAAATGTGTCTTAAGCACCGGAGCTTAGTGGGATGCTCAACTTTATGTATAATCTTGTTGGCTTCTCAGGGCAATATCTTTATAGAATCCAAGTTTGCCCATCATTAAAGCTGGTCTTGGGCACTTGAGCTTGGTTGGATAGCTCGAATGTGTGCACATGTCTTGGGCACTCGGTCTCAGTGGAATAGCTTGATTGTGTGCATGAGCCTTCATGTTTCAAATATTCACGAAAATAGTACCAAAAAGGTGTCATTAACGAGTGCAAACAGCTATGGCATGGTCATGGCGAGTGAGGCGCGGGGCATGGTGACGTGTGTGGCATTATGCAGCTTGTCTGTACGAGCACTTGTGAGGGCACCACCGTAGGCGATGATGTTGCTGGGCCATAGGGCAAGGTAAGTGCATTGTCGAGGGGGTGGACAAGGATGTGAGGGGGAGGGAGGAAGGGGCAAATTCTTCATGGTAAAGGAAAGTAAGGGGATGATCTTATGGGTCGTTGGGTGCATGGTGGCAAGGTAAGTTGAAGGAAGGTGTTGGGAGAGGGAGACCTTGCAAGTCCAGTGTCCAGGGGCATGTTGTTCTAGCCGCTTGATGACAATGAGCGTGTTAGGATCAAGTGGTGTTAACTGATGTAAGGGTGCCCATGTGTAGTTCGCTCGGTCACCTGCGATAGTAGGAAGTAATAACGAAGTGCATAGGCTGTTTACAATGTGGCAGTGCGTCACGGGAGGAGCGAGCAATGGAGAGGGATTCATGGGAGAAGAGATGTTGTATCAACACCGATATGACAATGTTGATGGAAAGGATGGTAAAAGACACCACTAATGGGAACTATTTGATATGAACCCGCTAGGGTTCATTCCCGATCTTGCAATGAGAGAGGCGTGGATAACTCGATTGGTGGATGGAGACGATGTTCACGGCCCGACTACAGCCTTCCAAGCTGCGCCTTAGCAACCGATACACCACCTCCAATGGCTGCCGCGATCTTGTGGAGCACGTCACCCGGCCACTCAGGCACTCGTCCTGCAAGCAATCGAAGAACAAGCAAGAACAAGTAGAACAAGCAACTCAATTGCAAATATGGAGTTGAAAACTAATCTAAACTCATAGAGTTGGGGTTCTGAATCGAGTAGAACGGATGGTCTAGTCGACACACGCGTCTACAAGGAAGTAGCAATGGCTAAACTTACATCAAAACAAAACCCAATCTATTCGTGGCAGCTCTAATCCTTATTAATACCTAGGAGGATGACCAGGGGGGTGTTGGGGTTGTGCTCCAACCCTAGGACATGTCCCTAATGGACCCAACTTGATACACGGCCCATTGGGCCAAAATAAGGCGACGCAGCACCTTTGGACACAAAACCTCTAGGTAGTATTTCGATGATTGCGGCCGACTCAGAGAAGATATTGATATGATTCTAGATCCATATGAAAATAGACTTCATAAGGATTCCATGGAGTACTTGCACACCTAAAACGGAGTCCAGATGAGATCATAGCGGCCGTTGCAAGTTGGGCAGAATCCAGCACCAAAACGTGTTGGATTGGATCTCTTTCTTTCCTTGGGCCAAAAGTGACATGGTGGCCTGGTGGAGGACGTTAGGAATACTTGGACTTGGCCCCTAATCTACTTCTTTGGTCCTCCATACCTTCCATGTGTGTTTAACACTATTTTTGATCCATGTATGTATTTCTGAAATTGACAACGAATACACATCATGGTGCAGCATCAATTCATCAAATGTATCACATATAATTATGATAAAGAATTGTTTCACCTCAGAGTCAAAAGATGCCAATATAGTTGTATCCGAGCATGTGATGTCCTCATCACTATTCATAAGTCAGCGGATGCTTCTTTTAAGTGAAAATAATGTATAGATAGCCATCCCCTTTGAGCATTGTCCATGTCATCACCCATTTTCTCGGAATACAAGCTAGCCGACTTTTGATGGGACCTCCTTGCCCCCAACAAGAAGCTCCTTATGTGTTCAGACAACCAGCTCAAGAACTCTAGAAGGAACTCTTTAAAGTCGGATTGACTTTTCGAGTGCTAGATGCATACATACAGTGGCAATTTCCATGAAGCATATGTTGATGGCCTATGGAAGCATATGGAAGGACCATGCATAATTTAAATAAAATAATGAATCTCCATGAGTTTTGGTATCTATTTGATGCAGGTAACGGGTGGACTAAATTTTGGACCAATTCTAGCTAAGAGTCAGTTCGGCCGGGGTCCATAGCCAAGCAACTTCCCTATCACCTATAAGTACCCCCTGCCTCCTAGTACTATAAATAGGGTCATTAGCACTTCTCTCAGATGCACACACCAAGGGGGAGATCTCTAGTTTAGTTAGTTTGGCCAGTTTAGTTTGGGAGTTAGAGTTTAGTCGATCTTAGCCTCGGATTTCAAAGTGTCTTCAGGAATTACAATATAAGCTCTAATATCTTTTACTTTCCACTTGTAATAAGACTTCAGGAATTCTGGTAGAAGCTTTTGTGTCAATAAAGAATTATCTTCTATCTATCTTGAGGCATTTACATTTTAGTACTACTTTGCTCTAGTACTAAATATCTAGTTTAGACAATAGTTCTTACAGTATAAGCTTAAGTGCTTTTACATCAGCTCTTCATTCACTGGTCACTTTTCTTTAACCGGAAGGTGCTTGTTTCAAAGATCAAGGAGTAAGTACTAAGAGACTTCTGTAAGCGTAGTGCTTAGAGTTGTAGCCTAGCTAGAATTGCACCTAGCTCCATGGACCGCTTGTGGTAGCCAGCAGGTGGTGAAAGCTCTATCCGGCCTTTGAAATCCACCACATGATAAGCGGCTGGACCTGTAGCCCCCCCCCCCATAAGAGCATTAGGTGGAAGTTGAACCCCTTCTCATCCCTTTCTGTGGCTGGGGCATCCATTTCCCTCGACACGATTAGTTAAGATAGAATCTCGCTAAGTTGTGAGTTTATCCTTTTGTTGCATTAGTTCTGCTCTAGAGGTGATTGAAGAATATAGAAGTATTTTGGAATCTATCTCGATCTCATTGTCCTCCTGACTAGCTATGCCATATTTATCATTTTTCTATAGAGTCCTCAAATGTCACGATTACTTTTCCTAGCTATCATTACCCTTGCTGAGTCGTAGTTCATTGAGTTGTGGTGTGTTCGAAGGATTTATTTACCGATCGCCTATGCCATTAAGTGCTTCCCTGTTGAAAATGTAAATACATACTCTGGAATACTCCGGGTGAAATGCTATTGCGGTGATTATGGGCACGTTTGGATCCTTAGCTCCACCTCGCTTTGCGTTGCTGGGCAACCTGCATTGCCTAGCAAGGTTCGATCCAGTAAGGTGGTGGTTTGGTTCATTTGCCTGGCTAAGCAAGATTACTTGGCTAACTATTTGGTTACTTTGTTGAAAACTTGCTTTTGCTAGAAATATTGATGGTGTGATTGTTTGGTACTCTAGCTCATAATGATCATCTCACCACTTTGTTTTACGGGTGAGATTACCTCCATCTATCAAATTCAACAAAATGGCTTGAAAAAATTGCAAATTGTGCATCATACCAAGCCAAAGAAACATGTCACTTGCATATTTTTAATTGAACAAGACAACTAGAGAACCATCGACACAATCTGGCATATGTCATACAACCAAACTACACTGGTGCTTTCAGAATGGCCAATGTTGCGTATAGCTTCTTATGGCCAAAATATACAGCATGCCGCGCATAACTTCTTACGGCCAAAATACATTATGCCATTTTCATTTTCAAAGTGCCAAAATATACATTATGTCATAGGTCCATACTGCCAAAAGCAAAAACCAATAAATCACTACCATGAGCACTAACCAAAGTCATATGAGAAGAGCTTAAGTCACAGGATATCGATCCATAACCCACCGTGCCACCCACTATTTGATGCTTTCCTCTGGCCGCCCCTTTAACATGCTAGCAATCCTAACGATTTCAGCAAGGTAAGTCTGTAGATCAAGGCGCACTAGCAGAGGATAGTCCTCCATGTTGTCAATGATCTTGTAAATGCCCTCATTTGGATCAGTAACATGAGTGAAGCGCATGGTCTCAGATATGTTGTTCATAGCACCAGTGACATCTTGAACCATGGCGTAATCATGCTTGGCACACTTCCCGTTCTTCTATTTGTTATCTTCAACCTGACACTTAGAACCAACAGAGCGAGGGCTATCAGAATCTGGGAGAGTATCAGAATCGTAGTGCTTTGGAAGAGTATCAGAATCATAGTGCTTTGAAGGATCATTATCTGGATCAACTTGGTCTTGGCCTTGTCTTCCATTTCCAGTGAGATCATCATCCTGTCTTGGTGGGTGATCAAAAGGTGTTTGAAGAACACTAAACTCTACAGTAGCATGTGTTTTCTGTGAAGACAAACTCCATCTCATCATAGAATAAGATTGGAACATTATAGTACTTGGTTCTCTTATCATTATTCTGCATTAGAATAGAACGTAGTATTTTATTAGTTACCAATGTGTAATAAAAGATCTGTATGTAATAAAAAAATTTAGACATGCAAACTTACATATTTCATCTTCACAACCTCTATTTCATCATGGATTATCTTTTTCTGCACTTCATCAAAACTAGCACCACTTATAGACTTTGCATCCATGATCGCCTTCCATTCACCCTTGAGCTTGTGGTACTTGTTATAAACTTGTCTTGCTATGAGTTAGAACCATATTTTTCATTCATTCTTCGAGCACAATCCTCATGATGTACCTCCCTTAGAACTAGGGCCTTGCCACACTCCTAAATTTTCTCTTTGAAATACAAAAGGAGATCTTCCACTTCCTGGGGTTGCCATATCACACTATTTCCACTCATCCCCTACACATGAAAACTCAGAATTTGCATGATTATTAGGAACAATCTTGCAGCACAAATGAATTCATGTTACAACCCAGAGAAGACAAACATAGTCTTAAAATAGGTACAACTCAAAATAGCACCACAATAATCGTCCAGAAGTGGTGATACATCAAAGACAAATGGATAATGTTATAGCCCAGACTAGACAGACATCGAGCATCACCTCTAATAATTGAGTGCCTATTTTCAAACATCCTATTTGCAATGACATCCCTAAGCTGGGCCATCTACCTTTATTCTGCTCTAGCTTCTTGACGAAAATGATTGGAACGAGGATATAGCCGTCTCCATAATTCCTTAGAGTATACAAACTGATCAGCTTCCCCATTTTGCAGAATCCAATTGTGAAGTATGCAGCACGCTATGACAACTCTAACTTGTGTAGGAAAAGGGTGGTATGGTTTATTCATGAGTATCTTTGATTCTTCAAAGTACCAAATGCTCTCTCAAATGTGGTGCCAAAGAAGAGTGTTGCAAGTTAAAAAGTTCTTGTGGGTTTTGGGGTCTATTGCCAGTCCACTCGCGTAAATGGTAACGGACTTGATAATATGGAGGTAAAAAACCCGGCATTGCTGCATATCCAGCATCCGCAAGATAGTACTTACCTAACATAAGTATAAAATTATCAAGCCACATGCTTTGCTGTATTATATATATATATATATATATATATATATATATATATATATATATGCAAATGCATCAAAAGGAGTAGGCAAACCTTCTGGAACACGAAGGCCATTTGGATGATTAAGGGAGTGTCTCAAGACAGTAGAATCATGAGCAGGTCCTTCCCAACCGGCACTCACATAAGTGAACATTAGATCAAAGTTAACAGCTACTAGCATATTTTGGGTTGGGAAGGGCATTCTACCACGAAAATGATCTGCCATTCTTGCACGAACATTGCAGGGTATATGGGTTCCATCAATAGCACCAATACAATCATAGAATTATCAATGAGACATTGTAAATTTTTTACTAATAAATTAGTTACGATGTTATATTTTTGAATCAGTGAAGCATACCTCAAAATATGGGTAGAATCTTAGGTTGTTTCTGATTTTTGAGGGTACATCCATCGGTCTATGTCTAAGCATCTCAGGTTCAAGAGCATACAAAACTTGATTGAAATATCTACTAACAGTTACGACCGATCTTGGAAAATGAAACTTTATGTCGCTATTCTTTTTCGTATGGCCTACTATTTGAAGAAACATGGCAACTTTGTTCCTCAACGGAGCAATGCCAAGTGTCCCTAGGTGCGTCCATGGATCGAAACTTGGCACACTGATTGAAGAATAGATGTTTACTCATTCTAAGAAGATTAACGCAGTCTGAAGCTTGGCCACAAATAATTTCTCTAGGTATTTTATCATGTCTCTGTTTCTCTCCAAAATAGAGTACCTTACAGGACTATTTTATTATTCATATAACTGATTACTGCCCAATATGCCACCATAGATGCAGCCATAAAAGCTAATTTTCTCTTGAAGTCTTAAGGGTTGTTCATCTAAAGGAATAATGAATTATCAAGTCAAAACTACTAGAGTACTTGAATGATTTCTCAAATATAAAATGAACATTTACTGCTCAAGAGAAGTGCAATATTTTCCCAATGAGAGGAAAAGATAGTACAAATATGCAGCAATCCGTCACTAAAAAAGAGATCCCCAAACTGAAATTACTTAAGGAACAGGTAAATTGGTTGCAGGAAAAAACCGAATCTTCAAATCAACATAATATACAAAGGCATGATAGGAGTAGGATCGTAGAAAAGTACCTCTAATGGGGCAGCTATGGCACATATCAGGATCAGGATTAGAAGCTTGGATGGGGAATACGGGAGGCAACAGATCTGTGTGACGACTTAGAAGAGAGGGTGAAGAACTAGAGAGCTCGTAATAGATGGGAAGAATGAGCAGACCCGCAGGTAGAGGACTATAAAGGGCGGTGACCTGAGCGCCTGCATCATTTTTGCTTTCCCTGTGCTTTTTCGCTTGCTCCGCGCGCTCGCCTTGCCGACGTGGGAGAGCCAAATCGGCTCGCTCGACCTGGAGAGCTTTTCCTTGCTCATGGAGGTGAGTTTACCTGGCAAAGCTAGTTTTGAGGAGGACTACCAAACAGGTATCCTTGCTAGGCAAGGTTAGGTGGGCAATAGCCTGGCTTGGCAAGGGATCCAAAGGGAACCTATGTGCGCTTGTAGAATTAATATTAATTAATCTTCGCAGCATAAGAAATACCAACAACATGCCTCCATAATGACCGGTTAGATAATATGATGATTTTTCTGTGAAAAAGATAATATGACGAATGATTTCATGCTATCTGTTTTTTTTTGGTTTTCATGTACAAGATGAACGGTTTAAGAAGATATAGATGGTATCACGTGGGGTATCTGGGCATGACAATGCGCTTCTGGGAGGACAGCATATTCACAAGCTGCGTCACTTCTTATCTTCGTGGTTGATGGCGAGAAGGCAGCAAGATTTACCGAACCCAATCAAGGTTCTTGTTTTCTCGGTAAACATGAGAAAAGTGATACGAGATGACCTTGCCCACCATGGATATGAATTCCACGGCTCCAAACACGCTAATATCATCGCTTCTTTCAATCGAGGGGCCAAACAACGAAAGTTAAAGAAGGGAATTCCACCCGACCAAAGTCTTACCAGGTCTTTAACAACCCACGATTCTGAATGAAAGCAAAAGCAAATAACAAGCGTCGGTAGTCTGACAAACCGAAAGAAAAGGAAAATCTAAAGCAGACCAACCCAGCGCAGCGCGCAGCGCAGCGCACAACGCACCGCCAATTGCGCCGCCGCCGTCACTCCCGCCGCAGGAGTGTGAACCACGCCGCCGGTCGCTGCCGCCGCCCAATCAGCTTCATCCGAGCCCCGATTCACCGGATCACATGCGGTCACCTCTCAGATGATCTCCCAACTCCTCAACGCTTTGTTCCTGTTCCTGCTTTTTGCCGCCGCCGCTTTGGGCCCCGGCGGCGCTGCCCAGGCGACGCCGTCGCTTGAGTTCCACCACCGGTTCTCCGCGCCTGTGCGTCGGTGGGTGGAGGCCCGCGGGCGCGCGCTCCCCGGCGGGTGGCCGGCCCCCGGCGGCGCCGCGTATGTCGCCGCCCTTGCCGGGCACGATCGTCATCGCGCGATGTCGGCTGCTGGAGGTAGCGGCGAGGCCCCTCCGCTAACGTTTGCAGAGGGAAACGCCACCCTCAAGGTCAGCAACCTCGGATTGTAAGGCTTCTCTCTGTGCCCCCTCGGTTCTCAAAATTGTGTATGCTTGTGCTGTATTGGAGAATTTCACCTGAAATGTTATATTTGTCTGGGTTCTTGTGTAGTTTGCACTATGCTCTTGTGACCGTAGGCACACCGGGGCAAACGTTCATGGTGGCACTGGACACTGGAAGCGACCTCTTCTGGTTGCCATGCCAGTGTGATGGCTGCACGCCACCAACAACGGCTGCTTCTGGATCAGTAAGAGCTCCTCTTTCAGAATATTGATTAGGTGATTGTGCAGGACTCAGAGTTGAATTTCAATGCACGTTGCCTGTGTTACAAGAATTCTAGCATGAACAGAATGTGAATGGTTAAAGTAGGATTTCATTCCTGCTAAAATTAGTTCTGTATGCTGTCTACGAACCATTGGATGTCATTTGTGTGCTATTTCTTACATTTACCTCTCTTCCAGGCAACCATTTCGTTGTTAGGGACATTGTGAATCTAATGCTTGATCTGTTTCTCTTGTTGGTTAATCAAATAGTCAAGTGGTGTACTTAACATCATCTCTAAACACTTCTTCATCATATTTCAAGACTCTAAACTGAACTTGTGAGGCTCATTTTCATTTGTTAGCACAATTTGGTGGCTGTGTTGATTCAAATGGACATTTATACAGTTTGATGACTATTACCCATGTACTAGGCTAGATGTATATCATGCATATCACTGTGAATAGAATTTGTGGTTCAGGACACTATTCTGTTTTGTGGAGGAGGCTGCTCACATGGCACTACATTTAAAACTCACCCATTTGTGCAACTGATACCAAATTCCATTATCCAAGACAAGACAAGGCTGTGAAAAGAAAATTTTACCATTGCACTGCAATGATACTGTGCCCAACATGAAAGATTCTTCTTCCTCCAATGTCTCCCTTGTCCCAGACTCTCTTTTTTCTCGAACAACGCAGGAGAGATGCGTGTCATTTTATTAAGATAGGAGAACAAACAAACAAAACAAGTACAACAAGCCAGGCTTAACAGCCCAAACCTGAGCACCAACCCACTCACACACACATACACCACTACACCCTTAACTAGCGAACAGACGTGCCACGGACAGAAATAAACAAGACCAGACCAAGGGAAAACTAATCTTGGGGTGCCACTGACCCTGCCAGGAGTTCCCTAAGCTTAGAAGCACTTGCCATGCACCACACGGTGTATTCGTTGGCCACATTTTGGAGAAGAGTTTGATGGTTAGGAGAAGATCCCTCAAACACACAGGAATTCCTGTGTTTCCAAATCTCCCAGGCCACAAGAATGATGAGGGAATTAAGTCTTTTTCTCAATTCCTTTGGCACTCCCCTGAGAGCCGATCCCCACCAACTAGAGAAACGAGTTGTCAACAATGTGGGAGCTAAACCATCCAAATTCAGATGGTGTAGGATCAGAAACCAGACCTGCCGACTGAAAACACATGAAACCAACAAATGCTGAATAGACTCCTCAGCCTGGTCACATAATAGGCAGGCAGTAGGATGGGGGAGACCACGTTTGGCTAACGGTCTGCAGTCCAACATCTGTTATTCATGGCCAGCCATAAGAAGAATTTGCAACGCAAAGGAGCTCAACTTTTCCAAATCCTCCTCCATGGTGCGAATCTGATTGTACGAATGAAGAAAACTGCATACGAAGACTTGCTGCTGTATCTCCCCGACTGGGTCAGCTTCCAGCGATGTTGATCAGGAACCTCATGCTGCAGATTCAGATCATCGACCAAATCCCAAACTAGAAGATATTCAACAAGCACCTGAACTTTTAGAGCCCCCTTAATGTCATCCACCCAGGTCCTATTTTGGAGCACTTGAGCCACAGTTTTGCTTCATTGCCCTTTTGGAATTGCCTTGTACAAGTTAGGTGCTAATTCCTCGATAATTTTATCATTCAACCAGCGATCAGCCCAAAAAAGGACAGACTCACCATTCCCTACCATTGCTTCCACTGCAATGTTGAACAGCGCTCGAGCATTCTTTGGTACAGTAAATTGGAGACCAGCCCATGGCCTATCAGGGTCTCATTTTTGGGCCCAGAGCCACCGGATGCGCAGAGCCCAGCCAAAGAGTTCCAGATTATGAACACCCAGACCGCCATACTCCAGCGGCCGTTGAACCCTCTCCCAAGAAACAAGACAGTTGCCTCCGTTCGCCTGTTCTTGCCCTTTCCAAAGAAAGCCATGATAGCTTTGATTGCCCATGTTGGGAGGTCCAGAACTATCATAGAATATATGGGAGAAGCTGTCAACACTACTCTAACCATAACCAAGCGCCCAGCCCTATTCATCAAAGAAGCCTTCCAATTTGGAAGGTAATCTGCAATCTTGTCAATCAGAGGCAGGAACACCTCTTTGGATGGCTATGGTGAGCGGAAGGCCAAGGTAGGTGCAGGGAAATTCCTTAGTTGCACAGGCCAGGATATCTGAGGTATTCTGAATGTCCTCCTCTGAACAATGGATGGGAGATGCCAAGCTTTTTGTCAAATTGGTACGAAGACCTGATCAACTCGCTCCTTTCTACCCTAAGTTCACTTTTTTCTCTCTTTTATCTTCTCTACTCATAGCTCATCAAAAACTTGAAGCCACCCACTATTGTCGATTGCTATAAGTGGTGTCAGCCATCGGCCTACTACCTTGGTGTTTTTGCGGGCATTTTTTTCTCACAGTTGCAGTTCATTTGCCTCCATGGAGTTTTGTCCAAATAAGCCCCATGTTTCTTCTTTGACATAGTTAAGATTAGGTAGAGCATGTATGCCATGTTCAAAAGTGAATGATTTTGTGATCGTGCATTGGGTGATGCGCTTGTTTGTTTCCTCTATCTGGGTGATTTGGTTGGTGCTGAACTACTGATGTGGAAATTGATGTATGACAGTAACCTTTTTTATATATATATTGACAACAGACTATATCTATGTCTTTGAAATTTATGTTTAGTTTCTTGTATGTCACTAACTATCAGAATTTCAGGCTTCCTTTTACATCCCTGGTACGTCGTCAACTAGCAAAGCCGTTCCATGCAATAGCAACTTTTGTGACCTTCAAAAAGAATGCTCCACAACATCGCAATGCCCATACAAGATGGTGTATGTGTCTGCGGGCACATCATCTTCTGGATTTTTAGTTGAGGATGTGCTTTATCTCTCAACGGAGAATGCACATCCTCACATTCTCAAGGCACAAATAATGCTTGGGTAATCATTTACCCTGGAGTCTGGATCTACTTCAAATGCATTCAATGTGGTATTTGATATTTTTTTTTGTTTTTTGTTCTTTAGTTGTGGACAGACTCAAACTGGATCATTTCTGGATGCTGCTGCTCCTAATGGTCTTTTTGGACTTGGAATAGATGAGGTTTCAGTTCCAAGCATCTTAGCGCAGAAAGGTCTGATACCTAACTCCTTCTCAATGTGCTTTGGCCGTGATGGTATTGGGAGAATCAGCTTTGGAGACCAAGGAAGCTCAGACCAAGAAGAGACACCTCTTGACATCAACCAACAACAGTGAGCAAAATTTGTTCATTTACTTGCCTCTGCAATTATTCTTTGCTGGTTTATCTTTTGCCTCCTGTTAATTTTGCATTGTTTTGATTATTTCTTAGTCCCACATATGCCATCAGTATCACTGGGATTGCCATTGGAAATAACCCAACGGACTTGGAATTCAGTACTATTTTCGACACTGGTACCTCCTTCACATACTTGGCAGACCCAGCATACACATATATAACCCAGAGTGTAAGTAAATAATCTGATATGGGAATCTTTCTTTGCCAAAAAGATAAGATTTTCATCGAGATTCAAATTTGTATTTTTTCAAAAAGACAAGAGTTTTTCAACCAATTGTTGCTTTGTCATCCATTTTCAGTTTCATGCACAAGTTCAAGCAAATCGCCATGCTGCGGACTCGAGAATTCCTTTTGAATATTGCTATGATCTGAGGTCATTTATGATGTGATATACACAAACATTACTTTATATATTTTGTCATTCCTGGTAAATGACATGGGCTAACTTGTCGGTAAATGACATGGGCTAACTTGTCCAGCTCTGGTGAAGCAAGGATTCCAACTCCTGATATAATCCTGAGAACAGCAAGTGGAAGTCTGTTTCCTGTTATTGATCCAGGGCAAGTAATCTCTATTCAGGTATTTTTGAGATCTTGATTCTTGTATGTGTACAGTTTTATGTACTATAAGCCTGAAGTAATGCTTTTATTTGATAACATTTTCTCACCATTTGTATTTGACATCCAGGAACATGAGTACATTTATTGCCTCGCAATTGTCAAGAGCATGAAGCTCAATATTATTGGGCGTAAGTTTGCTACAGTACTATAACTCTTCAGTTATTATTGGGTGGTTGCTATGATGTTATACTATTCTACTCTTTTATTATTTTCCTTTTCCGGGGCACAGTAGTTGGTTCTTTTCCGGCCCCAAATGGCTTCAACTGTTTTACAGTGATGAGGGAATGTGTGCATCAGCAAATTAGCGTGCTTATTCTTTTTCCTTATTATTGCCAGTATCAGCGTGCATATGGTGTTTTTTTGACTTGTTCAATCTATGTCCTAGATATATATTCTCTGGTTTCTTTAAATTGTAGCAACTCATGTTATTTATGATCTGGGTTGATGTGGCATCACTTATTATGGTTTACAAACATATGATATGCTTCTAACAGTGGTTTCAAAGCTGTGATCATGATCACTAGGTGGTAGTTGTGACTAACTTTGAACTGGATGGAGCCCATTCGTTACAAGTAGAAAAGAATATGCTGTACCAAGTGGGGGACAGCATCTGTTGAAACCATAGTAAAAGTCTATATAAAATTAGTGTAGGGGCCATCAGTTTGGTTGAAATCACATTCATTTAGCTTGAATATTGCTTGCTGATTTGTTAATGTAAAGTACTCCAGAAAGAATGGGTGGACACTAAGGTTTCGGGCCACTGGAAATCTTGGACCAGTTGTTGTTGTGCAACATCAAACAAAAATTATAAAATGGCCAAATTCGAAATTTGTTTTCTTTTTTTTTTGTTAATTTTGTGATTGAAGTAATGGAGACAAAAGAAATCTAGGGAAAATCATGTGATCTAAAAAGGCAAATGCTTGTCAAAATTAAGAACAATCAAAGTTTCTGACTAACTTACTGAGTAACTGAATATGTCATGAAATTATAAAATTATTTGTCCAATCTATTTTGAATTTCTACTGCCAATATGAGTGTTCTGTAAATATCCATGTAGCTATGTGTGTCAATCCATGTGAATTAAACCCACCCGGCTAAATAAACGGTGATCTGATTGTTCAAGCTTTTCATGTACATGTCATGTATTTTTTTTGTGAAAGAGTACAACTTAAGTATATTCTCTTTTCCAGAAAACTTCATGACTGGTCTTCGTGTGGTGTTTGACCGAGAAAGGAAAATTCTTGGATGGAAGAAATTCAATTGTAAGTAAAACATGCATCACACCCTTCAGTCCCAAACTGATTTGCTTATGATTTGCTATATGAAATGAAGGTTATGATACTGATAGTTCAAACCCTCTCTCCATCAACTCACGGAATTCGTCAGGTTTCTCACCTTCCACGCCTGAGAATTACTCTCCTCAGGAAACAAGGAATCCAGCTGGTGTTTCCCAGTTGAGACCCCTGAACAATTCATCTCCTTTAACGTTACATGATAGCTTGCTCCTGATGCTTCTTTTGGTCCACTTGTTCATTATGCTCTGATTCCTCTGGTTGGTTTTGGGTTGATCCGGCTGTAAATTAGTTCTTACTGTAAAAATAGATACTGTTACTGTAGAGCTTGACTAGGTAGTACAGCATAGAGACACCATTGCTTAGTGCTTACACGTTCTGTAAATTGGACAATAGGAATTAATTGTGATGCCGATTTTTTATGGCTATATACACGCCCCTTTCCATACTTTCCTCTTTATCTTTTTATTAAAGGATTTTACCGCAGCTTTTACCGATTCAATTTGGGTAAAAAAAGATGACGTTCGAACAAGAAGGATTAGCACAAAAGAACCTGTTCTGCTCGTACAAGTTTTAGTGACCTGTTATAGTATCTGATAAAGGTTTATGTATCACAAAATGCAAATGCATTGACTTTGTACACAATTAAAAAGTTAATTTGTAACCCAACTATGCATAAGTTTGTTTCTATACAGCACATGGCTTCATACAGCGGTTTCTAACATGCGTCTGAAAAACACAGGCTTGTGCATCTAAAGTATAAACAGAATAGAATAAACTATTATTGTCAGTAGAGAATCAAAAGCACCACCGAGAGTGGTCTGTTAGGACTTAGGAGCACATACTAAAGCAGCAAACATGGAATACTGCTCAACTGCTGGCACCTGATATACAGGAATTCCATCATTGGAAAACCCATCTTATTCCGCCATCCACTCGTCCACTCATCAGCGAGCTCGGCACCTCGGCTAGGGTGACCGTAACTCCGTCGTACTGTCCGTCATCAGTGATCTTCCCCAGCGACGACGAGAATTCAAGCTGCACCCCCTGCATAACATCCTCATAGGACTCATCCAGATCCTGGGAGGTCAACTGGTGGTACTACACTAGCTGCATCAGGCTCTGGCTTTCTCCTGTGCAGCCGTGACTTCTCGGCGTGGTAGAGCATCCAATACATACGCCATCCCAAAAGACTAACGAGTCCATCACAAGACGACATGTAGCACAAAGATGTTGCAATTAGCCTGTCTATTTATTTGGTGCTCAAATATGGTGCTCAAAAATACATGAGAAAGGAATGAAACAGCAAGAAATAAATGGCTAAAACTCAAACAGGCTCAAAACCTCCTAAATAGCCCAGAGTCTAAAACGGCCTATTGTGTTCCCATGCGCAGCTCCCCTTATTTGCACATGCGGTCCAGCCTAGTGTGACCTGTATACTCATGCGCGTACGAGTGTGCGGCCTGTTTTGCTTCGGCTCAGCTCCCTTATCGGCACGTACACGGTCTGGCCCAACACGGCCCAACTAACGGCTTAACTCAGCTCGGCCCGACACGTGCTACGCACGCGGCCTCCTTCCCCTAAACCTAGAATCAGCCTGCTAGTGGCCTGCACCAACAGCCCATTAGCAATCCAAACCTGAATTTTTTTTATATTTTTTTTTCGATTTTGCAGAAATATATAGTCGGATGAAAAAATTGCAAATCTAGGCTATTGCCGCCGGCTGGGCCAGCGATAAGGCCTAGTAAGGCCCTCCCGCCCAACGGTCAACAGGCGCCGTAACTACCGCACGCGATTCGAGGCACTGTCGCTGGTCCGCCGTAAATGCCGCGTGCGATTTGAGGCACTGTCCCAGCCCAGGCGGTGGTAAGGCCCTTACTGTCGCCTCAGCCGGCGATAACGCGCTTTCCGCCGCTTGGGCCGGCGACAGTCGCCCCCTACAGAAGCTGCCCGTGCCCCTCCCCTCCCCCCGCACCAGTGCAAGCTAGACCGAGCGCCAGGCAGCGCAGAGAAGAGAAAGAGGAAAAGAGGGAAGAAAAAAAAAGAAAGAGAGGAGAGGAGGAGGAGGGAAGAAAAAAAAGAAAGAAAGGAGGAGGAGGAGGAGGAGGAGGGAAGAAAGGAGGAGGAGGAGGAGGGAAGAGAGGAGGAGGAGGAGGGGGAAGAGGGAAGGAATTTCTTCCGTCTTTCTCAGATAAATCTTTTTAATCTCGTAGTTTAGTTAAGTATAGTATAGTATAGTTTAGTTTAGTTTAGTTTAGTTTAGATCTAGATTTAGAAATATTAGTGGATCTGAGATTTAGAAATATTAGTAGATCTAGATTTAGAAATAATAGTGGATCTAGATCTAGACTTAGAAACTTTTAGCTGTATTTAGATATAGGAAAATGTAGCTTAGTTAGTATAACTGATTTAGCTTATATAGTAAAATAGAGTCAGCATTATTAGATTTATTTGTTATGGTAAATGCCTATGATAAATGTAGTTAGTAAATTTTGATATTTTGGTTAGGTATTACATTGTAGTTTTTAGGTGACAATATTAGATTTGTTTGTTCTGGTAAATGACTATGATAAACCTAGTTAGTAAATTATAATTTTTTGGTTAGATATTCGAATATAGTTTTTTGGTAACAATATTAGATTTGTTTGTTCTGGTAAATCATTGTGATAAATGTAGTTAGTAAATTATGATTTTTTGGTTAGGTATTACAATATAGTTTTTCGGTAACATTATTAGATTTATTTGTTGTGGTGCATGCCTATGATAAGGTTAGTTAGTAAGCTTGGTTTAGTGTTACATAGTTGTTTGTTTATTCAATTAAGGTCGTTATTATTGTTAACTTATGTATAGTGTTGAGATTAATTTGGACTGTCTGTTTCATGTATGTTGCCAGGCATGTCGGATAGTGTAAGTATTAAGTGTACTATGGGCCGGGGGAGGTTAGATATGGTCCAGAAGGGGTAGATTTGAGTGGATTTTCCTATTTCACCAAGTGTGTTCCAAGAGCAAGAGAGAAAACTTGGGGGGCATATGCTAGTGGCTTTGTAGGGACTTAGGTGTTGACAGAGATCAAGCGGATGTGTCTATGAGGGTTGTAGTGAAAAGACGGCCCGACATAAACTCTTGGGAGTTGGTTTCGCTTGAAGGAATTCTGAGGTATCGAGCTTACATAAATGGTTTCACGAGAAAAGATTTACCAATCATATGGTATGTCCAATTTTTCATGAAGGGTGGACCTAACACTCATATTGAACAACAAGTCGGAGGTGATGAAGTTGAAGAGGAAGAAGATGTGCAGAGTAATGCGGGTGGAAATGAAGAACTTGATTACAAAGAACAAGAAGGTGGAGATGCAGAACATGATGTAGCATCTCAGGAACCAACTGGAGAGGCTGATGAGGGGAAAGAAATTCCTAAGTTAGTAGAGCAGATAGAGATGGAAGGAGAGGAGGCCAATGGTGCTGTGGATGAGGACTCGTCCGATGAGGAAGACGATTATCCTGTACCGTGAAATTGGTCAAATTATGACCATTCCGCCCTACAGGTCAATGTTGGGGAAAATATTCATTGGGAGTACAGGAAGAATGAGGTATGCGTGGGGGCTGTGTACCAAAGTGGGGATGAAGTGAAGGTGGCTATTAAGAGATGGTCCACTTTGTGTTTGCAGCGTCAGTTCAGGGTGGAAAAGAGTAGCCCGAAGGTGTATGATGTCCAGTGTGTGCGAAATGATTGCCCATTCAGGGTGCATGCATATAAGGGCAAATGGAAGGATTACTGGGAGGTGACTATAGTGGTTGAGCACCAATGCTTGCTGGCTGAATTGGAAGGAACACACCGCAACCTCACTGCTGAGTTTGTTGCTCAATACATGTACCCTCAGATAGTGGAGAATCCAAGCTTCGAGCTCAAGTCCATTATCTGTGCCATAGAGGAGAAGTTCAAGTACAAGATCAGCTACAACAAAGCTTACCGTGCTAAGCAGAAGGTGCTTGAGATGAAGTTGGGTATATTCGAAGCATCCTACGACAACCTCATTGCCTTGTTGTACACCATTTGCCAGAGAAATCCTGGAAGCTTCTACGACTTGAAAGCATATCCAGTTCTTCAGTTTCTAGGCAAACAGGTCCTACAGCGGTCATTCCTTGCGTTGGGTCCTTGCATTCAGGCTTTCCGGCTTTATCGACCAGTCATTTGCATTGATGGCACATTTTTTACTGGAAGGTATAAAGGGACAATATTGACAGCTATTGGGACTGATGGCAACAATCAGGTGTTGCCGCTTGCAATCGCTTTTGTGGAGAAGGAGTCTGGAGATAACTGGTATTGGTTCCTCGAGAGGGTGAAGAACATGATTGTGTTGGACGTCGAGGGGGTCTGTCTCATTCATGATTGGCACAAAGGCATTATACAAGCAATCGACGACCTACAGAATGGAAGTCAAGAGCATTTCAAGGCGCCGATATGGCCGGACTTGAAGAGTAGGTGGTGCATGAGGCATATGGGTGCGAACTTTCACAGCCAATTCAAGAACAAGACCCTTATGAAATTGTTCAAGTGCTTGTGCAACCAGAATCAGGAGAGGAAGTTCAACCTGCTGTGGAAGAAACTTGAGGACCTCACCAAGAAGCAATGTGAGAAACTAGTGAAGAGGGTGGTCAATAGTGAGGCCGACCAACCTGTGTCTCTAGAGGACGTCGGGCTCGACGGTCCAAATGTCAGGCGAAGACGGGGAAGATCCATCAAGACCTTCTCACAGTGGATTGAGAATGAACCGAAGGAAAAGTGAGCATTACTCTTTGATGATGGAGGTGCACGGTGGGGTATAATGATAACAAACCTGGCTGAGGTTTACAACTGGGTCCTGCGCGATGTTCGTGGCCTGCCCCTTGTTGCTATTGTGGAATTTTACCTTTACCGCACCATGAAGTATTTCAGGGAAATGTACCAATTGGCTGATAACTCAATGTGTGACAACCACATAATATTTGGGTACAAGATGACAGAGTACATGGAGGAAGCAATTAAGAAAGCTCATTTGCATCGTGTGAAAGAAGTGGGAGCCGTCGAACGCTGGTTCGAAGTTGTTTGCAGGGACAAAGTTCGAATGGGCAGGAGGCGCGAGACACACACACATGAATGCATCCTCAGGAATGAAGGGTGTGTTTGCTCTTGCCACAAGCCAAGGTTGCTTCACAGGCCTTGCACCCATGTCATTGCTGCATGCTTCGAGGCGGGGGGCCTCCAACCCTGTCATTTCATGCCGGACTATTTTCTCAAAGAAACCATATGGCAAA
Source organism: Setaria italica (assembly GCF_000263155.2). NCBI lineage: Eukaryota > Viridiplantae > Streptophyta > Magnoliopsida > Poales > Poaceae > Setaria > Setaria italica. Next base: position 8,096,098 of record NC_028456.1, on the reverse strand, counting down.
CTTGGAGGAACGAGGTTTATGGATATCGTTTACTGGGAGACTTTGTCAATAATCCTAGGAATGCTGCCCTCTACATTCCTGATCCTAATCCAGAAATGTGCCAAGGAGTGGGACGACACGGGAACAGACGTATCCGTAATGACATGGATCAATCTGAAGTAGGTCCTGGTGTTCGTCTATGCTCCAAGTGCCATGAAGCCGGTCACACTTACAAGAACTGCACGGCAACGACGTATGGAAGTGCGAGCACCCAAGCTGCATCTAATAACTAGTAATGTAATGTACTTTCTATCTTGAGTTGTGTTATTGTAACTTGAGTTGTGGTCCTTAGGTAATGTAATGTTTATTTGTCGTTGTGGACAAGGACATAACGTATTGTAATATTTATCGTGGACCCTTCTATTTGTAATGATTCATATGCGCCGTAAAGTTATGCTATTCATTTGCAATGTAACGTAATGCAATGTTATATTTCCTTTACGTGTTTAGTTCTTTATTTCTTTCAATACCTGTGTTGCAGGTATGGCGGCGCACCCAGGTCCACAGGGGTACCATACCCCTGAGTTGCTTGACCCTACCTTGGACGGCCAGCGCAGGTCGTTCCAGTCAGCCATAGTTGGTACCACCCTAGGCACGTTTCGGGCTCGTATCCTGCTTGTGACCATGTCGATTGACCGACGTTGGATCTCGAGGTACATCATACTTAGTAATACTTGTGTGTTAAGTTCAACGATTAATTTGTGTAAACTAATTAATTTTTTCGTGGTACAGGTTGAGTGCGGCAGGCCTTCTCCCTGTGGCTAGGCTTGTGGAGGGCGACATGGTCGACAATTCAGCGCGACGTGGCGGCGAGAGACCCACATGGTTGCAGTTCGACATGTCACTGCTAGCAGCTCTGCTGGACCGGTGGCGGCCGGAGACGCACACCTTCCACCTCCCGGTCGGTGAGTTGACCCCCACACTAGAGGACGTCTCGATGCTACTTGGCCTTCCCTGTGCAGGGGCCGCCGTAGCCACGATGGACGTCCCACCTGCCTGGCGTGACGAGCTGCTGGGTCGATTTGCGGACGTTCCCCTCATAGACGGTGCCCCGTAGTACCACACTTTCAGCAACTTCCACGGCCCGACGAAGGCATGGCTCCAGCAGTTCAGTGTGAGTATTTAATTAGCAGCAAGTTCAAATAATTTTTGTCAATTTTTCTTATTGTTGACACAAGTCTGGAATTGTTTTGCAGGCCGAGTACATGAGAGAGGACGCAGATGAGGCCACAGTAGGGCATCACTTGGAGGCGTACCTGTTGTGGCTCTTCGGCTGGACCCTATTTTGCACGTCGCAGGGGAACTCGGTGCCTAAGCACCTTCTTCCTTACACGAGGGCCATTGCGGAGGCCCTGCTGTAACAACTCTACCTAATTTAAGTGCTTTTAAAAGTAAAACAGTGGTTAATCCCTAATTAAAGAGGTGAAATGACCATTTTAACCCTAAGAAGCTCTTTTTGGAGTTTGAAATAAAACATGAAATTTTATATGCAAACTTAAAATTCTGCCCAAATAAGAGTTGTAAAACTTTTAATTTCAAACAACTTTTGTTAAAGGAAATTTGACTAATTCAGAGTGTAAGGAAGTCAAAAATAGCAATCAAAACCGGAGTATTAAAGAACCCTATAAACCTCCTAAATAAACCTCCGAAGTCCTGGAATTCAAGTTTTCCTCCAACTTTGCAAGCTGTTATCTCATGATTTCCTATCTAAACTCAAGTAAGGCTCTTAATAAAAGTTATAGTCCCTCGAGTGTGTTCCAACTTTGTTACACTGACCCAGGTCCAAATCGGGCCAGAACCTGTTCAAAATCTTGGTCAAAGTAAGGTAAAACAGTCAACTCAGCCCCTGAGCCCCAAAACGCTAAGTCTGAAAAACTGCTCAGAGTGCACCTCTTGGCGAGGGTGTTCCTCCAAATTTTTGAACTAAACTCAAGAAATACCCTAAATAGAAGTTGAAGTCCTCAGTTTGGAGAGCAACTCCTCAAATAACACCTTAGTCTAATTCAACTCAGAAGCTACCCAAAAATGGAGCCAAATATGGCTAAACCTCTGAATTCCACCTCTTCGGCCAAAATTGGCTAAGTCTGGATTTCCAGATTTTTGGCAAACTTTGGCACGAGATATCTCCAAATCCTTTCACAATCTAAACCAGCGCCTTAAATCAACTTTGAAATACGTCCAGAGTTGAAAAAGTTTGTTTAAAAGAGTTTTGGAAGTTGTGTTGCAAAATCTTGAGATAGGATCTCCCAAAGCTAGTCGGGCTTACTGCCCAAAGGGGGCCTCGACGCCCGTGCGCCAAAGCACGTTCACTCGCGCGCCGCGCGCCGCGTGGCCGCCGGCCCCCGGCAGCTCACCGGCGCCCTATCCCCGGCGAGACAGCGACAGGGCAAGGGCCACGGCGCCCAACCCGCGCCTGCGACAAGACAGGGCGAACGCTGGGCTGGCCAACCGCCGGCCGCGCGTGTGTCCTTTTCCCCCTGCCGCGGCTCTGCTCCGCCAACCGCGCTCCGCCCGTCCGCCGGAGAAGCTGCCATGCCGACGACGTCCCGCGCCTCCGCCCGCTCGCCCAACCCCCACGGTAGCCCTCCGCTTCGCCCGTCCGACAGACCGGAAGCCCCAACGCGCGCCGCCCAAGGCCAATCGCCGCCGTAGACCACCCGGAGCTCCGCCTCCTCTGTTCAATGGCGCCGTTGGCCAATGGCTGCCTCGCCCGCGCACCCGCTGCTCCCGGCCTTATCCTTCCCCCACCGGAGCCCCGCCTCGACCCTCCGCTCCACTGCTGCCCTATAAAAAGGTCCCCCTCACCGGCAACACCACCCTTTTGCCACCGCCCACAATCACGCCATCGCTTCCTCCTCTGCGCCGCTGCTAAGCTTCCATGGAGCTCACCCCTCCACGCCACCCCACACTCCGGCGACTTCGCCGCCTGCTTCGCCACCCCTCCGCGCACGTCTTCGAGTAGCCCGTGGCCTCCCCGACGTCGCCAGTGCGCCGGAACGCCGCCTGCACCGCCGCCAGCCAAGCTCTGCCGCCGCCGCCACGTTCTGATCCCCGCCGGCCATCTCCGTCACCCCAACCACGCCAAACCGAGCTCAGGTGAGCCCCGGCACCCCTCCGGCCACTTGTTGCCCCATCCTCGCCAGCGAACCGCCGGGAATTTCCCCGCCGCTGCCGCGCGCGCCCCGGGGACTAGATTGCATCGTCCCCAATCTTTCCAGGGGCCTGGGCACAAAACTTAGGGACCCCTGTGTAGTTAAACCTTAAACCCAGGGGCTAGCTTGCAAGTTTGCCACGGCTTTTCTTTTAATAATAGGCAGAAATATGGTTGAACTTTGGAAATGCCCAATAAATCGTAGAAAAATCATAAAAATGCCAAACCACTTTTGTTGGAATCCTTGCTCTGTCTAGTTCCTAAGAAAAATAAGTTTGATCATGTTATTGTTGTAAATAATATCCTATGCTTTTAATCTTGGTTTAGGCCTTTTAAATCATAATAAATAGAAAAAAGCAGGAAAAATGTGAGACCCAACTCTATGATGCTTGTTTCTATGTATAGAAGCTCAGAAAAATGGTTAGGGCTCTGGTCTAACACTTTAAGTCACTGTTTTGACTTTAAATTGGTAATCTATACATAAATCTTCCTTTTTGCATAAGTTTTGTTTCAAAGCTTAGAAAAATGTGAAACTAGTTGGGTTAATTTTGTTTTGCTGTGAAGTTTGCAGGAAAAATATAAATTGTTGTGAAAATCAGAAAGAAAAATACCTTCCTTGCTAAGTATGTTTAATTAAAAAGGGAAATAGAGTAAATAGTTAACCTTCTCCAAAAATTATGAAAAGTTCACCAAAGCTCCTGTAACCTACCCTTAATACACTGGTTAAGTTTCACCTCCTGTTGCACAATAACTTTGAAGATAGAAAAAGTTAAGTTCATTTTACCTTTAATAATAAAATGCATGTAACCCCTTTTTAAGTCATCCTTTGGCCCCCAAACTTTTGCAGTAACTTAGTGATGGCTTAAGTGAGGTGCTGTGATTTTATCAGTACCTTTAGCCACTGTTTGGATTTGAAGTCGTTTTGGTTAATTAATCAACCTAATGGAATAAAAGGAAAGCACAAATTCTAATTCGATAAATAAGTGGAAATTGAAAGAGATACATAAAAACTTTCAGAAGTAAGTAATTATTCTAATGCACCCAAACCACCCAAACACGACCTTTCACTCTCTTTATGCAACTCTAAGTGCAAGAAAACTATATATGTACACAATCGCCATCCAACTCGAACTCAAGTTTAAACCAACCACATTCGTTGAAATTGCATGAAAGTTTAACCTCGTCGAAGTGAATGTGGCTGTTGTAATTCCTTGTCTTAAGCCGTGCCTTGTGTCGTTGAATGAACGCGCGAGTCCAACTAAACTTTTGCATGTGCATGTCGTATAGAAGCAAATCTCGCTGACGGAACCTACGAGCTCCACTTGGCACCGGAGGAAGACCCCGCTGCGGAGCTTCACCCCTTGGAAGGAGAGCCCGAACCGGATCAAGACCCTGAGGATCCGCTAACTTTTCCTGAAGGCAAGCCCCGGAGCATAAATTCCTATCTTGCATACTTGCAATACTATTGAATACTTTGATTGCGCATTTACGTTTCTAGGAGTTGTAATGAAACCTTAGATGCATGAACTTAGTGCCTTGTTTGAATACTAGTTGCTAAAGTCGAGTAGTTGCAATGCTTAATAGGCTTCGGTAAAAGTCGAGTGATTTCCTGTCACTCGCGAGTTATAGGAGTTGAATGTTTTATTTATGTTGCAACTTTAAGGACGACGGACGGGGTCGGGCTTATGTTCGATACTTGGTGGTTTTCCCCGTCTGTCTAAATGAAATTGATCTAAGGTCGAAACGTGTCAGCGTTCGTGATCAAGTGTTTGAAAGTACTAATCTCATACCTAGTATGGGATGGGGAAGCCTACTATCTGATTGAACTGGGGCGTGGCATACCCTCCGACTGTCCTTGGAACGTCGTTCCCATGGTGCATCATGTGGGTGCAAGTGCGGTCATAGTACGGCAGAGGCCGGGATTATGGAGCATTGCATGCCAAAGGCAGTTGGCCCTGACACGTGCCTAAGAGATCGATGGGGACGGCTAACAAATGAAGCGACCCTTCGTGGTACGCGGATGTTGTGAGATTAGGTTCGCCATGCATGGTTAATAAATTCGAATCGATTCGTCTGCCTCTCACAGTTTGGGACTACTTGATTGCTATTCTACACTGTGTAACGATGAAACATGATTACGAGATTAAGTTGATGCTTGTTATTTAACTGCTTGGAAATCATGCTTGTTTAGTATAAGTTGCTAATCTAGACGGGATAAAGAACGTAGAACTTGAGCTAAAATATTGAAAGTAAGGACCGACTTTAGACGCTTTGGGCAAAGAAATCCCAAAGCTAGAAAGCCTTGCATGTCTAGGTCTTGGGAAAGATTTTCACTCGATGGGTCAGTCTTGCTGAGTATTAGTAGCTCAGCCTTGTTGTGGCTTAATCTTTTCAGGTGATGTCAATAGTTTGGTTGCTGGTACCACTTGACCTACCCAGCTCCCTCCGGGCTGGACAGTCGAGTGGGATCCCTCCTCGGACGGCGAGGGAAGGGATTTTTAATGTCATGATCGGCTCCGTCGTGATGTCATGTGAGCCCTAGGGGAATTTTGGGTCTTTTAAGGTGGCTAATAATTATTGGTTATCTTCTGACTTCCAGCATTTGTTGCCACGTCTATCATACGTGTGCCGAGATCCGCATCGCGAGTATGCGAAGGGTGATAGGAATTCGATTCCAACGAGCCTATCATCACGGTTGTTTCGCCCACGTCTATTATACGTGCGTAGGTTCCGTATGTTAATGCATGCGAAGGATGGTATGGTTCGATTCCAACGAGCCTATCATCACGGTTGTTCGTCCACGTCTATTATACGTGTGCATGATTCCGCATCACGAGAATGCGAAGGGTTATATGGTTCTATTCAAAGGAACCTATTTCCATGGTTGTTGCGCTGTCCATGCAGCGTTAAACGCATGGGTGCCGTTTCTATAGTGAACGGTAATGATTGTGGACACTTTCGTGAGTGCTGGCATGGAAGGTTCAAGCTGTGGTGTGTTTTTCTGCAGGTACACTAACAACGTTGCGTATGAAACGATGCCTAGTAACTCGACTAGTTATTATAGTGAGAGTCGTATTGTTGCCTTGCCACTGGCACTAACCACGTAAGTCCAAAGATTTTTGGCGATTATTTTTGGTTCAGAGGACGACTAGGATGTGCATGCATTAAGAAATCAAAAATCGCAACCTAAGGAAATAAAACCAAGCTCGAGTGCGCCGTAAAAAAGAAATGCACCGCGATAAGGATTGTCTAGCTGTCTTTTTCCACCATGCACGTTTAATAAAATCTTTCAGATTGTTCCATATGATAACTCCAGAAACTTTATATAAGAAATTTGTGTTAAATCTCCCAAGTAAACTGCTGAAAATTTTTCACAAAGTACTACTACTTGGGTTGAGAGTTGTGATCAGTTTTGTGACCCCCTGTTGGCTGTTAGGCCTGAGTGCACACCAGTTGGAATTCTACTGTTTCGACCACCTTAAGAACTTTTTATGCTAGGAGTCCCTTAAGAAAAGTTTCTCATAACTTAATAAAGGACTTACTGGTAAAATTTCAGCTTCATTAGGTCTCTGGTTTTGATGTTATGTTCAGTTTACTTTGGCTCGGGTCTGAAAAATTCCAGCATGAACACTTAAGGGAAATCTGAGAGTATCACCTTGTTAGGTCCTGTTCTAGCCCTACCTTTGAATACCAAAATTATTACACACAATCTAAAGAACGTGCTGGTAAAATTTGAGAAATTTTGGATGAATACTTGTTGAGTTATGAGCTTTTCTCTAACTGCCAGAAATCTATTTTGATTTCCGAGTGTTAACTCCGTTTCTCACTTGTTCTTTGGTTACAGATGGCTCAGCCCATGAACATTGCAGTCGGTACGAATGGCACCACCTGCTCACGGTGCCTTCACTACGAGGATTTCCTAGCCGTACTGTGGGACACCCTGCGCTCTTTTGGGTACCCGTCACCACCGGTTTACGCGGGACGTGCGTACCAGGACTACGGGATTCTGCGGAGTCGCGTGCACGTGCGGGTGCCCCCGCCTTCGGACCAGCCACAGTGGCCGCTATTGGAGGTGGTGGCCGAGGGACACACGCTATAGGACACCTGGGAGTTCGCAGCCTTGCAGACCCTGACACAGTTCTGCCGGGCACACCCTCTTGAGATCGTGTTGGACCTGATTGGGTTGTTCCCTGCCTGGGATACGAGGGACCCGGACTGGTTGGATCGTATGGAGCATATGGACTTGCTCGGGGTTATGGATCCACATCGCATGATTTTTGTTTCAGCTCGTTGCCTGAACGTGTTCTACAGGATGGTCGAGATGCAGAGCCGAGCGATGGCTACAGTGATCGGGATGGCAGTGGCCAACCAGGTCGCTTTATCTGCCGTGCAGAGTGGTATGGTGGACTAGTCGCTTGAGCTAGTACAAAAGGATGTCCAGATTTCTGAGATGTAGGATAAGATCACTCGTTTGGAGGAGGACATCGTGGATATGGAGAACGATATGGAGATCTTGGCTGACTAGTTCTATGATGTGAACATGGAGCTGGCGAATGCCAATGAGCACCTGCAGGAGCATCACGATGAGCTTAATGCCATTCACGCTTTAGAGATGCAGCAGGTTGAGCTGATGGCCCAGGACGAGGAGCCCGAGGAGATCGAGGGCTTTTCGAGCATGGACTATGAGGAGGCCTCTCCGCAGCCCCCAGTTGGCGATGCTCACTCCCCTATCCTCAGCTTTGCCTCCGTGGGCAACCTCGACGACTTCTAGTCATGTTGACTTGTTGATTGAGCGGTTCTCTTTTGTTTTTACTCCTCGGCGACCTATATTTTGGCCAGTGATGTAATAGGTTAGCTTGAGTTGAGTATTTGGGTGTTGAAAAACTGATTCTATGTAGGATTGCCGTTGCTATCTTTAGTGTAATGTCTGAAATTTATGGTAGAACTGCAGTGACTGTTTCTCCTCAGTTTTCCCCTGTCTCTACTCATTTTTGAGCCAAAGTTTGAATACCAAAGTTGTGCGAAAACTTCTGTTCTAACTACTCATAAATTTTCAGCTTCTTCGGATCTGTCAAACGCCCGCTAGAGCCAAAACCCAACTGCTCAGCTTGCTGAAAAATCAGCCAGACAGCAACTTGCTAGAACGTCTAAACGACCCCTTTCCCTTCCTTTTCGGTCATCAAGCGTAACATGAAAGTGGTTGTGTACGACATATTCTAACCCTCGCTTAAGGATGAGAACCTTGTGCACTTCGAAGAGGAGATATGCACCTACTCAATAAAAGTTTTGATTGTTACTTTTGCACCATCAGCAAGACTAGCGTTTATTATTTCCGCACATGAGGTTTCCTTATGGTTAAACAAGTTTTTGGGGTTATGTGACTAACGGAAAGGTGAATCTTGCAGATGGCGCATCGCACATGCTCTGGCTCTGTTCCCAGTGGCAGCGAGGTGCCTCCCCCACCTCCGCCTCCAACCACCCTCGAGGCGATCTTGGCAGCTCAAACCGAGCTGCTGAGGCACATCGCTCAGGGGCAGCAGCAGCAGCCCCAGGGAGGAAGAGCCCATCAGCAGCCTCATGTTGCTCGTTACGAAGACTTTCTGGGGATCCAGCCTCCTCTGTTCCACAAGACGGAGGACCCGCTTGACGCCGATGCCTGGATTCGTGCTATCGAGTCCAAGTTCTCCCTCCTCACCGCCCATTGCCCGGAGGAGAACAAGGTTCGGTTCACCGCGCAGCAGTTGCGTGGTTCTGCTCTCCTGTGGTGGGATCACTACCATGCCATGCAGCCGGCCGACCACGTCGTCAGCTGGGAGGAATTCAAGACGGCGTTTAGGGGCCATCACATACCTGAGGGTCTTCTGGAGCACAAGCTCAATGAGTTCTTGGCTCTTACCCAGGGAGGCCGCGATGTCCTGCACTATGCGTATGGCTTTCAATGACCTATGTCGCTATGCAGGCTACCATGCGGACTCCGATGAGAAGAAGAGGGACCGCTTCCGCAGAGGCTTGAGTTTGGAGCTCAAGGAAAGGCTGAATCCCATCAAGGTGGATTCCTACAATGAACTGGTGAACCTGGCAATTTCCCAGGAAGATTGCATGAGGGCTCTCAAGGCCGACCTGAAGCGGAAGGCTCCAATGCCGGCACCCGGCCCACCTGCCCAGAAATACAGAATGGTTCCCCCACAGGCGTCTCGCAGGCCCGCACAGCCTGGGAGATGGGTTGCTCGACCTCCACCGCAGGTAGCACCTCGTTTCCCTGGATTCCAGCTGCAAGGGCCCCGACCTACTCTCCCTATGCCGCCGCGCCCAATCACTGGAAACCGCTGTTTCACCTGCGGGAACCCGGGACACTTTGCCAAGGACTGCCCCCACAACAAAAATCAACGACCCGGTCAAAGCAATGCACTGGGCAACAAGGGGAAGAAGCTGAGGGTTCAGGTCCGACAACGTCGGCTGAACTTCACCACCCTTGCTGAACTTCCAGAGGGCGCACCAGTGATGATGGGTACGTTTTCTATCTATAACCAACCCGTCCTTATTCTGTTTGATTCGGGAGCATCTCATAGTTTCAGTGGGACTAAAACCAGTGCTAAGTGTGGGTTAGATTTCTGTCACACAAAAGGTACATACATAATCTCTACCCTGGGTGGGAACGTAGCTTCACACCAAGTGAGCCGCAGAGTGCCTATCCAGTTGGGGAGAACCCTTCTTAAGGAAGACCTGCTTATCCTTGGGATAGAAGGAATAGATATTATCTTGGGTATGGATTGGATGACCCAACATCGAGTGACCTTAGATATCCCTGCCAGAGCAATCCATATAAATTCACCCAAGTATGGTTGCTTAACTATACACTTACCTCACCGAGAGTGCCAGACTTCTTGTGCCTATCCCGTGACTGAAGTCTGTTTGGAAGATATCCCAGTGGTGTGCGAGTATCCCGATGTTTTTCCAGATGATTTGCCGGGTATGCCGCCTGATAGAGATATCGAGTTTGCTATTGAATTGCAACCAGGTACTGCCCCAATTTCAAAGAGACCATACCGGATGCCACCAGCCGAGCTGGCAGAAATGAAAACTCAGTTGCATGATTTGTTGGAAAAGGGTTTTATTCATCCAAGTACATCACCTTGGGGTTGCCCCTCCTTGTTTGTGAAAAAGAAGGACGATAGTCTGCGTATGTGTGTGGACTACCGACCTCTCAATACGGTGACGATAAAGAAGAAGTACCCACTACCCCGCATTGATGTTCTGTTCGATCAGTTAGCTGGAGCTAGAGTGTTTTCCAAAATTGACCTCCGTTCTGGCTACCATCAAATCAAGATCCGCCCGTGCGACATTCCTAAGACTGCCTTCTCTACACGGTATGGACTATTTGGTCATGTCATTTGGGCTTACTAATGCACCGGCTTATTTCATGTACCTCATGAATTCGGTGTTTATGCCCGAACTCGACAAATTCGTCGTGGTATTCATTGACGACATCTTGGTGTACTCGAAGAATGAGGAAGAACATGTAGAGCACCTTCATACTGTACTCCAACGCTTAAGAGATCACCAACTCTATGCCAAATTCTCTAAGTGTGACTTCTGGCTGGACAGTGTTAAATTCTTGGGGCACACCATATCTAGAGACGGTATAGCAGTAGACCCAAGCAAAGTGCAAGAAGTAATGGACTGGAAGCCGCCCACTTCAGTTCATCAGATTCGAAGTTTTCTCAGTTTAGCAGGTTACTACCGTCGCTTCATTCCTGACTTCTCAAAAATAGCTAAGCCAATGACGGAACTGTTGAAGAAGGGAATTAAGTTTGTGTGAAGCGAAAAATGTGAAGAAGCCTTCCACACCCTGAGACAATTGCTGACCTCTGCGCCGGTTTTAGCTCAACCCGACACCACTAGGCCATTTGACGTATATTGCGATGCCTCTGGCACTGGACTTGGTTGTGTTCTTATGCAAGACAGCCGAGTCATTGCCTATGCCTCGCGAGCACTACGGCCACATGAGTTGAATTACCCTACCCATGATCTCGAGTTAGCAGCTGTTGTTCATGCACTGAAAATCTGGAGGCATTATGTTATGGGAACTCGATGCAACATCTATACAGATCACGAGAGCCTTAAGTATATCTTCACTCAAGCAGACCTCAACATATGCTAGAGAAGATGGTTAGAATTAATCAAAGATTATGACCTAGAAGTGCATTATCACCCAGGCAAGGCCAACGTAGTTGCAGATGCTCTCAGTCGCAAGGTCCATTGTAACTGCTTATCAGCGATTAATTATGCCGAGACCCTATGTCATGAAATGTCTAAACTCAACTTGGAAATTGTTCCCCATAGTACCTTAAGTCATATTTCTCTGGAGCCTACCCTGCTTGACCAAATAATTCTAGCACAACTAGAGGATGAAGAGATAAACCTTATCAAAGAGAAACTTGCACAGGAGGATGAGGGGTATAAGCATTTCCGACAGGATTGGAAAGGAGTGGTACATTATGAAGGTCGACTTGTAGTTCCAAATGATCCCGATCTTAAGAAACAAATTCTGGACAAAGCACACCTTTCCAAGTTCTCGATTCACCCTGGTAGTACCAAGATGTACCACGACCTTCGACAAAATTTCTGCTAGAGTGGGATGAAACCCGACATTGCACGATATGTTTCAGAGTGTGATACCTATCAGCAAATCAAAGCAAGCCACTTGAGGTTAGCTGGCCTCATGCAGCCGCTGCCTATTCCCTCATGGAAGTGGGAGGACATAAGCATGGACTTTATAGTCGGACTACCCAATACCTCCCGCAAGCATGATTCCATATGGGTTATAGTAGACCGACTTACCAAAACAGCGCATTTCCTTCCAGTACACACCACCCACGCCATACAGAAATATGCGGAACTGTACCTTGACTGGATTGTTTCCTTGCACGGTGTACCTAAAACGATCATCTCTGATCGAGGTAGTCAGTTTGTGTGGCGGAACACCTTGGATTAACTCAACTAAAGCACGGTTAAGTCACTTAATATGCGATCCTCATGCCTTAATCAAGTTATCTCGATGTGCCATCGAATTTCATCCGATTTAACCACTTAACAGGACCGAGTTAGCAAAACACACTCGAAGGAGAGTGGTTCCAGAGAATACAACAGATTGACCCTTTGATTAACATTTCCCGACATACTATTTGAAAATCAGAGTTTTACAAGTTCTGAAGGAACAACAGAAGGTAAAAACATCGCGGAAGCTATCGTCGGGGTCGGATGTCCCTGGTGAGGCCAGCCAGGACATCAATGATCCCATTCCCCACCGTCCGAGGAAGGATCCCACTCGACCGTCCACCCAGGAGGAAGCTAGGGCGGCCAAGTGCCAACAGCAGGCTCGGAAGCTTCAACTTCACCTGAAAGAGAAGCCACAACAAGGCTGAGCTGCTAAGCTCAACAAGACTTAACCAACCGGTGGGAAAAACTACTCCACCACGTCTAGACATGCAAGGCTCTTTGGCTGAGGGGTTTTGTTGCCAAAAGCGACTATGTTAGATCCTTGCTTTCAAAGTTTTAGCTCAGATTCTACGTTCATTAACCAGTCTAGGTTGGCAACTTATACTACGCAAACATAGATCCAACTTTATGTATATAAGCTGAACATCAAGATCATGTAATCATCAGACTCCTTCATTACTCAGTGTAGCATTGCGATCAAGCAGTCTCAAACTGTGAGAGGCAGACGAATCGATTCGAGTTCTTTAACCATGCATGGTGAACCTAACCTCACGACATCCGCGCACCACCGAGGGTCGCTTCCTGTGTTGGCCTTCCCCATCAATTCCCTAACCCGTGTTGGGTCCACTTCCCTTGGTGCAAGGTTCCACAGACCCAGCCTCTGCCGTTCTGTGACCACACTTGCCACCACTGGCGGCCGCAGGGGAACTCCGTTCTAGAGATAGTGGAGCGACCGCTCACGTCCAGGTTCAATCAGGTACTAGGCTTCCCCATCCCATAATGGGTATGAGATTAGTACTTTCAAACACTTGATCACGAACACCACCACTGTCGGGCCTTAACAGATTCAATAAATAGATGGGGCAATCAGCCGACCACCAAAAGAGTTAACCATAATCCTGCCCCGTCCATTGTCCTTATAGTTGTAAACAGAAGAAAATAACCAATTCCTATAACTCGCGAGTGACAGGAAATCACTCGACTTTTACCAATTCCTATTTAAGCATTGCAACTACTCGACCCAACAGACCAATGTTCATATCAAAGGAACTATGTCATGCATCTATGGTTGCAAACAACTCCTATACGTAAATGCACAATCATGAGAAGGAAGGCATGTGCAAGTTTGGGAAGATGGGTTCATGCTCCGGGGCTTGCCTTCAAGCGGAGGGGAGGGGAACTGGTCTGCAGCTGGTGCTGCTTCGGCTTCTGGAATTGGCGGCTCTGCTACAGCTCCGTCTTCAGGCGCCGGGTGTAGCTCATAGATGCCGTCGGCGAGGTGCAACTCTACACGAATGCAAATGCAGGAGTTAGCACTTAGGCGGTTATTTCAACAACACTTGCAAGTTAAAGCTCGGACACTTGTAGCAAAGATACAGAAAAGGTGGGGGAGTTCAACTTTAGTTGGTGGAGAATAGGATAACAGGGTCGGATGGGGGTAAACTTGGGATCTGATCCTTAAAGTTAAGGAATAACTGTGCTGGGGTCCTCAGACTTAACACAGAGAAGTCCCCGATATTTAACACAGATACCCTCGGGTCAAGAAAAAAGATACAGCCGAGCCCTCGGGCGAGGCGGATAAGGGTCGGTGAAACAGACAGGGTCGAGCGAGATGGAAAAAGGGGTCGGGCGAACCGGAAAGGGGTCGGTAGCTTACCTTCAGGTCTACCGGTGAAGGTTTTGGGGTCGGGAAGGAACAGACTTGGGCGGAAAGATTTAAGCACTAAGGCTTGGGCGGCGGCGAGGTTTGACGGTGCTCCAGCGGTGGCGGAGCTTCTTGTGGGCAACAAGGAAGCTCTAGCACAGCGCGGAGGAGCAGACGGAACAATGATGGCGAAGAAACTCCGGTAGGACTCTAGTATTCCCTTTTATAGCTGTGTGGAAGAGAGAGATTTTGAGCAGCACGAAGACCAGGAAGAAAAGGATGGAGTGCGCTGCCATGGCGGTGATTGAGGGGTGATGGGCGGCGGAACAGAGCCTTGGAGATAGAGTCTTCGGCTTTCCCGGAATTTAGATTTGGCGGAGGCGAGCGGTGTCTGCTCGCGTCGGGCGGTGGATTTGACTGGCGTGTGATAGGAAAGAAGGAGTTACAAGTGAGGTTGCAACAGGTGAAGTGACAGGGTGAGCGGCGGCGCGGGCGAGCGTGAAACAGCGGCTTGCCGGGGCTCATTACTGGCGAGGTGGAAAAAGGAGTTGTCGCGGCCGGAGTCGGGGTTGGCGAGGGAGGTATCGTCGTGGAGTGAGCTCATGGGCGGCGCGACTGTGGAGAGGCGGCGGAAAAACCGGAATGCATTGGGGCTTGCAGCCAGGGATCCGAGCGAGATGATGGGCGCGGGTCGCGAGGCGGTCTGACACAGCAGCGGCAAAACTCTGCCACGGCGGCGACGGGGCACCTTGGCGCGGCCGGCGAGGGCACGAGCGAGACGAGGCGAAGCAGAAGGGGTGCAGGGGGCTTCCGCTGCGATTGGGAAGGAGGGCGCGTTAATCCATCCTGTCGCGACTGGCGACTAGGCGAGGCAGCGGGCGTCGGAGAGATCACGCCACGCGGTGGGGGAGCTCTGAAGCGGGCGCATGCTGCTCAGGCACGTCTGCCTTGGGAGATCCGGGGAAAGATTTCGGGTCCACTAGTCAGCCTTGGTTTCTCCATTGGTCCAAGATTGGAAGGAACACTGCCTTTGGACTGAGAAAGAACCAGCGGTTTTGGGTTGGGTTTTCAGGGGTCAGGACTAAGAATCAGATTTTGAGCGCTTAAGCTCAGGAAGGCTGAGACAGCGGGATTAGGGACTTCGGTTGAAGATTAAGTCGGCTGATTATCCAAGGTCGTTACAGCCTACCCCCCTTAAAAAGAATCTCGTCCCGTGATTCAGGTGTAAGGGTAACCAGTGGGGGTGTGTAGTCCTTACCTTCTTGGTTGAAAAGAAAACCTCGGAAGTGTTTGTTCAGATACTCTTCTGTTTCCCAGGTTGCTTCTTCCTCTGTGTGGTTGTTCCATAGTATCTTGTACATTTTCACAATCTGTCGCCGGGTACGTCTCTCCTTTTGGTCGAGGATCTTGGCTGGATACTCGATGTAAGTCAGGTCGGGCTTGATTTGAAATTGCTCCTGTTCCAAGACCTCGGTTGGAACTTGGACATATTTCTTCAGTTGGGATACATGGAAAACATCATGTATGGCCGAGAGCTATTCTGGGAGTTGGATCCGGTAAGCAACGGGTCCACAAATTTCCACAATCTCATAAGGACCAATGCATCGGGGAGCCAATTTTCCCTTTATTCCAAACTATTGCACTCCTTTGGTCGGGGAGACTCGAAGATATACGTGATCACCAATGTCAAACTGCAGGGGTCTCCTTCTCCTGTCGGAGTAACTCTTCTGTCGAGATTGGGCGGCCTTTAGATTTGCTTGGATTATCCTCACTTGCCTTTCTGCTTCTACTACTAAATCAGGGCCATAGGTCTGTCTTTTGCCAACTTGTGACCAATTCAACGGCGTCCGACATTTCCGACCATATAGGGCTTCAAACGGTGCCATCTTCAAGCTAGTCTGGTAGCTGTTGTTATAGGAAAACTCTGCTAAGGGTAAGCACTTATCCCAATTCTTGTCATAATGGATGACACATGCTCTCAACATATCTTCAAGGATCTGATTTACTCTTTTGGTCTGACCATCGGTTTGAGGATGATAGGTAGAGCTACGAATGAGCTTGGTGCCAAGTGATGCTTGCAGCTGTTCCCAAAAACGCGCTACAAACTGAACACCTCGATCAGATATGATCATCCTGGGAAAACCATGCAGGGAAACAATGCGGTCAAGATACAACTCCGCATATTTCTTGGTCAGGTAGGTGGTGTGAACAGGAAGAAAGTGGGCATACTTGGTAAGACGATTCACAATAACCCAAATGGAGTCATGTCACTGCGATGTAAGGGGCAGTCCAACAATGAAGTCCATGCTGATGTCTTCCCATTTCCAAGAGGGAATGGGTAGTGGCTGCAGGGTACCTGTTACCTTTAAATGGCTGGCTTTGACACGTTGACAAATGTCACATTCCGAAACATAGCGTGCAATCTCTGGCTTCATTCCACTCCACCAGAAGGTTTGACGGAGATCATGATACATCTTATTGCTGCCAAGATGGATTGAGAACTTGGAGAGATGAGCTTCATCTAGGATTTTCTTCTTCAGATTGGGATCAGATGGTACAACAAGTCGATTTCCATAATACACTCTCCCAGTCTCATCCTGTCGGAATTGCTTGTACCCTTCATCCTTCCATGAAATCTTCCTTTTGATTCGCCTTACTTCCTCATCCCCTAATTGTGCTGATCGAATTTGGTCCTCTAGAATAGACTCAAGGGATATATGGCCAAGGGTTCCATGGGAAATAATTTCCAAACTGAGCTTTCCCATTTCCTGGCACAGGGTCTCTGTGAAGTTGGTTGTCGTCAAGCAATTGCAATGAACCTTGCGGCTAAGAGCATCGGCCACCACGTTGGCCTTGCCGGGGTGATAATGCACTTCCAAATCATAATCCTTTATCAACTCCAACCATCGTCTCTGGCGCATGTTGAGGTCGGCCTGAGTGAAGATGTACTTGAGACTCTTGTGATCAGTGTAGATGTTACAGTGAGTGCCCATTAGATAGTGTCTCCATATTTTCAAGGCATGAACCACTGCTGCCAACTCAAGATCATGGGTTGGATAGTTCAGCTCATGAGGTCGCAACGCTCACGAGGCATAGGCAATGACTCGGTGGTCTTGCATAAGAACACACCCAAGTCCAGTGCCAGAGGCGTCGCAGTACACGTCAAACGGCCTAGAAGGGTCGGGTTGAGCTAAAACTGGGGCTGAGGTCAGCAGGTGTTTCAAGGTGTGGAAAGCTTCTTCACACTTGTTGCTCCACACGAATTTGGCCTCCTTCTTCAGCAGTTCAGTCATCGGCTTAGCTATCTTGGAGAAATCCGGAATGAAGCGCCGATAGTAGCCTGCTAGTCCAAGAAAACTTCGAATCTGGTGAACTGAAGTGGGTGGCTTCCAGTCCATGACTTCCTGTTCCTTGCTAGGGTTAACTGCGATGCCATTCTGAGAGATGGTGTGTCCCAAGAACTTGACACTCTCTAACCAGAATTCACACTTGGAGAATTTGCATAGAGCTGATGATCTCTCAACCGTTGAAGAACCACATGAAGATGTTCAGCATGTTCTTCTTCACTCTTAGAGTACACCAGAATATCATCAATGAATACCACCACAAACTTGTCCAGTTCGGGCATGAACACCAAATTTATGAGATACATGAAATAGGCGGGTGCATTGGTGAGTCCAAAAGACATAACCAGGTACTTGTAGAGTCCATATCTTGTGGAGAAGGCAGTTTTGGAAATGTCACAGGGTCTGATCTTGATTTGGTGGTAACTGGAACGAAGATCGATCTTGGAGAACACTCTGGCTCCAGCTAATTGATCAAACAGAACATCGATGCGGGGAAGTGGGTACTTCTTCTTGACAGTCACCGCATTGAGGGGTCGGTAGTCCACATACATGCGTAGACTTTCATCCTTCTTCTTCACAAACAAGGCTGGGCAACCCCAGGGTGAAGTACTGGGTCGGATGAAGCCTTTCTCCAGCAGATCATGTAGTTGGTTCTTCAACTCGGCCAGCTCGGCGGGTGGCATCCGATAGGGTCTCTTTGATATCGGAGCGGTGCTGGGTTGCAGTTCAATAGCGAACTCGATATCTCTGTCTGGCGGCATGCCGGGCAAGTCATCTGGGAACACATCCGGGTAATTGCGGACAACAGGAGGTTTTATATCCGGGCTTCTGATACAGGATACGCACAAGGAATTGCGTACTCAAGGGGGTCAAGGATAGGGTAGAGCTGCTATGTAAGGGTGAGTTTATGTGGAGAGCTCAGGCAGCTACGTCTAAAACCACTTGGTGTCGGGTCATCCAATCCATCCCCAAGATGATATCTATTCCTTCCAGGTCAAGGATGATGAGATTCTCCCTAAAAAGAGTTTGGCCTAGCTGGATGGGTACAAGGTTAACTATCTGGTCTGAAGCTATCTTCCCTCCCGGGGTAGAGATCACATATGACCCTTTGGTGCGGCAAACGCTCAGCTTACATCTCTCACCAGTCTTATTCCCGATGAAGCTATGGGATGCTCCCGAATCAAACAAAACAACAATAGTTTGATTATGGATAAGGAAGATACCCGTCATCATTGGCGCACCTTCGGGGAGCTCGGTCAGGCTGGTGTAGTTGAGCCGTCCTTGGCGAACCTGCACCTTGGGCCTTCTTCCTCTGTTGGCCGTGGTGTTTTGGCCAGTCCGCTGATTTTTGTTCCTGGGGAAGTCCTTGGCAAAGTGCCCTTCATTTCCGCAGGTGAAACAGCGGTTGCCATTCACAGGGCGCGGCGGTGGTAAGGTCGGCCGGGGCGCCTGCGGTTGGAATCCGGGGAAACGAGGTGCCGCGGGCGGTGGAGGGTGAGCAATCCATTGTCCCGACTGCTGTGGCCGGTGGGGCACCTGAGGGGGAACCATCCTGAATCATTGAGCGGGCGGGCTCGGTAATGCCACTAAGGCCTTCCGCTTCTGGTCGGCCTTAAGGGCTTGCATGCAGTCTTCTTGAGAGATGGCCAGATTTACCAACTCATTGTAGGTATCCACCTTGATGGGATTCAACCTCTCCTTGAGCTCCAGGCTCAAGCCTTCGCGGAACCTATCCCTCTTCTTCTCGTTGGTATCCGCGTGATAGCCGGCGTAGCGGCACAGGTCGTTGAAGGCTTGTGCGTAGTGTAGGACGTCTCGGCTTCCCTGGGTAAGGGCCAAGAACTCGTTGAGTTTGCGTTCTAGAAGACCTTCTGGAATGTGATGCCCTCTGAAAGCGGTCTTGAACTCATTTCAGCTGACAGCATGGTCGGCCGGCAGCATGGCATGGTAGTGGTCCCACCAAAGCCGGGCGGAACCACGCAGCTGTTGAGCCGCGAACCGGGCCTTATTCTGGATGGGGCACGGGGTGGTGAGGAGTTCGAACTTGGATTCGATTGTATGAATCCATGCATCAGCATCGAGTGGGTCTTCAGTCTTGTGGAAGGTCGGAGGCTGCGTGCTCAAGAAGTCCTCATATCGAGCAACTTGTGGTTGCTGATGAGCCCTCCCTCCATGGGGCTGCTGTTGTTGTCCTTGTACAATGTGCCTTAGCAGCTCAGTCTGAGCCGCTAGGATGGCTTCCAGCGAAGGTGGGGGCGGAGGCGGAGGCGGAGGAAGGTCCTGCCTCTACTCGCTGCCACTGGGCACAGAGCCAGATCGGGTGCGGTGTGCCATCTGCAAGAGTCAACGTTCCATTAATTCAAAAACCTCAAAAGTATTCCAATCATGCGGGAACGTATGCGTTAAATCCTCAAAGGCGACTCTTGCCGATAGTGCAACACAATAGCATTTCTAATTAAGGAGATATACACTTCTTTTGCCATCTCAATTAGCAACTATCTCGGTTCTGCACACAACCTCGGGAGAACCAAAACCGTATCCCATGGGTTCCATTATATCCAACCTTAGGCGCTCGGGTCGGGTGAAGCGAAATCGGGCAACAAGGGGTCGGGCAAGGCGGAGACCTGCCTCGAGGGGTCGAGCGCATCCAACCTTGCGACTCGGGGTCAGCCAAACTTTGGAACAGACCCACAGAACCTTCCCGTGCGGTTACAGCACAAAACTCACACAACGTGGCATCCAAGGTGTGTCGCAAAGGGTCAAAAGTCAAGTCAAGATCTAATTTCACCAAGACTATTTCATTGCTGTTCTCATAGCACAGGAGGAACACTCAACTCAAGGCTAACCTATTACATTGCTATCCAAAACTTAGGTTGCCGAGGAGTACAACAAAAGATTAGCTTCCTACAGTTCTCAACCTAAAAGTTATCTAGGTTGCCGACAGAGGGAACACTATGAGTCGGAGAAGGGGCGTCTCCATCTTCAATGTCCATGCTGAACGCTCCTACGACCTCCTCAGGATCCTCTTGTTCATCCAGCTGCATCTCAAGGGCATGGATAGCATCGAGCTCGGCGTGGTGCTCGTCCAAATGAGCATTAGCAACTGCGAGCTCCATCTCAGCTTCCATCTTTTCTTCGGCAAGCTGGATCATGACATTCTCCATATCTGTCACCTCTTCCTCCAGCTCAGTAATCCTAGCCTGCATGTCATGGATCTGTATGCCTCTCTGGATGAGCTGATATGACCGCTCCACCAAGTCCCTCTTGGCGGCGTTGAAATGCCCTTGGGTGTCTACGGCTATCCGAGCCAAGACAGACATAGCTCGGCCTTGAAGCTCAATTAGCCGGTACAGGGCTAACATGCACCTGGTGGTGGTAGAGATGGTGACCAACGAATGGGAGGTTGCCAACACCTCCATGTTGTTGACGCGGTCAAGCCAGGCTAGGTCCAACCGATCCCTGGCGGGAAACAAGCTGATTGGGTCCAAAGTGACCTCAAGCGGGTGTAGCCGGCAAAACTGGGTGAGGGCCTGCAGGGCAGCTGATTCCCAGGTGTCCTCCAAAGCATGACCATAGGTCAAGACCTCGAGTGGGGGCTACTCGGGCTGCACAGGGGGTGGAGGTACAACCACCTGCACGTTGCATCTCTGCACTCCGTGCTCTTGATACTCCCGTCCCACGTACAGAGGCAGGGACTGGTACCCAAACCACCTTAAGGTATCCCACAGAATAGCAGGAAAACCCTCAAAGTGTAGGCATGTAGAGTGGGAAATGCCGTCAACGCCGTAAAACACGTGCCCGGGAGTAGCCATCTGGAACCAAGAACCGAAACAATGTGAGATAGAAAAACCAAGAAGAACAGATCAAGTAGGAAAAGCACTCGGAGCTTGACCAGAGAGCAAGCTGGAAAGGAAACTAGAAATCCTTAAAGCAAAGAGGAGCTTTTCCATGGCAAGGTTGTTTTAGGGAGGTGGTTTCACAGATTTTATTTTATGACGCATGCACGACCTACTTCATCCTCTTAACCAAAACAACTGCCAAAACTTTTGTCTTATGCAGTCAGTGCCGGTGGCAAGGCAACCGGTACGTCTCTCCCTATAGTAGCTAGTCAATTTCTAGCAGCGTCTCCCTAAGCGAACGCGGTTAGTGTACCTGCAGAAAACACAACCACCTGAACCTTTCGTGCCAGCACCCACGAAAGCGTCCCTAAGCATTACCGTTCACTGTATAAATGGCACCCATGCGTTTAATGCTGCATGGACAACACAACAACCGTGGAAATAGGTTCCCTTTGAATGAAACCATATAACCCTTCGCATACTCGAGATGCGGAATCAGCGCACGTATAATAGACGTGGGCAAACAACCGTGATGATAGGCTCATTGGAATTGAACCATACCACCCTTCGTATGGATTAACATACAGAACCTGCGCACGTATGATAAATGTGGGTGAAACAACCACGATGATAGGGTCCTTTCAATAGAACTCCCTATCAACCCTCGCATACTCATGATGCGGAACTCGGCACACGTATGATACACGTGGCGAAGTGCTGGGGGTTAGCAAAATAACCAATAAGTAATAGCCACCTAAAATAACCCCAAAATCCCCTAGGGCCTCTCGTACTAAAGTCATCCTTAGCGATCGTACGAGATTTTTCAACATTTTTCTTGCAAATTTTATTTAAAAAGACGTGTTTTGGGACCCTTTGTTTTCTCTGTCCTGCTAAACCAGCTCTGGTACTAGCTGTGGCGGAACACCTCGGATTAACTCAACAAAAGCACAGTTAAGTCGCTTAATACATGATCCTCATGCCTTAATCAAGTTAAATCGATGTGCCGTCGGATTTCATCCGATTTAACCACTTAACAGGACCGAGTTAGCAAAACTCACCCGAAGGAGAGTGGTTCCAGAGAATACAACAGATCCACCCTTTGATTAACATTTCATGACATACTGTTTGAAAATCAGAGTTTTACAAGTTCTGAAGGAACAACAGAAGGTAAAAACATCGCGGAAGCTATCATCGGGGTCGGATGTCCTTGGTGAGGCCAGCCAGGACATCAATGATCCCATTCCCTGCCGTCCGAGGAAGGATCCCACTTGACCGTCCACCCAGGAGGAAGCTGGGGTGGCCAAGTGCAACAGCAAGCTCAGAAGCTTCAACTTCACCTGAAAGAGAAGCCACAACAAGGCTGAGCTGCTAAGCTCAACAAGACTTAACCGACCGGTGGGAAAAACTACTCCACCACGTCTAGACATGCAAGGCTCTTTGGCTGAGGGGTTTTGTTGCCAAAAGCGACTATGTTAGATCCTTGCTTTCAAAGTTTTAGCTCAGATTCTAAGTTCATTAACCAGTCTAGGTTGGCAACTTACATTAAGCAAACATAGATCCAACTTTATGTATATAAGCTGAACATCAAGACCATGTCATCATCAGACTCCTTCATTACTCAGAGTAGCATTGCGATCAAGCAGTCTCAAACTGTGAGAGGCAGACGAATCGATTCAAGTTCTTTAACCATGCATGGTGAACCTAACCTCATGATATCCGCGCACCACCGAGGATCGCTTCCTGTGTCGGCCTTCCCCATCAATTTCCTAACCCGTGTCGGGTCCACTTCCCTTGGTGCAAGGTTCCACAGACCCGGCCTCTGCCGTTCTGTGACCACACTTGCCACCATGTGCGGCCGCAGGGGAACTCTGTTCCAGAGATAGTGGAGCGACCGCTCACATCCAGGTTCAATCAGGTACTAGGCTTCCCCATCCCATAATGGGTATGAGATTAGTACTTTCAAACACTTGATCACGAACACCACCACTGTCGGGCCTTAACAGATTCAATAAACAGACAGGGCGATCAGCCGACCACCAAAAGAGTTAACCATAACCCTGCCCCATCCATTGTCCCTATAGTTGTAAACAGAAGAAAACAACCAATTCCTATAACTTGCGAGTGACAGGAAATCACTCGACTTTTACCGATTCCTATTTAAGCATTGCAACTACTCAACCCAACAGACTAGTGTTCATATCAAAGGAACTATGTCATGCATCTATGGTTGCAAACAACTCCTATACGTAAATGCACAAGCATGAGAAGGAAGGCATGTGCAAGTTTGGGAAGATGGGTTCATGCTCCGGGGCTTGCCTTCAAGCGGAGGGGAGGGGAACTGGTCTGCAGCTGGTGCTGCTTTGGCTTCTGGAATTGGCGGCTCTACTACAGCTCCATCTTCAGGCGCCGGGTATAGCTCATAGACACCGTCGGTGAGGTGCAACTCTACACGCATGCAAATGCAGGAGTTAGCACTTAGGCGGTTATTTCAACAACACTTGCAAGTTAAAGCTCGAACACTTGTAGCAAAGCTACAAAAAAGGTGGGGAAGTTCAACTTTAGTTGGTGGAGAACAGGATAACAGGGTCGGATGGGGGTAAACTTGGGATCTGACCCTTAAAGTTAAGGAATAACTGTGCTGAGGTCCTCAGACTTAACACAGAGAAGTCCCTGATATTTTACACAGATACCCTCGGGTCAAGGAAAAAGATACAGCCGAGCCCTCGGGCAAGGCGGATAAGGGTCGGCGAAATAGACAAGGTCGGGCGAGACGGAAAAAGGGGTTGGGCAAACTGGAAAGGGGTCGGCAGCTTACCTTCAGGTCTACTGGTGAAGGTTTTGGGGTCGGGAAGGAACAGACTTTGGGGGAAAGATTTAAGCACTAAGACTTGGGTGGCGGCGAGGTTTGACGGTGCTCCGGCAGCGGCGGAGCTTCTTGTGGGCAACAAGGAAGCTCTAGCACAACGCGGAGGAGCAGACGGCTTGGTGGATTGGGGAGAAGCGGGTTTGAGCGGAGAGGGGAACTTTGCAAGAGCTCAGCGGGAGTGCTCAAGTGCGTTCAGAGTATGAGCGGTGGAACAGCGATGGCGAAGGAACTCCGGTGGGACTCTGGTATTCCCTTTTATAGCTATGCGGAAGAGAGAGATTTTGAGCAGCATGAAGACCGGGAAGAAAAGGATGGAGTGCGCTGCCATGGTGGTGATTGAGCGGTGATGGGCGGCGGAACAGAGCCTTGGAGATAGAGTCTTCGACTATTGGGCACTGGAGACAAGGCCGGCGCAGGCGCGGCTTTGCTGGGATTTAGATTTGGCGGAGGCAAGCGGTGTCTGGTTGCGTCGGGCGGCGGATTTGACTGGCGTGTGACAGGGAAGAAGGCACTACAAGCGAGGTTGCAACAGGCGAAGTGACAGGGCAAGCGACGGCGCGGGCAAGCGCGAAACAGCGGCTTGCCGGGGCTCATTACTGGCGAGGTGGAAAAAGGAGCTGTCGCGGTCGGAGTCGGGGTTGGCAAGGGAGGTATCGTCGCGGAGCGAGCTCGTGGGTGGCGCGACGGTGGAGAGGCGGCGGAAAAATCGGAATGCATCGGGGCTTGCAGCCGGGGATCCGGGCGAGATAATGGGTGCGGGTCGCGAGGCGGTCTGACGCAGCAGCGGCAAAACTCTACCACGGCGGTGACGGGGCACCTTGGCGCGGCCTGCGAGGGCGCGAGTGAGACGAGGCGAAGCGGAAGGGGTGCAGGGGGCTTCCACTGCGATTGGGGAGGAGGGCGCGTTGATCCATCCTGTCGCGACCAGCGACTAGGTGAGGCGGCGGGCGTCGGAGAGATCACGCCATGCGGCGGGGGAGCTCTGAAGCGGGCGCATGCTGCTCAGGTGCGTCTGCCTCGGGAGATCCGGGGAAAGATTTCAGGTCCACCAGTCAGCCTCGATTTCTACACTGGTCCAAGATTGGAAGGAATACTTCCTTTGGACTGAGAAAGAACTAGCGGTTTTGGGTTGGGTTTTCAGGGGTCGGGACTAAGAACCGGATTTTGAGCGCTTAAGCTCAAGAAGGCTGAGACAGCGGGATTAGGGACTTCGGTTGAAGATTAACTTGGCTGATTATCCAAGGTTGTTACAGTTTGTAGCACGCTTTTGGGAGCAGTTGCAGTTTTCACTTGGCACTAAATTAATTCGTAGTTCCACATATCATCCTCAAACCGATGGACAAACTGAAAGGGTTAACCAGATTTTGGAAGATATGCTACGCGCCTGTGGCATTCATTATGACGAGAACTGGGATAAGTGTTTGCCATTAGCGGAATTCTCATACAACAATAGTTACCAAGATAGCCTGAAAATGGCGCCTTTTGAAGCCTTGTATGGACGTAGATGCCGAACTCCGCTAAGTTGGTCGCAACCCGGAGAGCGAACAGTGTATGGACCTGACCTTGTCATGAAGGCCGAAGAAAAAGTGAGAGTTATCCACGAAAATCTCAAGGCCGCCCAATCTCGACAAAAGAGCTATTCCGATCAAAGAATAAGACCTATCCAATTTGAGGTTGGGGATTTTGTATACCTGCGGGTTTCACCGACCAAAGGCGTACAATGTTTTGGAGTAAAAGGAAAGTTGGCTCTGCGCTACATTGGTCCCTATGAGATTGTAGAAGTTTGTGGACCCGTAGTGTATCGTGTTAAACTTCCAGAGAAGATTGCAGTGATACACGATGTTTCCATGTCTCACAACTCAAGAAGTGCATTCGGGTTCCAACTGAAATCATTGCCCCGGAAGAATTGGAGATCGAACCTGATTTATCATACAAAGAGTATCCTGTTAAGATCCTTGACCGGAAAGAAAGGTATACTCGTAGGCAAATGGTAAAAATGTACAAAATTCAGTGGAGTAAACATACGGAAGACGAAGCGACATGGGAGACGGAAGAGTATCTCAACGCTAACTTCCGCGGTTTTCTTTTCGACCAGGGAGGTACGTTGAACCGGCCACACTAGTTCTTTCTGCACTTGAATCTTGGGGCAAGATTCCTTTAAGGGGGGTAGGCTGTAACAACTCTACCTAATTTAAGTGCTTTTAAAAGTAAACCAGTGGTTAATCCCTAATTAAAGAGGTGAAATGACCATTTTAACCCTAAGAAGCTCTTTTTGGAGTTTGAAATAAAACATGGAATTTTATATGCAAACTTAAAATTCTGCCCAAATAAGAGTTGTAACACTTTTAATTTCAAACAACTTTTGTTAAACGAAATTTGACTAATGCAGAGTGGAAGGAAGTCAAAAACAGCAATCAATACCGGAGTATCAAAGTCCTGGAATTCAAGTTTTCCTCCAACTTTGCAAGCTGTTATCTCACGATTTCCTATCTAAACTCAAGTCAGGCTCTTAATAAAAGTTGTATTCCCTCGAGTGTGTTCCAACTTTGTTACACTGAACCAAGTCCAAATCGGGTCAGAACCTGTTTAAAATCTTGGTCAAAGTAAGGTAAAACAGTCAACTCAGCCCCTGAGCCCCACAACGCTAAGTCTGAAAAACTGCTCAGAGTGCACCTCTTGGCGAGGGCTTTCCTCCAAATTTTTGAACTAAACTCAAGAAATACCCTAAATAGAAGTTGAAGTCCTCAATTTGGAGAGCAATTCCTCAAATAACACCTTAGTCTAATTAACCTCAGAAGCTACCCAAAAATGGAGCCAAAGATGGCTAAACCTCTGAATTCCACCTCTCCGGCCAAAATTGGCTAAGTCTGGATTTCCAGATTTTTAGCAAACTTTGGCACGAGATATCTCCAAATCCTTTCACAATCTAAACCAGCACCTTAAACCAACATTGAAATACGTCCAGAGTTGAAAAAGTTTGTTTAAAAGAGTTTTGGAAGTTGTGTTGCAAAATCTTGAGATAGGATCTCCCAAAGCTGGTCGGGCTTACTGCCCAAAGGGGGCCTCGACGCCCGCGCGCCAGAGCACGTTCGCCCGTGCACCGCGCGCCGCGTGGCCACTGGCCACCGACAGCTCACCGGCGCCCTATCCCCGGCGAGATAGCGACAGGGCAAGGGCCACAGCGCCCAACCCACGCCTGCGACAGGATGGGGCGAACGTCGGGCTGGCCAACCGCCGTCCGCGCGCGTGTCCTTTTCCCTCTGCCGCGGCTCTGCTCCGCCAACCGCGCTCTGCCCGTCCGCCGGAGAAGCTGCCACGCCGACGACGTCCCGCGCCTCTGCCCGCTCGCCCAACCCTCACGGTAGCCCTTCGCTTCGCCCGCCCGACAGACCAGAAGCCCAAGACGCGCGCCGCCCAAGGCCAATTGCCGCCGGAGACCACCCGGAGCTCCGCCTCCTCTGCCCAATGGTGCCGCTGGCCAATGGCTGCCTCGCCCGCGCACCCGCCGCCCCCGGCCTTATCCGTCCCCCACTGGAGCGCCCCCTCGACCCTCCGCTCCACCGCTGCCCTATAAAAAGGTCCCCCTCGCCGGCAACACCACCCTTTTGCCACTGCCCACAGTCGCGCCATCGCTTCCTCCTCTGTGCCGCCGCTAAGCTTCCGTGGAGCTCACCCCTCCGTGCCACCCCGCACTCCGGCGACTTCGCCGCCCGCTTTGCCACCCCTCCGCACACGTCTCCGAGCAGCCCGTGGCCTCCCCGGCGCCGCTGGTGCGCCGGCACGCCGCCTGCACCGCCGCCAGCCAAGCTCTGCCACCGCCACAGCGTTCGGATCCCCACCGGCCATCTCCGTCGCCCCAACCACGCCAAACCGAGCTTAGGTGAGCCCCCGCACCCCTCCAGCCACTTGTTGCCCCATCCTCGTCGGCGAACCACTGGGAATTTTCCCGCCGCCGCCGCGCGCGCCCCGGGGACTACATTGCATCGTCCCCATTCTTTCCAGGGGCCTGGGTGCAAAACTCAAGGACCCTTGCGTAGTTAAACCTTAAACCTAGGGGCTAGCTTGCAAGTTTGCCACATCTTTTCTTTTAATAATAGGCAGAAATATGGTTGAACTTTGGAAATGCCCAGTAAATCGTAGAAAAATCATAAAAGTGCCAAAACCACTTTTGTTGGAATCCTTGCTCTGTCTAGTTCCTAAGAAAAATAAGTTTGCTCATGTTACTGTTGTAAATAATATCCTATGCTTTTAATCTTGGTTTAGGCCTTTTAAATCCTAACAAATAGAAGAAAAGTGGGAAAAATGTGAGACCAACTCTGTGATGCTTGTTTCTATGTATAGAAGTTCAGAAAAATGGTTAGGGCTTTGGTCTAACACTTTAAGTCACTGTTTTGACTTTAAATTGGTAATCTATACATAAATCTTCCTTTTTGCATAAGTTTTGTTTCAGAGCTCAGAAAAATGTGAAACTAGTTGGGTTAATTTTGTTTTGCTGTGAAGTTTGCAGGAAAAATATAAATTGTTGTGCAAATCAGAAAGAAAAACACCTTCCTTGCTAAGTATGTTTAATTAAAAAGGGAAATAGAGTAAATAGTTAACCTTCTCCAAAAATTCTGAAAAATTCACCAAAGCTCCTGTAACCTACCCTTAATACACTGGTTAAGTTTCACCCCCTGTTGCACAATAACTTTGAAGATAGAAAAAGCTAAGTTCATTTTACCTTTAATAATAAAATGCATGTAACCCCTTTTTAAGTCATCCTTTGGCCCCCAAACTTTTGCAGTAACTTAGTGATGGCTTAAGTGAGGTGCTGTGATTTTATCAGTACCTTTAGCCACTGTTTGGATATGAAGTCATTTTGGTTAATTAATCAACCTAAAGGAATAAAAGGAAAGCACAAATTCTATTTCGATAAATAAGTGGAAATTTAAAGAGGTACATAAAAATATTCAGAAGTAAGTAATTATTCTAATGCACCCAAACCACCCAAACACGTCCTTTCACTCTCTTTATGCAACTCTAAGTGCAAGAAAACTATATATGTACAGAATTGCCATCCAACTCGAACTCAAGTTTAAACCAACCACATTCGTTGAAATTGCATGAAAGTTTAACCTCGTTGAAGTGAATGTGGCTGTTGTAATTCCTTGTCTTAAGCTGTGCCTTGTGTCGTTGAATGAACGCGCGAGTCCAACTAAACTTTTGCATGTGCATGTCGTATAGAAGCAAATCTCGCCGACGGAACCTATGAGCTCCACCCGGCACCGGAGGAAGACCCCGCTGCGGAGCTTCACCCCTTGGAAGGCGAGCCCGAACTGGATCAAGATCCCGAGGACCCGCTAACTTTTCCTGAAGGCAAGCCCCAGAGCATAAATTCCTATCTTGAATACTTGCAATACTATTGAATACTTTGATTGCGCATTTACGTTTCTAGGAGTTGTAATGAAACCTTAGATGCATGAACTTAGTGCCTTGTTTGAATACTAGTTGCTAAAGTCGAGTAGTTGCAATGCTTAATAGGCTTCGGTAAAAGTCGAGTGATTTCCTATCACTCACGAGTTATAGGAGTTGAATGTTTTATTTATGTTGCAACTATAAGGATGACGGACGGGGTCGGGCTTATGTTCGATACTTGGTGGTTTTCCCCGTCTGTCTAAATGAAATTAATCTAAGGTCGAAATGTGTCGGTGTTCGTGATCAAGTGTTTGAAAGTACTAATCTCATACCTAGTATGGGATGGGGAAGCTTAGTACATGATTGAACTAGGGCGTGGCATACCCTCCGGCTGTCCTTGGAACGTCGTTCCCATGGTGCATCATGTGGGTGCAAGTGCGGTCATAGTACGGCAGAGGCCGGGATTATGGAACATTGCATGCCAAAGGCAGATTGCCCTGACACGTGCCTAAGGATCGATGGGGATGGCTGACAAATGAAGCGACCCTTCATGGTGCGCGGATGTCGTGAGATTAGGTTCACCATGCATGGTGATGAGGACACCACAAGTACATCTACACCAGCAGCACCTCAGGCGCCTCCAGTTGCTCCTCCACCTCAGGCGCCTACAGTTGATCATCCAGTTGGGCCAATCACTCGGGCCCGTGCGAGAGACTTAAACTTCATCATGGTGTTAAGGAACGAAGGCCCATCGGAATAGGAAGATGGCCCAACAAGGCAGCCCAGGTGGGGCGCCTAGGGTTGGGCGCGCGTGACCCCTTCGGACTCCAGGGGCTGCGCCCCCTTTATTTAGTCCGAGTCCTTTTTGTTTACGACTTGAGTTTTGTTTTACATCTAGCTTTAGCTACTCTTGAACACGCGCAAATACGCGCTGTCCTTGTGTGATTCAGAACTCCACCTTCGAGTGATATTTAGATTGCTCGCCTCTTTTTCTTGTTTGTTCTTCGATTGCGGACAGGAATCGATCTTCGTGATCAGGCTGATCTCGCACCGGCGAGGTTGGTAACCATCAGGAGTTGGTTCAGCGATTGCATTGGCGCTTCGGGTTCGCTCGTCGTAGTCGGATCGTGAGGGTCTACTTCCACCAAGTCGAATTTATCTCCACTCACCGAAAGATCGGGCACTCCGACTCTATCAAGTGGTATCAGCTTTCCAGGTTGATCGGTGAGTTTTACCGAGTGTTTTTCCCTTCCTACAGTCCACAAAAACCAAAACGAATCTTTTTCAGGTTAGATCCTTTGTCCCAGCAACCGTTTAGCCTCGCACATTCTTTCAATAAGTGTCTTTGTTGAATTTGTGTGGCTACTCGTTCAATTGTTGCTGGTTACTTGTGTTTAATCTCTTGTTTCTCGTGTTTCCTCTAACCCTAGTTTTCGCCGCCGCCGCCGTTCCGCTGCTCGCCAACCCTACCACGCCACGCCCACCGCCCCCCTTCGCGACAACCGCGCCGCGCCATCCCACCCCTCCGATCGCCCCCTCCCCTATCCAAAAAAAAAAGAAAGATAGAAAGCAATCACAAAAAAAAGGAAAGTGCAAAAAAAAAAGGAAAGAAGCAAAAAAAAAAAAAAAGTCCAACAGGGAGAAGGAAGGTGATCCGGTTTTGTTTCGGTGGAAACTCCCTTTGCGCGCGCCGTGAACCCCCCTGGGTCACGACTCTCCGGGGCAACTCCGCACCCCCCCACGCATACCGCACCCCCCCCCCACGCATTCCGTGCTAGCTTTTCATATCCGTATCTCTCTTTCTTGGTACATTTTTCTGAGGTCCGCCTTCCTCTAGAGAGAGAGAGAGTGTGTGTGCTTTCGGAATACCCCTGTACTTTCGGAAAAAAGTGTGTGCCATAATTTGCTATTTGTGATCCTCTGTGTTCATATTATCAGTTTTGGGGCACCCTCTGTGAAAAAAAAACAGAAAAAAAAAACAAAAGAGGTGAGCCCTCTCCACCTTTGCCTCTGTTCTTTCGATTTCCCTTGTTACCAGCAACTCTTGTTACGTGTTTGGCACTATAATTCAACTTTGCATTATTGTTTGATTGTGCTAATCCTTTATTTGAGTGCAGCCTTCCCAAAAATCCACATAGTTCTACGACGAGCAGCTTTTTTTTCTCTAGGCAATCGCTCCTCCAATCTTTCACAAGTTCCACCGGTTGGTTGCAGTTCGCCCCTGTGTGCGTGGTAAGAACGGATAAGAATTTGATAACAGCACTAGTGTGAGCGCCTTGTGAGCCGTTACACCCCTGTTTTGTCGTCGCTTTTGTTCTTGTATTTGCGCTAACCATGGCAGATGATGTCGATGCGGGGGCTAACCAGCTGCAGGGCATACGGGCGCAAGTTGAAGGGCTTGTCACCGACATTCAGACGATCCATGAACGGCTGGACTCGACGATCTCCTCGACGACCGAGCGGTGTGATCAGCTCGACCTTGCACAGACGGCCGCTAAGGCCACACTCGACTCAGTTGTGGCAAGACTCGATGCATTGCACACAACAGTCGCAGAGTTGCAGCAGGGTTATGGTGGTGACTCGGACCAGGACGATGGTGACCGCCGAGGCCGTGCCCGCCGCGTGCCACGCCGTCCCGGTGGTAATTATTCCTTTTCCAAGATTAAATTTAAAATTCCACCTTTTAATGGCAAATATGATCCTGCTGCATATCTTGATTGGGAATTAGAAGTTGAACAGAAATTTTCATGCCATGATATTCTTGCTCATTCTCAAGTTAAAGCTGCTATTAGTGAATTTACTGATTTTGCTTTAATTTGGTGGCGTGAATATAAACACAAACATCCCAATACCATTCCAACCACTTGGGAGCAATTAAAAACTGCTATGCGCCACAGATTTGTGCCTTCTTATTATGCTCGCGATTTGCTTAATAAAATGCAACGTTTTCA
Source organism: Setaria italica (assembly GCF_000263155.2). Lineage (NCBI taxonomy): Eukaryota > Viridiplantae > Streptophyta > Magnoliopsida > Poales > Poaceae > Setaria > Setaria italica. The sequence goes on along the minus strand of NC_028456.1, from coordinate 8,063,647 downwards.
GCAAGGTTCCAAATCTGTTGAGGAGTATTTCCAGGAATTACAAATAGGCATGATTCGTTGTGGGTTATTGGAGGAAAACGACGCTGCTATGGCACGTTTTCGTGGTGGTTTGAACCGCGAAATTCAGGATATACTTGATTATAAGGACTACACAGATATGACAACATTATTTGAATATGCTTGCAAAGCTGAACGTGAAGTGCAGGGACGCCGCTCGAAGACATATTCTAACTCTTTTGCAGGAAGAAGCTCGACATCCAACTCCGCACCCGCTCTCCATGCGCCCCCCACGCCCACCACTACACCGCGCGAGCGAACGGCCAAACCTGCCAGCGCTGCCCCTTCCACAGGCGCCGCCCCTCCCACAGGCCGTACTCTGGATATTCAGTGTCATCGTTGCAAAGGATTTGGCCATGTGATTCGGGACTGTCCGAACAAGCGCACTTTGCTTCTTCGTGATGATAGTGAGTACTCTTCCGCTAGTGATTCTGAAGATACTCGACATGCGATGCTTGCCACTGACCATGCAGCTATGGAGGTACATGTCAACCCGGGCGATGCCGATAGGTATGAAAGTCTTGTTGTGCAGCGTGTTCTTAGTACACAGGTCGCCCCGTCCGAGAAGAATCAGCGACACACTCTTTTCCATACCAAGGGCGTTGTGCAGGAGCGGTCGATTCGCATCATCATCGACAGCGGCAGCTGCAACAATTTGGCGAGTACCACGCTGGTTGAAAAGTTGTCTTTACCCACTCGTAAGCATCCACATCCATATCACATTCAATGGCTTAATGATGGTGGGAAAATTAGAATTACTCGATCAGTCCGTGTTCCTTTCTCCATGGGTGCTTATTCTGATTTTGTCGATTGTGATGTTATTCCCATGGAAGCATGCTCTCTGTTACTTGGGCGACCTTGGCAATATGATACTGATAGCTTGCATCATGGTCGTTCAAATCACTATTCTTTCATGTTTAAGGGTCAGAAAATAATTATACATCCCATGACACCTGAACAAATTCTTAAAGATGATCTTGCTAGAGCTGCTAAAACTGCTAAACAACTTGAACCATCGACATCTATTAATTCTGAAATCAAGTTGAATGCTCCTGTTTTGCTTGCCACACATGCTGATTTTGATGAGTTACGCGATGCTCCTTTGCCATGCTATGCCCTTATATGCTCTAGTGTGCTCGTTTCACTTGATGATGCACCATCTTTGGATATTCCCCCTGCAGTTGCTAACATTTTGCAGGAGTACGCTGATGTCTTTCCAAAAGATTTGCCACCAGGACTCCCACCACTTCGTGGCATTGAGCACCAGATCGACCTCATTCCCGGCGCACAGCTTCCGAACCGCGCATCGTACCGTACAAATCCGGATGAGACGAAGGAAATCCAGCGCCAGGTACAGGCGTTGCTTGACAAGGGTTATATTCGTGAGTCTCTTAGCCCTTGCTCCGTTCCCGTGTTACTTGTTCCAAAGAAAGATGGCTCATGGCGTATGTGTGTAGACTGTCGTGCTATTAATAACATTACCATTCGCTACCGATACCCTATACCACGCCTTGATGATATGCTAGATGAGCTTAGTGGTGCCATTATTTTCACTAAGATTAATTTGCGTAGTGGCTACCATCAGATTCGCATGAAATTAGGTGATGAATGGAAAACGGCTTTTAAAACGAAATTTGGGTTATATGAATGGTTGGTTATGCCGTTTGGTTTGACAAATGCGCCCAGCACATTTATGCATTTGATGAATGAAGTTCTGAGGCCCTTCATAGGATTGTTTGTAGTTGTCTATTTTGATGATATCCTCATTTACAGCAAGTCTATGGAAGAGCATTTAGAACATTTGCGTGCTGTTTTTGATGCGTTGCGTGCGGCCCATTTATTTGCTAACCTCGAAAAATGCATGTTTTGCACACAACGTGTCTCGTTTCTTGGCTATGTTGTTACTCCACAGGGCATTGAGGTGGATAGCAGCAAGATTGATGCCATTCGGGAGTGGCCTACACCGACGACGGTCACACAAATTCGAAGCTTTCTTGGCCTTGCAGGTTTCTACCGCCGGTTTGTTCGTGATTTTAGCTCCATTGCAGCGCCTCTACATGAGCTTACAAAGAAGGATGTTCCCTTTGCTTGGAGTGATTCGCAAGAGGTTGCGTTCAGCACCTTGAAAGATAAGTTAACCAATGCTCCTCTCTTGCAGTTGCCTGATTTTACTAAAGTGTTTGAGCTTGAATGCGATGCTAGCGGTATTGGGCTAGGTGCTGTTTTGTTACAAGAAGGAAAACCTGTTGCTTACTTTAGCGAGAAATTAAGTGGTGCTAGCTTGAATTATTCTACTTATGATAAGGAGCTTTATGCTTTAGTGCGCACTTTGCATACTTGGCAGCACTACCTTTGGCGTCTACAAGACGCATGAAGTGCTGGCTGCCCACTTCTTTTGGCCCCGAATGCGCGCTGATGTTGAGCGCCTTGTTGCACGCTGCACTACTTGCCAGAAAGCTAAGTCACGATTGAACAACCATGGTTTGTACATGCCTTTGCCTGTTCCTACTTCCCCTTGGCTTGATATTTCTATGGACTTTGTTTTGGGATTGCCTAGAACTAAGAAGGGGAGGGACAGTATTTTTGTGGTTGTTGATCGTTTCTCCAAAATGGCTCATTTTATACCTTGTCATAAGACTGATGATGCTAGCAATGTTGCTGAATTGTTCTTTCGCGAGATTATTCGTTTGCATGGTATTCCAAATACAATAGTCTCTGATCGTGATGCTAAGTTTCTCAGTCATTTTTGGAGATCACTGTGGAATAAAATGGGAACTAAATTGCTGTTTAGCACCACTTGTCACCCTCAGACTGATGGACAAACTGAGGTGGTTAATCGAACCTTGTCCACTATGCTTAGGGCTGTTTTAGATAAACACTTGAAACGTTGGGAAGATTGCTTGCCTCATGTTGAGTTTGCTTATAATCATGCAACGCATTCTTCTACAAAGATGTGTCCTTTTCAAGTTGTTTATGGGTATATTCCTCGGGCGCCTATTGATTTGTTTGCACTTGATGCCGAGGACGCCCCACACATAGATGCCGCTGCACATGTTGATCAAATGATTAGCTTGCATGAGCATACTCAACAAAACATTGCTGCTGCTAATGCTAAATATCAGGTTGCGGGTAGTAAAGGGAGAAAACATGTTACTTTTGCACCGGGTGATCTGGTTTGGTTGCATTTGAGAAAGGATCGTTTTCCTACCTTACGTCATTCTAAATTGATGCCACGTGCTGCTGGTCCTTTTAAAGTGCTAACCAAGATTAATGATAATGCTTATATCCTTGACCTGCCTGCGGAGTTTGGTGTTTCCACGAGTTTTAATGTTGCAGATTTGAAACCGTATGTGGGCGAAGATGAGGAGTTGCCGTCGAGGACGACTTCAGTTCAAGAAGGGGAGGATGATGAGGACACCACAAGTACATCTACACCAGCAGCACCTCAGGCGCCTCCAGTTGCTCCTCCACCTCAGGCGCCTACAGTTGATCATCCAGTTGGGCCAATCACTCGGGCCCGTGCGAGAGACTTAAACTTCATCATGGTGTTAAGGAACGAAGGCCCATCGGAATAGGAAGATGGCCCAACAAGGCAGCCCAGGTGGGGCGCCTAGGGTTAGGCGCGCGTGACCCCTTCGGACTCCAGGGGCTGCGCCCCCTTTATTTAGTCCGAGTCCTTTTTGTTTACGACTTGAGTTTTGTTTTACATCTAGCTTTAGCTACTCTTGAACACGCGCAAATACGCGTTGTCCTTGTGTGATTCAGAACTCCACCTTCGAGTGATATTTAGATTGCTCGCCTCTTTTTCTTGTTCGTTCTTCGATTGCGGACAGGAATCGATCTTCGTGATCAGGCTGATCTCGCACCGGCGAGGTTGGTAACCATCGGGAGTTGGTTCAGCGATTGCATTGGCGCTTCGGGTTCGCTCGTCGTAGTCGGATCGTGAGGGTCTACTTCCACCAAGTCGAATTTATCTCCACTCACCGAAAGATCGGGCACTCCGACTCTATCACATGGTTAATAAATTCGAATCGATTCGTCTGCCTCTCACAGTTTGGGACTACTTGATCGCTATTCTGCATTGAGTAACGATGAAACATGATTACGAGATTAAGTTGATGCTTGTTGTTTAACTACTTGGAAATCATGCTTGTTTAGTATAAGTTGCTAATCTAGACGGGATAAAGAACGTAGAACTTGAGCTAAAATATTGAAAGTAAGGACCGACTTTAGACGCTTTTGGCAAAGAACTCCCAGAGCCAGAAAGCCTTGCATATCTAGGTCTTGGTAAAGATTTTCACTCGACGGGTCAATCTTGCTGACTATTAGTTGCTCAGCCTTGTTGTGGCTTAATCTTTTCAGGTGATGTCAATAGTTTGGTTGCCGGTACCACTTGGCCTACCTAGCTCCCTCCGGTCTGGACAGTCGAGTGGGATCCCTCCTCGGACAGCGAGGGAAGGGATTTTTGATGTCATGATCGCCTCTGTCGTGATGTCATGTATTGATATTTAGCTTCCGCTTGTTTTATCCGACTTTGCGAACCTTGCAACTTGTTTGAATTTCAGAAACTCTTATGTAATAATTCGTGAGACTAAGTTAATGTGATGGAATGTTGTAATCTCTGTGCTACTCACCTTTGTGTGAGCGATGCTTCTCGATCCTGTTTATGTGGTTAATCGGATGAAATCCGACGGTTGACCAGGTTGACTTGCTTAAAGTGCATAATCGCGTGTCAGGCGACTTCAATGCATTTTAGTCAGGTTAATTTGGGCGGTTCCGCCACACCTACTCACCGAGGTTCCACAGTACAGCTGGGGTTCAGCTGTGCTGGCGGCCACGTACAGGGGTCTTTGCACGGGCTGCATGAAGGTAACTTCGGTGGAGCCAATCTTCCTTGGCTGCCTGCTGCTGCTTCAGCTTTGGGCCTACGAGCGGTTCCCGATAGGGCGACCTCATGTGGACATGTCTCCCTACCCTGGGGGTTTCAACGAGGACGACGTCAACAAGCCCATGATGGGGTCGTTGTGGTGCCGGAGGAGGGTATGGTTCTTCTACTACTATTTTTTGATTCATATTACACTTTGGAATTTTCGAGGTCCTAACTGAGAAATTGTGATTATATTTGTTGCAGGTGGTTTGGATGGGGGTGCAGACAAAGAAGTCGTACCTGAACTTCATCGGTATGTTCAACGCTCTGGTCGACACCGACGTGAGGTGGAGACCCTACACCTTCGAGGAGGAGGAGGCTCGTGCCCTGCATGGCCTGTCTTCGCTATGCTATCGGGACATGGTGTACTGGAGGACGAGGCGGCTAGTAGTCTACGACATCCACATCGAGGACTACTGTGGCGGATCCACTTCGGATTAGCTTGATTAAACAGGGTTAAGCCACCTAACATGCGACAACCATGCCTAAGCCAAGTTAACACGAAGTGCCGTCGGATTTTATCCGATTAACCACTTGGATAGGATCGAGTTAGCAAACTCACACGAAGGTGAGTGGTTCTAGAGAATACAATGAGTCCACTGAGTTAAACAATTTAACCATTTAGTTCGGCCATAAAAACCAACATCAGAGTTTTACAAGGTTCAAAAGAAAACCACAGAAGGTAAAACCACTAGCGGAAGCAATTCGTCGGGGTTGGACATCCCTGGTGAGGCCAGCCGGGACATCACTGGTCCCTCTCCTCGCCGTCCAAGGAGGGATCCCACTCGACCATCCAGCCCGGCGGGAGCTGGGGCGGCCAAGCGCCAGCAAGAGAGGGGTCGGGAGCAGCAGCCTCACCTGAAAAACAGGAGCCACAACAAGGCTGAGCTACTAAGCTCATCAAAACTTAACCGATAGGAGTAAACTACTCCTCCTTCTAGACATGCAGGGCTTTTTGGCTGGGGGGGGGGGGTTTGTTTGCCAAAAGCACTAAGTAAAACCTATTTTCAAGTTTTAGCTCTGATTCTACGTTCATTAACCGGTCTAGGTTTGCAACCTGTTCTAAGCAATCATAGAACCAAACAAGATGTGTTTTTATATCAACAAACACCATGTCATCATCAGATTCCTCATTTACTCAGGGTGACATAGCGATCAAGCAATCTCAAACTGTGAGAGGCAGACGAATCGATTCGAGTTCTTTAACCACGCATGGTGAACCTAGCCTCACGACATCCGCGCACCTGGAGGTCGCTTCCTGTGTTAGCCTTCCCCATCAATCCCCTAACCCGTGTCGGGCGCATTTCCTTTGGTGCAAGGTTCCACAGACCCGGCCTCTGCCGTCCTGTGACCACGCTTGCCACCACGTGCGACAACCAGCAGGGGAAACTCCGTTCCAAGAACAACGGGGCGACCGCTCACGTCTAGGTTCAATCCGGTACTAGGCTTCCTCATCCCATACTAAGTATGAGGCTAGTACTTTCAAACACTTGATCACGAACACCACCACTGTCGGGCCTTAGCAAGTTTTCATAGATAGACGGGGCAACCATCCGACCACCAAAGAGTTACCAAAACCCTACCCCGTCCATCGTCCTTATGGTTATGGCAGAAAGAGTAGACATGCAACTCTTACAACTCGCGAGTGACAGGAAATCACTCAACTTTTACCGTCTCCTAGTTAAGCAAGGCAACTACTCGGTCCAACAGCTAGTGCTCAGATCATGGGGATAACTAAGTCATGCATCTAGGGTTTCAAACAACTCCTATACGTAAATGCACAAGCATGTTACAGAAGGCATGCGCAAGTCTGGTAAAACACGCAGGGTTTTCATGCAACCGGGGCTTGCCTTCGAGCAAAGAGGAAGGAAACTGCTCGACTTCGGGGGCGACTTCGGCTTCAGTGGGCAGGAGCTCAGCTACAGCTTCGTCTTCTGGCGCCGGGTGTAGCTCGTATAAGCCTTCGGCGAGGTGCAGCTCTACACGAATGCAATGCAAAAGTTAGCATAGACGGTTATTTCAACAGCAACACTGGCTCGCCTGAGCCCAGAAACTCGCGACAAAGAGCAGGAGGGTAGGGAGGTTCAAGAGAGTTGGTGAAGATCAAGAGGCAAGGGTCGGAAAGGAACTTGTGATCTGATCCTTGAACTAGAGGATGTGGTATACTAGGGATCCTCAGACACAAGCGCTGAAGGGTTCCTAAGTTTTACACATACACCCTCGGGTTGACGAAAAAGATCACAGCCGAGCCCTTGGGCGAGGCGGATAAGGGTCGGCGGAACAGATAGGGTCGGGCGAGATGGAACCGGGGTCGGGCGGATAGGAGGGGTCAGGCAAAGCGGACTGGGGTCGGCAACTTACCTTCTTCCTGAAAGGAAAGCTTGGGGTCGGAAAGAGGCAGACTTGGGCGGAGGGACTAAAGCTTTCAACAACGGCTAAGACCGGAAATGCTACGGCGGCGGCGGTGCTTCTTGCAGATCACAAGAGAGCTTTTACGCAGCACGGAGGAGCAAGCGGCTGGGTGACTTGGAAAAAACTGATGGAGAAGCTGAGAGAAGAGTTCCTCAAGAACTTGGTGTGTGGCGCTAGGAGCTTGAGCAGGGAGCGAGAGAATGGCTGAAGGCAACAATGGCGGAGGGAACTCCGGCGGCTGGTGCATTCCTTTTATAGCTGCGGGAACGGAGAAAGGAAGCGACGCGGGAGAGAGAGAAGGGGAGCGGCGCGAAGGCCGGGGAGAAGCAATGGAGTGCTCTGCTGGGGCGGCGATTGAGCGAAGAGGGCGGTGGTGCAGGACTCCGGGGCTGACGCCAGCGGTCATTGGGTTCTGGCGTCAGGGCGGCGTAGGAGCGGGTAGGCCGGTGGTTGAGATTTGGCGGAGGCGGGCGTCGCCGTGCGGAAGATTTGATAGAAGCGACCGGTTTAATGGCGCTAGAATCGAGGGCGCACAATCAACCTTCGCATGCTCGTGATGCGGAACTCGGCACACGTATGATAGACGTGGCGAAGTGCTGGAGGGTTAGCAAGATAACCAAATAATTATTAGTCACCTCAAACAACCCCAAAATCCCCTAGGGCCTCTCGTACTAAGCCATCCTTAACGATCGTACGAGATTTTTCAAAAGTTTCTGGCAACTTTTATCTTTTCAAAAAAAGTGTGTAGGGCTTGTTGTGTTCTCTATAATGCTAAACACGGCTCTGATACCAGCTGTGGCGGATCCACTTCGAATTAGCTTGATTAAACAGGGTTAAGCCGCCTAACATGCGACACCCATGCTTAAGCCAAGTTAACACGAAGTGCCGTCGGATTTCATCCGATTTAATCACTTAAACAGGATCGAGTTTAGCAAACCCACACGAAGGTGAGTGGTTCCAGAGAATACAACGAGTCCACTGAGTTAGGCAGGTTTACTCATTTAGTTCGACCATAAAATCCAATATCAGAGTTTTACAAGGTTCAAAAGAAACAACAGAGGTAAACACTAGCGGAAGACTTCGTCAGGGTCGGATATCCCTGGTGAGGCCAACCAGGACATCACTGATTCCTTTCCTCGCCGTCCGAGGAAGGATCCCACTCGATCGTCCAGCCCGGCGGGAGCTGGGGCGGCCAAGCGCCAGCAAGAGAGGGGTCGGAAGCAGCAGCTTCACCTGAAAAACAGGAGCCACAACAAGGCTGAGCTACTAAGCTCAACAAGACTTAACCGATAGGAGTAAAACTCCTCCTTCTAGACATGCAGGACTTTTTGGCTGAGGGGTTTGTTTGCCAAAGCACTAAGTAAAAACCCTATTTTCAAGTTTTAGCTCCGGTTCTAAGTTCATTAGCCATTCTAGGTTTTGCAACCTATTCTAAGCAATCATAGAACCAAACAAGATGTATAGATATATCAACAAACTTGCCATCATCAGATTCCTCATTTACTCAGGGTGACATAGCGATCAAGCAATCTCAAACTGTGAGAGGCAGACGAATCGATTCGAGTTCTTTAACCATGCATGGTGAACCTAGCCTCACAACATCCGCGCACCCGGAGGTCGCTTCCTATGTCGGCCTTCCCCATCAATCCCCTAACCCGTGTCGGGCCCATTTCCTTTGGTGCAAGGTTCCACAGACCTGGCCTATGCCGTCCTGTGACCACGCTTGCCACCACGTGCGACAACTAGCAGGGGAAACTCCGTTCCAAGAACAATGGGGCGACCGCTCACGTCTAGGTTCAATCCGGTACTAGGCTTCCTCATCCCATACTAAGTATGAGGCTAGTACTTTCAAACACTTGATCACGAACACCACCACTGTCGGGCCTTAGCAAGATTTCATAGATAGACGGGGCAACCATCCATCCACCAAAGAGTTACCAAAACCCTGCCCCGTCCATCGTCCTTATAGTTTTAACAGAAGAGTAAACATGCAACTCCTACAACTCGCGAGTGACAGGAAATCACTCGGCTTTTACCGTTTCCTAATTAAGCAATGCAACTTCTCGGTCCAACAGCTAGTGCTCAGATCATGGGGAAATAACTAGGTCATGCATCTAGGGTTTCAAACAACTCCTATACGTAAATGCACAAGCATGTTACAGAAGGCATGCGCAAGTCTGGTAAAACACATAGGGTTTTTATGCAACCGGGGCTTGCCTTCAAGCAAAGAGGAAGGAAACTACTCGACTTCTGGGGCAACTTCGGCTTCAGCGGGCAGGAGCTCGGCTACACCTTCTTCTTCTGGCGCCGGGTGCAACTCGTAGGAGCCGTCGGCGAGGTGCAGCTCTACACGAATGCAATGCAAAAGTTAGCATAGACGGTTATTTCAACAGCAGCACTGGCTCGCCTGAGCCCAGAAACTCGCGACAAAGAGCAAGAGGGTATGGAGGTTCAAGAGAGCTGGTGATGATCAAGAGGCAAGGGTCGGAAAGGAACTTATGATCTGGTCCCTGAACTAGAGGATGTGGTATACTAGGGATCCTCAGACACAGCGCTGAAGGGTCCCTAAGTTTACACATACACCCTCGGGTTGAAGAAAAAGATCACAGCCGAACCCTCGGGCGAGGCGGATAAGGGTCGGCGGAACAGATAGGGTCGGACGAGACGGAACTGGGGTCGGGCGAGGCGGACTGGGGTCGGCAACTCACCTTCTTCCTGAAAGGAAAGCTTGGGGTCGGGAAGAGGCAGACTTGGGTGGAGGGACTAAGGCTTTGAATAAGGGCTAAGACCGGGAATGCTACGGCGGCGGCGATGCTTCTTGCAGATCACAAGAGAGCTTTTACGCAGCACGGAGGAGCAAGCGGCTGGGTGACTTGGAGAAAACTGAGGGAGAAAGCTGAGAGAAGAGCTCCTCAAGAACTTAGTGGTTGGCGCTAGGAGCTTGAGCAAGGAGCGAGAGAATGGCTAAGGCAACAATGGGGGAGGGAACTCCGGCGTCTGGTGCATTCCTTTTTATAGCTGCTGGAACTGAGAAAGGAAGCGGTGCGGGAGAGAGAGAAGGGGAGCGGCACGAAGGCCAGGGAGAAACAATGGAGTGCTCTGCCGGGGCAGCGATTGAGCGAAGAGGGCGGTGGTGCAGGGCTCCGGGGGTGACGCCAGCAGCCATTGGGTTCTGCCATCAGGGCGGCGTAGGTGCGGGTAGACCGGTGGTTGAGATTTGGCGGAAAGCGGGTGTCGCCATGCAGAAGATTTGATAGAAGCGACCGGTTTAACGGCGCTAGAATCGAGGGCGCACAGGTGAGAAGACAGGCAGCCGCGGGCACACGGGCGAGCGCGGAGCAACAGATTGTCGGGCGGCTTCTGACAGGGCGGGGAAAGGAGCTGTCGCTGCCGCGGTCGGGGTTGGCGATGGGGGAATCGTCGTGTAGCGGAGACCAGGCGGCGCGACTGTGTTTGAAGGGACGGAAAAGACGGGCGACATCGGGCTCTGGGGCCGGGATCTGGCGGCGTGATGATGGGCGCGGGAGGCGAGGCACTGCAGAAAGGGTGCAGAGGGGCTTCCGCTGCCATTGGGGAAGGGGGCGCGAGAACCCACTTGGTCGCTTGCCAGAGACAAAACTAAGCGGCGGGCGTCGGAGAAGACGAGCCACGCGGCAGAAAGACTCTGAAGCGGGCATGCAACTCGAGTGCGCCTGTCGCGGAGGATCTGGGAAAAAGATCTCGCGGGTCCACCGGTGGATAGAATGGACGCTTGAGGAAGATTTAGAAGGATCCGACGGTGGGCTGAGCTCGCCGGGGTCGGGAGAGAAGCGAAGCGGGGAGGGGTCGGGTCTTCCGGGGTCGGAATCGGCTGAAGGCTAAGCACTCAGGCGTGGGAAAAAGCAAGGTAGATGACTAGGATCAAGGGCTCTGATCAAAACTAACTCGGAAGATTAGGGGTCGGTCGTCACAACAACACTGTAGTAGCTGCTGCAGCATGCATGCAGCAAGCTCAGCAGTCCAACAGCTGCTATAGATGATTTTTTTTGTGCTATGGAGACTGCATCAATTTCTTCCATCGGGACTGCACTTACCTCTCTCCTCATTAACTCACGACCATATTTACCTGGAAGATGACGCTCTGCCTGGTGCACCATTTTGTCCTTGACGGGATTCAACATGCAAGGTGCAACATGCATAACGTAAGCCTGCTGCTCGACTAGGACTGACGCAGGCCTAGTACTCAAAAACTCTGTTGACTAGCAACACTTTGGTGCGGCTCCTTGGAGCTCTTGCTCCTCCTGCTATTTCACTATTCACACACTGTACCAACATTGTTCATCGAAGCCTATTTTCTCTCTCCTCACCTTCTCCAACACAAACCATGTAGGCCGGTGGAGCCAAAATTGTGCAAAATGAGGCCATACAATGCAACATGGAATATGTAAGCAAGTGTCCTCCTGCTACCGGTGGTCCTCTAAATGACATAGATCAAACACATGACGCTAGGGCATAGATCAAACACGACGCTAGATCAAACACTAGTACTACCATTACATTAACCAGTTCAGGACAACATCATGCACAAGCAAAAGAAACATAAAAGATAATGATAATTCACAGCTGCATATAGATATACAAAGACTGAATTAGTCAACTATTCTCCATTGGAACACTGCAAGCTCATGGTGTAGCCTGCAGTCCTCGCTGCAAAATAGCGTATCTTCTCCCCAGCCATTAGGGAAGCCGCAGCCGCCTCCATCGCAGGGGAATTCACCGCGACCTGGTGCTGGCGGCAGCGCAACGTTGTTCCACAGGATTCACACCACGATGTACACGGCATCCTCACGGCACTCCCGATAGACCAAGTTGTGGAGCATCTTTAGGCCAATGCTCCCGCTCACCGCCGTTCCTTCTTCGCCCTCCAAGCGACGGATGTACATCTTGGCCATGTCGTCGTCGTCGGTTCCACTACATCTCCTCCCAGCACCGGAGCAGTGCCACGCGCCATCTGATGGCGCGCTGGCCGCACACGCGGCGCATGACCGTGCAAGTCGACCGTAGCCTGCCGAGGTCCTCCATGGGCTGGTCCGAGGTTGCAGCAAGGTGGATGGCAATCACAGTGAGCAGCTCCGTAGGGAGCGTTTCCAGCGACGGTTGTCGCCTGTTCGCCGCCATGAAAACACGCGCTGGAGCGACGGAGGAGGCTAAGATGGAAGGAAATCGAAGGGGGCGTGGTGGAAGGAGGCGACGGGACGCGCGATGGTGCAATGGCAGCCGAAGGTGGGGGCCAGGCAGAAGGGCATAAGGGCGTGTGCGTGGGTGGAACTGACGCTGCATTAAACAGGCACCCCTCAGAAGAGGAGGCAGCTACGTTGGGAACTGGCGCGAGCAGCCGCTGTACTCCTGGGTAAAAGGGCGGCTCTTCGTGGGAACCATGTGATCGACCAGCGTGGCTGGGGAGTTGCAGGGCCTAGGCGCAAAGCAGGGACACATAATCACTCAAAAGACAGCGTGCCACGCATCGAGCAGTTCTACGGTTGCATGATGACTTGTTCGGGTGCTACATCTGCTACTGCTAGGCCAATTAACCTGCTGCCACAGCATCAGAAGTTGCAGCACAGCTTGCTTAACAAGGTCGAATGTCCCGGCGGGTACCTTGAAACTACAGATGTTCATCGTGCTAACCGTGATAGCAATATAGTAAACATTAAAGGCTAACCACAATGGAGCGTTTCATTTTGATGTTTCCAAGATAGCTACATAAGCAACATGAAAATGAAAATGTGTTTGAAACTACCTCTACAATGAAATTTCATGGTGTAGTTTCATATGCACTACATGCAAGACACAAACTATGTTGGTAAATGTGCATACATGATTTCATCTAGATGAAACCCCTCTTACCTCTCTCCTCATTAACTCACTGCCACATCATAAAAAATGCTGACATGGCACCCTAATTAATGTGCATAAAACCTCTATAAAAAGTTATGTACAAGGCCCTTTAAAATAAAAAGTTCATCCAAAAAAGAACCATAGAAATAAAACAGTTTGGCAACAGAAAGGAATTATAGATCAAACAAGGATTCCACAGTTTTTTCATTACTAGATCATTACATAGGATCGGACATATAGATAAATAAGAACTAATTATTATACTAATAACGGCGCCCGCTGCTGCTACTCCCACCTTCCTTCTGGTGATCCTTCAACTGAGCCGACGCCGCCTTCTCTTCCCGTTTCCTCCAGGCATCCCGACGCCAACGGCGTACCATCTCCAGCGCCCTCCTCCGTGCGGCCTCCTCCTCCTTGGCCTCATCTTGGAGGGAGAACTCACGGCCATGTTTGAGGAGGAAGTTGTTCATGTCCTCCACCACTTTGGTGCGGTCGCGCCGATCCTCCGCTTCCTGCTCGGCCGTCTGCAACGAGTTCAAGATGGCTGAATGCACTGGATCAAAATGATGGACCTCCTCTTCTGATTCCTCCATCGTCTCCCTGTCGGAATCATCCTCGAGGTTTAACTCGAGGTACTCCGAGTCGAACAACGACTACTGCGGAGGCGACAATGGCGGCAGAGGTGTCGGGGAGCGAGGCGAGGACGGCGGCAGAGGCATCGGGGGGCGAGGTGCGGAGGAGGAGAGGTTCAGCATCGCCCACGTCGTTGGCAACCGGCAAGGCATGGCGACGAGGGTTGGTTGTTTTCTGATGAAGCAGGAGTAGGGGGCCGAGGGATACGCTACCCTTAGGCAATGGTGGGGGCGTTATATACTCCCTCTGTCGCATTTTAATTATCGCTTGAGACCCATTGTCTTCGGCTCCTGACTGATGAACTGTTGACATGGGCAACCCACATGCAATGATCAATGCTCGTCATGTAGTGTTGCCACCCGGGACAGATAACACTCAAAGTAATAAATTCCTTCAAAATTACCGAAATAAGGTGATAGCTCAATGGTTTGTCCGCTGCTCTGGAACTCGTAGGCTTTGGTTCGTTTCAGGGTTGCAACACATTTTTTCTGCATTTTCTTTCAATTTATATTCCTTCATTTTTAAATTTACAAGTTTTTTAGTACAAATTTTTTGCCAATTTAGGTTTATACAATTCCAATATATATTTCCTTATGTCCTAGAACAATGTGCATGAGTGGATATGCTATCACAAAAACAAAGGTAAGTGTATATCGCTAGCTTGGTTTATCACAATGCAAATACAAATACAAAGATAAGTGTATCTTGGTGTCACTAACTCAAACCTAGGTAAAGATGTCAACCTGCAAAAAGATGGTTTGTGCAATAAATATGTCCTTGAAGAGATCGATTACTAATTTGCACCGAAACATTGTCTTAGCCCCCACATGGAATCACCTCAAGGAAAAGAAGGTGCGACATTGAACATGATACACCTATATGATATGCCATATATATGATACACATTTGACCATAATAGATTCCAACTTGCCTATTCATATGCCCTTGGTACCTTGGACACATTCAAAAAAGGTCCGTTCATTCTAGAGAAAGTAAATATTGAAGAAATGACAAAATGGTAATAAAAGGTAAATGAAACCACGTGAAAAGAAAAAGTTTTTCGAGAAATTGGAAAAAAGAATCACCTGATTTGGACAACAAATGCGAAAATTTCATGGTGTAGTAGTTTCATATGCACTACATGCAAGACACAAACTGTGTTGGTTACTGTGCATAAATGGTTTCATCTAGATGAAATCCCTCTTACCTCTCACCTCATTAACTCACTACCACATCATCAGAAATGTTGACATGGCACCCTAATTAACGTGCATGAAACCTCTATGAAACTCCGACTGGGATTAGCCAAGTGACAAAGGGAGTACGCTTTTAGAAACAAAATCTACTCATTGTCCCCTGCCACTCCTGGATGCGTCTCGTCTGCAGGTTGACTCGTGTCATTGCCGAGTGGGCCCATTCCCTACTAGGCCCACACGTCAGTGATATCTGGCCTACATAACTACCGAATGCGTCTGCCTTGGGAACCACCATGGGAGGAGCGGAGTTTCCCGAATGCGCACAGCGTAGTCGGTTCAGAGCGAACAGGATGGGAAGCCGCCCATTTTTGGTTTCCATTTGACCCCTGCAGTTGACATGGGGCCCACCTGTTCATCTCAATCACGTCCCATCAAGACCCTTCCATTCCAATTCCCTTCCGCTTTGAACTCCACTCACACAACTCTCCACTCGCACTTTTAATGGCCGTGTTCGGACTTTTAATAATTAGACCCTTTTGCACAAGCTGGTAATACATTGTATTGGACATCGATCATCATTAACGACATTTATGTAGTTCCAACGATCACTACAAGTTCAGCAAACCACTCCTCGACATCACCAAGTGAAAGCAAAGGAAACACAACAGCTACGCTAAATCAAAACTGCATACAAAGAGATACAGATTCAGATTTCGCTCACGAAGACAGCAATTTCGTAGCATATCCTGCAATCCTTGCTGCAAAATAGCTTGATTTAGGGTCAGCCCTTAGCCTTGCTACAGAGGTATCTCGCCAATGGAAGGAGATGGAGGGGAGCGGTGGAAGGGGGCGACTGGGGGCAAGAAAACCCTTGTTGGCAAAATGGAGAGGTGATTGAGCGGAGCGAGTGTGAGGAGTTATTAACAAACGCCGCGGTTGCCTTGGAAACTGCCGAAAAGAAAGCGAAAAGACGCCTCTTTCACACCCTATGGAAAACATTGCCGACCGCAGGGCATATAACACGCCGCCGATTCTAAGGTATGGCAGGTGACCGTGCGCAGGAACAGTAATCAAGGCCGCGATTTTTCAGTTAACGCTTTCACCAGAGCGGCTGACATGTGGGTCCCACCTGTGATAAAAAATACTAGGCACAAAAAAGCAATAACTTCCCAACATGAACAAGCAAATGCGCCGCATCAATTCATTGACGACCAGTCGGACATCGAATGTTTAGATACCAATAATTACGATTATTAAACGTAGACTGGAGGGGGTGTTTGGATCCCCGGGATAAACTTTAGCCCCTGTCACATAGAATGTTTAGATACTAATCACAACTATTAAACATAGACTATTTACTAATTAGTCCTCTCTCATTAACCGATCGGTAACAACGATACATGGAATCTTATTTTGTGGGGAAGGTGCGAATGAGATTATGGAAACGTGTGGCTCCTTGGCCAAGACATTTGAGTGTATATAACTGAGGAAAATAGAAGCTAGAATTTCACATGGAGATTGGAGAAAAATAAGCAATGGAGGCGTCGAGGAACATGGAGAAGAAGATGGAGCAGCTGGCGGCCAAGGCAGTGGCCAGGCCGATCAGGCCGCGTTTGCTAGGCTGATTGGCGCAGCCTCCTTTGGTGGCCGCTGCCACCCCCATTTGGATGGAGGTGAAGAGGTGCGATCCTCTTCCCAAATCTCTATCAATGGGCCATCGCAATTCTTGCAAGTTCATCGTCTACTCAAGTGATGAGGAGGAGACGCCCGAGTACCAGCTGTCGGCGGACTATGGAGTTGATAGCGACTAGGAGGACTACGACGAAGAAGAAGATTCCAACAGGTACTGGGATTGGGCCTCTTTTCGGAAGAAAATAAAGGAGGAAAATGAACGCCATCAAGGCAAGGGCAAAGAGAAAGTTCTAGAAGACGTCGGGCCAGAACCGGAGGAGCGTGATCGTACGTGTTGTACCACTTGCAGGAACAACATACACTACCTCTTCGACGCCATTGACAGCATTAAGCATCAATTGCAAGCTCTGGATCATAAGTTTGAAGTCGATTATTGCCGTCAAGTGGATGACTTCGAGTTCTTGCAGAGGAAGGTGGGGAAGCTCTTCAGGATGTGGGGCAATATGAGGAAGGACAAAGCTAATGTCGAAGGAATCAGCGAGGGTTCCTTGTGCGAGGACTGTGGGAGGCGTCACTAGGAGCGTTCAATTGCTTTTTTCCAAAGTTTCAGTTTCGCATATCTTCCTTTTACTCTTGAATTAATAGAATGTTATTATTTATTGACACTTGTATGTAATCTTTTTTTATCACGTGCATGCGCACGTGCACTTTCACTAGTTGGAAAAAAGAATCAATGGATTTGGACAACAAATGCGAAATCTAAACACATTTAACATTTTCACAATTCAAAATCCTCCACCCCTTTTTCCATTTTGTTTTTATTTTTGTCAAAAATTGGGTTGGCGCCGGCATGCAGCCATTTATCGCCAATTCATTCCTTTCCCTCCTCCAACTTGGTTCCCGAATGCGTGCGCGAAGAGCTGGACCCACTATGAAAAGTACTCTACGGTTTTAGAAACAAAATCTACTCATTGTCCCCTGCCACTCCTATCACTACCAAGTGGGCCCATTCGCCACCAGGCCCACACATCAGTGATATCTAGCCTACATAACTGCCTGCGGGGTGGACTCCCGCTTCCAGAGTTCGCTTATGGCCCCTTCTTCTCCGTCCCCTTTCAATGCGAAATCAATCTCCCCTAACACGTCCCATCGCAATCCCGCACACGCACCTCGCTCCCTCTGCTCCGCTTCCCTTCCCACCTTGGCTCACTGCAAGAAGATGCACAACTCTAATAGGCAGCTGCGCGACAAAGCCACCGGGCGATTCAAGAAGAAGGGACTTGGCACCTCCACCAAGGCTCGGCCGAGGTGCTCGATCCCTAAGGAGGTGATGCAGGAAAATTAGATTTAGTATACCATATATTTCATTTCATGATTCGGTGACACGTTAAACTTTACGATCTCATGGTAGGCGCGAGTAAGCAGGCCGCGCGACCCAGTCCGAGTCTGCCACATCTTCACCGAGTCTACTCCCTCCGAGGATGAGCGAGACGTCCAATATGACTGGCCAGACATGCCAGCAAGTCTCAAACTAGTATGTGTTCTTTATTTCAAATAAGTTCTAACACTATGTGTTGCCATGTTATGATCCTATTAAAACTGAGCAACACTTTATTTAGTTTTGTGACCCTATTTTCCCTGTAATGAAGGTCACCGGAGATACTTGCGAGGTCGTTTTCCCAAAGATGTCATGTATAATGATATTCAGTCATGGGAGCGATGGTGAGCTGAACGATGGACCTGAGCTGGATGTTCGTACCCTTTAAGTTAATCATCAATTGGTTTCTATTATGTATTGTTTTGGTTTATCTAGTAGTCAGTTTATCTTTTTCACATGCTAAGTAACCCCCTTCTTAAATGTCAGGTGCGAGAGATGGCAGAAGAGCTTCACGTTGCTATCAAGCGCAAGCTGCAGAAGGGCCATTTCTACATTCTGGAAGGCAAGGACGACTAATGTGGAGGAGGGAGTAGCTTAGTCCTTATTGATGTAGAAGTATCAGTACTCTTAGTTATAAGAGTTATGTTAGTTGATCATGTAGTGGATGCCTCTTCTTTATTTTTGTATCATGATAAAGGCATTCCCCAAGTTTATTTCGGTAACATGAGAGGCATGCACCTACTATATCAAACTCAACCCAATTCGTATGAATTAAGTAATTTTTATGTATGGGAGCTCTATCTCGTCTGGTTTAGCATTTGATAAAGTTCATCACCAATGTAGGTGTCATTAGAATCATCTTCATCTTAATATTTTCCAGAAATCAAATGGACATTAGTTCACAAAGTAAACTTTGCAACTCCAAATTACACAAAGAAAATATCTTCGTCTTCTCCAGGTATATTGACTGGAGCAACAACTCAATCACCAATGTAGGCGTCATCAGAATCATCTTCGTCTTCTGGTATTTCCACATGATCCGGTTCAGGCATGGGCACCACCTTTTGAAGTACAGATGCATCACCAGATAACCCTTGCACGTCTTGCCTAATCAAGTTTGTCAAAGCCTCTTGATGGTCCTCAACATTCATTTGTTCCACTCCTGTGATAACCAAGTCCACATTTGTATCACGAACACTGTCCTCTACTTCCGGCATGGCAAACAGGGTCCTAGGTTTCATTTTGAGGACACTGCACCATTTAGTCCCTTTCTTCCCGCCTTTCACATAACACACTTGCTTCGCTTGTGTTGCTAGGATGTATGGATCATCTGAGTAGCGAAACCGAGTGGTATCAATATCGATAATCCCAAATTTATCTTTACTGTACCCTCTGAATTTGCTCTTATTTAATGCAGGAACATCATACCAGTCACACTCGAACAATGTGACTTCATGCTGTTTAGCAAAATAAAGGGTGATGATTTTTTTAATCACTCCATACCATTCCATGCCATCATTGCCCTTGACAACAACACCACTGTTCTGTGTTGATAGATTTTTCTCTACATCTGATGTCTGGAAGAAATACCCATTGATGGAACACCTGCTCCTCATTTCATCTGCTTTTCCCTCTGCATGTAGGTTCCTGATCTACACTCAGAGAATTTTGGAAGATATGTTACGAACATATATATTCAAGTGTGATGAATAAAATTGAATAGAAATATATATGACTCACTTTACGCTCGAACCAATGTACAAATTGAGCCTTGTGCCTACTATCAACATTATGTGTGTCGGTTTTCCTCAATTCGTCCATGTGCAAACTGATGAAACAATAAACTTATGTCAGTTAGATATTGAACACAATATAAAAAAATAGGATTACATGAAGCTTACTTTATCCATGGAGTGGCCTCATCACAGTTGGATATTATGTAGTACCTCATCCTGCACAAGTCATCAAGAGAAGGTATCTCCATATTGTGCCTATGATGACTACCTTTCTTTCTAGTGAAGTCCATGCTTGCAAATACACAGCAGGTGGTTCACTAATAGTGCTCCTTGTCGCTCTAGCCGATTCAGCTTTGTACTAACACCTTCAAAGAACCGAGAATAGAATGTAAGGCACTCCTCCGAGATGTACCCCTCTGCTATTGAACCCTCTGGGTACACTTTGTTCCTCACATAGCCTTTGTGGTACGTAGTACCTCTCAACTGGGTACATCCATCTATAGGAAACAGGGCCCCCGAGTTCTGCCTCCCTAGCAATATGAATAGGTAAGTGCATCATAATATCAAAAAATGCTGGAGGGAATATCATCTTAAGCCTACAAAGGGTCTCTTCACTCGATTTGGTAAGTTCTTTCATCTCGGTTTCCTCAAGCTCCTTTGAACATACCAAACTAAAAAACCTGCTGAGCTCGATCAATGGGATCACTACTTGCTCAGGCAATATTTGGCGCACCACCAAGGGTAAAAGTTTTTGTAATATAACATGGTAGTCATGACTTTTAAGTCCAGCAACCTTAAAACCATTGACATCAACACATCTCTTGATATTTGAGGCACAAGCATCGGGCATCTTAACACCTTCAAGAAAATTGCACAGAATTTCCTTCTGGTCATCACCTGACTTGTACAACGCTGGTGGAAAAGTGTATTTTCCTTTATCGTTGAATGATAGATGTTGATCTAGTCTTATACCCAATTCTTGCATATCGAGTCTAGCCTTCTCACCGTCCTTACTTTTACCAGCCAAATCAAGCAGAGTCCCTATAAAGCTCTCACATATATTCTTCTCAATATGCATCACATCGAGATTATGCCGTATAAGCAAAGAATCCCAGTAAGGAAGGTCAAAGAAAATACTCTTCTTCCTCCAGTTGTGCCATCTATTATCTTCATCACGCTGCTTCCTCTTCCTCAAAGTAGTCGCTCCAAAAGTGACTTGCTCGAAAGTCTTGTACTGGTCCACTACTTATGCACCACTCAGGGGCACTGGAGACCCCCTCATTTCTACCTTGTTAATGAAGCTCAACTTGTTCCTCCGCCACCTCTGGTCCGTAGGCAAGAAACGACAATGGCCCATGTAGCAATGCTTTGAACCATATTTTAGCCACAAGTAATTGGTATCCTTGTGACAATAAGGACAAACAAACCTGCCTTTTGTGCTCCAACCAGACAACATCGCATATGCAGGAAAATCATTAATTGTCCAAAGTAGCATTGCACGCAGAGTAAAATTTTCCTTTTTTTCCACATCCCAAGTATCAACTCCATTGTCCCATAACTCTTTAAGCTCATCGATCAGAGGCTGCAAATATACATCAATGATAATTCCTGGACATTTAGGCTCAGGAATTAGTATCAACATCATCCAATAGGATTGTTTGAAGCACAATCAAGGAGGTAGATTATAAGGAATCAAGATCACTGGCCATGTAGTGTAAGTCACATTCAACATACTGTTGGTGCTAGAAATCAGCTGACCGAATCCCCAGCGTCGGACACACGACCCGGGAGAATCTGCTTAACTCCTGTTCGGGTAATCGCCCTAGTGCGGTTCGCGCGGCGTGCCAGCCAATCTGACCTGTTGATTGGCAAGGAAAAATATGTGTCAGATTCCAGAGGTTGCGATCGGCTAAGGTTCCGATCTCGAGAAAGCTTATCAGCGAATCAGCCGATTTGCCGTAATAAAGAAATCGGCAATGATGCAACCGATTACCAGGCAACGTTTATATAAAGAAAAACTACCAGAGTAATCTAAACAACGCTACAGTAGCTACACTAGGAACAGATCTAATCGGCTAAAATAAATAGATTAGACAGAGAAGTATAAAGAAAGCCGAAATTACCGATTCCTAGCTGGATAAATGGTGATAAAACTAGAACAACAGGTAAAACCTAGAATTCTAGTAAATATCGATAACTGATGAATAAATCTAAACGAAACGACAGTGATGCGCCCGAAGTTAAAGCTTAGAATTTACTCGATAAACGGAACTTACAAGATCGGCCGGAGGTCAAGTTGATGCAGCCCCGCCAACCCGTACGAACTTGTGAAAAAGAAGGAAAAAGTGTTGGCGAAGTCGCCTGCTTGAAAGTAAGTACGAGAAAATAGTAGTTTGTTGTATTGAGTTGATGATGATTACAGATCTACAAGGGTGGCTATTTATAGCCCCGTACAAACGACTTCTTATCCGACTAGAACTCTATCCCTAATTTAAACAGAAAACGAATATTTACAAGTACGATTCGTACTAGGTTAATTATCACGCGCTTCATGGGCTGATTCCCTCTTCATCTTCATAATCCTTTTTAAGCCCACACCGGCCCAACTATTCCAACCTCCTAATCAGCCGATCACCTCATCGGCAAGGGGTAACCGATCAGGACCCACATATCGAGGGCTCAGACTTACTCCGGGGCGGAGATCCAAGGATCAATCGGTCGATCTTCGACTGTAGCAGTAATCGGCCGATCCTCGACTGTAGCACCAATCAACCGATCCTTTACTGTAGCATCAACCAACCGATATTTGACTGTAGCACCAACCAACCGATCTTTGACTGTAGCACCAACCAACCGATCTTTGACTGTAGCACCAATCGGCCGATTTCCAATCGTCACCCTTGTATCTCGCCATATCTTCAAATTTCTTCCTCTCTTAACGCCGATTTCACTCGTGTCGAAATCTGGCGTCAACACGTGCCCCCCAGTTTCGGAGTAAAACATAGTCTTTACTTCGAAATTCTTTTCAACTTCCCTTCCGAAACAGACGCAATGAAAATATCCTTCCGTTTCGCGGTCTCCAATCTGATGATTGCAATCTTTTCGAAACGGGCGCCCATGACAACCAGTACTCCCGAAAAACTCGAAACGCCGGCGCGGTAAAAATTCCATTTTTACCCCTTCTCAGACCTCCTTTAAATATCAGCACATCCCGTACTTCCCTTACGAGCTCACGTCCTTCTTCCTCAGCGCACAGGCCTTCTTCTCCCTCTAGCACTTTCCTTGGTTCCCCAGCTCTCCGGCACCTTCTTCCTGTCACATTCCTTCCTACTCCTCCAATGGCGGCACCTTCAGGCACTTCACCAACACCCGAGGCCCCGGAAATGACGCCTTCGGCGGAGGTGTTAGAAGCGATGGCGGCAGCTCCATCGACGGGAGAAGGAGCTCCATCAGCGAAAGTTGAGGCCTCATCCGAGATCCCACTGGCGGCTTCATCATCTGCAGCTGCACCGGCGACTCCGCCGATTACGAGGAGTTTCATCCCAAAGGTTATTACCGAAACTTTCCCTATCAGTAATGCATTTACTTTAGATCTATTTCTTGCTCTTGCACCCCCTTTTCCTTTTTAGGCAGTTAGGCATCGCATCACCATTCGTCTAACAGAAAACCCCGGCCTTATCTGCCTTGGACCCATGGGAAACTCATATCCAACTGACTTCATTAATTTGGAAACCCATAGAATCCCCTTCAAACAATCGACTATGGACCTAGATCACTGGTTGGGTACCTTTAGGTCTTGGCCGAATGAAACTCCCGGTTGGAGGGAATGGTACCAGGGGATAGCCGCCTCCAAGAAGGTCCAATGGGACGAGCTCAAAATCGGCCAATGCATCGATCTATCCCTGTCCCAAATGGAACGGAATGAGCCATTAGTGATGGCAGCTTCTTACTTCTGGTCCGATGCTCTCAATGCATTCCTGTTTGGACACGGACCCATGACCCCCACACTGGCCGATGTAGTCTTGCTGACTGGCCTGGACATTTCTTCCCCAGACACCCCTTTCCGCCTTATAGCCGCAACATCACATCGGCTGGACACAAGGGGAATCGGCGGGTGGAAAGGTTTCATCAGATGCAACAAGAGGGCCGGATCTGTTCAGAACAGAGAACACACGGCCTTCCTAATGATGTGGTTGGAGAAGCATTTCTTCTGTGGGAGGGCAGCTGGCCCATCTACCAATACCCAAGCTCTAGCTGAAGCATTATCGATAGTGACTTCTGTTCCTCTTGGAAAGCACTTACTAGGAGCAGCATACCACATGCTTCATCAAATCGGCATCAAGCTATCCCAAGGGGAGCCGATTGGAAACCCAGGTGGACCCTGGTGGTTTATTAACTTATGGCTGAACCTGTACATGAGCAAGATTTCTCAGCAGCGAGTGGAACACATGACGTTCCCCAGCGTTGAATCAGCAGAGGATCCGACTGTCTGACGTCGGTGTACATCTTTCGGCGAAGCGGCATCGGCCTTCTCCGGTTGCTCGTACTCTGCTACCAAGGTGGCCGAGTACTTCCGGTGTTTTTATAACGATTTTAATGAAGATGCAACCGTCTGGTTTCCTTATTAGAGAGATGACCCAATCTTTGAGCTCCCTTCTTACTTCGACTCGACTACCGGCCGATTCGACGAAGATCTCACAGATGAACTAATTAAGCTGGGAATCTTACCGGCCAACTTCTTCTCGGGGAAGGATGCTCCTACGTATGAGTTCTACAATCCCTCCGCTGCGGCACGACAATTTGGCATGGGACAACTGCCGATTCAGGCGTACTTCGCTGGTCGAGCCAAGTTCAGAGATGAGCTCACAAAGGGTCTTGACTATAGTCGGCTGCAAGATCGGATCCCAGACTCCAGTACCATAGACCTGAATGACTGGATAGTAGCCCCCTTTGTTGTCCAACCATTCAAGCTATGGTGGGCTGAATGGAAACAGTACCTGTTCTGCACCTCCACATCGACATACTGCAATCTCCTGGATCCAGCCAACATCGATCCGAACGCCGAGGTATTTTTTCCCCTAGCCGATTTTCATTCCTTTAATAATGTGGTTAAATACGTATACTAACATCTTGCTGTTGCTTCAGTCTGAAAACTGCGTTCCCCCAACACGCAGCCGGAGTGGCCGGCCGATAGAGGACCATCATCCATACACCATCTTCCCCCTTATCGGCTACGATGCCCCTTCCGTGGATGTGATCGCCGGCCGATCAAAGCAGGCGCAGAAGAAAGTTACCAAGAAGACCAGTCATCGAGTACGGGCTCGTATAGAATCGGCTGATCCTCCTATGATCATATCAGCAGAAACTTCGGCCGCACCGCCCCTCCAAGCTGCTGGAGAAGTAGATACTCAAGTCGTCACGCAAGCTGGGGCGGCCGCTGCATCATTACTGGTGGAGGCCATGCAGGTAAACTTGTTGTCCGATCCTTTCGATTGCCATCTCTATACTGACTCATCTTATTTTAGACTGCACAAATTACTCCTGTGAACCTACAACAATCGGCAGCAACCCAATCGGTCATCGACGCGCCCCCGCTTCCATCTGCTGAGGTATACTACTCTTCAACCGATTTTCCTAGTATTTAGATAATATTCTTATTCAATCTTTTGACACAGGTCACCGGCACGCTAAGCGCCCTACCTAATCAACGAATGGTCATCTTTCGGGAAGCTGGCCTGAGCAAAGCACCAATCATTGTGGAGTCTTCTTCTTCTGACGAACCAATGGTACCAGCCCCTGAATCGAGGATAACAGCCTCTCCAATGCAGTTTGAAGAAATCCGTTTCAAGGAGGTAAGAGACTTCCCACCCTTAATCGACCGATTTGCCATCACCATCGGCTAATTTGTTTTTCCCCTTGACTTACTATTTCCAGGAACAGAACACCCCAAATAACAGCCTTTTCTCGTTTGCAGTCGCACTCTCCGATGACGAGGAAGTCGCCTCTCGCCAGGTCACTTTGAGCTCCGTCCCTGATGACGTCTGTGCCAAACTCACAAGCATCCGATCCCTTCTTCAAGAGGACATCGGCCGGTTGGTAGAAGACGCCTCGCCGATTCGGCCACTCTTTGGTGACGTCAGCGGGCGGGTACCAGAAGAAGCGGAAGAGGCCTTGGCGCCAGCCGCGTATATCGAGTCAATGAGGATTCCAGTTTTTAAGGCCCTGCGCCACATGACCGATCGCGCCAAGTTGACCAAGACTCGTGAAGAAGAAGATACGTACAAGCGTCAAGCTCAAGAGGTGCACCAACGGATTCACTTTCTGGAAGACTCTCGCCCGGGGATCGTCGGCACGATAGATTGCCTCAAACGCCAAAGGGCAGAGCTTGCCAAGGAGATGGAGCAGGTGACCAAAGCAATCGACGCCAAAGAGAAGAGGCTTCAAGAACTCCCTTCCATCATCGCCGATCTGAAACGGGAGAGGCAGCACCTGGCTCACGAAGCCCTCAAACTCCACCGCCATATGTCAGAAGTCCCCGGATCGGTAGAGGATGACCAGCGGGTCCTGGACTCTGCCGATCAGATCCGGCGCCGAGCGATCGCAGCTATCAATGCCCTTCTGGGTGACCTGTAAAAGTACTGGCAGTTTTTGTACGAACATTGATAATCCCTTTGACCGTCCTTCGCGGCGCCCCCTTTATTTATTACCTTTTTCACTTCCGATGGGACGCGTCTTACCAAACATCCACGCCTTCCTTTCTTATAAACACCGGCCTAGGTGACCGTTCCGAGAGTATCTGTCTAGCTCGGCTTCATCTTCCCCGACCTATTCACGTCGGTGCGCCTTTCAGCCATGTCTTCTTCATCCTCTAGTTCTTCCTCCGTTAATCAGGTAAAAGATTTGCCTTCATTCTCTTTCTTAGTTTGACTCCTCTGAAGGGAATCACCTTTTCGGCAACTATACGTATATTGTTGTTTTCTGCAGCCGCGGTGCCTTAGCCCTGAACTCGAATGAGCCATCGGACTCGTGCACTCCGACGAACCGTTGTCGCAAGAAGACAAGGACTTAATCAGGGCTCATCGCGATGAACTCCAAGAGCACGTCCCTGTTGACATCTGACGGCTCTAGGATTTTCTGGACGGCAACGACCACCAGCGACCTCAAGCCGACAGAAGTCATCTGCTTCCTCATCAAATCGTCCATGAAGATGCAGCAGCAGGAACATCACGCCCGGCGATGGACCGGAGTCATCCTCTCCCCCGTCAAGTCGAAGCGGAGGCCGCGATGAAAGAGATAGAAGAACAGTACTTCCGTCTTATGATAGAACTAGGTCGGGCTGAGAGAGAGCTTAAGAAAAGGCGTGGTTAATTATTTTTTGTTCTAAGGGCGACTTGTACCGTGTCGGCCGTGTAACCCGTCGTCCGTACCGAATAAAATATATCGGCCGATTTGGACGATTATGTCTTTTCTTTAGACAATTCCTTAAGTATCGGCTGTGTGCTTGTTCATCGTAGTTGGCCCTTATGCTCCGACCCATATACTAGGGTAGTACCTTTTCAAGTATCTTCCGTTCAGAGCCCTAGTAAACTCTTCTCCTTCGATCATTTCCAGAATATAAGCGTTTCCTGGAGCACATCTGCCGATTTTATACGGGCCTTCGCACGTAGGGGACCACTTACCGAATTTGGGATCTTTCGACCCGATCGGCAACACTAACTTCCATACCACGTCCCCCGGAGAGAATTATTTGACTTTGACCTTCTTATCATACCACCTGGCCACTTTCTTCTTGCTTTCTTCAATGCTTATCAAAGCTCTCAAACGTTGGCCAGCCAAGTCATCAAGTTCCCTTTTCATGAGTGAGAAGTAATCGTCGGCCGCCAACTGGTCTTGGAGCGAAGTGCGTCTCGACCCTGCCCTCAATTCCCATGGTAATACCGCCTCGTGACCGTACACCAACTGATAAGGGGACATCTTGGTGGCCCCATGGCAAGCCATCCTGTACGCCCATAGGGCTTCAGTCAGACATAGATGCCATTTTTTCGGCTGCTCCTCTATCTTCCTCTTGATTAACTTAATCATCCCTTTGTTGGAAGATTCGGCCTGGCCATTAGCTTGGGCATAATACGGAGAGGAGTTTAACAATTTGATTCCCATATCGGCCGTGAACTCCTCGAATTCTTCTGATGTGAACATCGTCCCTTGATCGGTTGTGATAGTCTGGGGGATGCCGAAACGGTAGACGATATGGTCTCTTACGAAGTCAATCATAGCAGCCGATGTTACGGCCCTTAACAGAATTGCCTCCACCCATTTGGTGAAATAATCAGTGGCCACCAGAATGAACTTATGCCCTTTGCTTGACGGAGGATAAATTTGGCCGATGAGGTCTATTCCCCAACCTCTGAACGGCCATGGTTTGATAATGGGATTCATGGCCGATGCGGGCGCACGTTGGACATTCCCGTATTTCTAACAATCCTGGCATCCTTTATAATATTTGAAGCAATCTTCAAGGATCGTCGGCCAGTCATACCCATTATTCCTAATCATCCATTTCATCTTATGTGCCGATTGGTGGGCTCCACACACTCCTTCATGGATTTCTCCCATCAGAGTCTTAGCCTCCTCCGTTCCTAGACACTTGAGTAGGACGCCATCAATTGTTCGGTAGAACAAGTCGTCTTCCAGTAACACGTATTTGGTAGCATGAAAATGTACCCGCCGATCCACTTTCTTAGACGGATCTTTCAGGTAATCGGCAATCTCCTTTCGCCAGTCATTGGCCGCGAGCTCTAGAGCCATGGCGCCTTGAATCGGCCGATACCCAGATGCGTATTGGGTGAGCTTGTTGGCATCTTCGTTGTGATTTCTCGGGATGTGCTCGATAACTGCCGACTTGAATTCTTTCAGAAGCAGCAGGCAATCTTCGTAATAAATCCTTAACACATCGTCCTTGCACTCGGACTTCCCTGTTAACTGATCCACGATAAGCATGGAATCCCCAAAAATTTCGACGGAATCAGCTTTGACTTCCCTTAGCAATTGTAATCCCTTCAGTACAGCTCGGTATTCTGCTTGATTGTTAGTGGCGGATGCTTCTATCGGCAAAGAGAAATCATAGCTTGCCCCCCGAGGCGATATGAGGACGATGCCGATTCCCGATCCGGCTCCACATGACGATCCATCAAAATATAAGGTCCAAGGTAGTGGTTCTACGAAGGTAGCCTCTAGCCTGCAGTGCTGGGCAACGAAATCGGCCATGACCTGACCCTTAACGGCTTTTGCCGATTCATATCGAAGGTCAAACTCCGACAAAGCCAAGATCCATTTTCCGATCCGTCCTTTCAAGATCGGCAGTGACAGCATGTATTTTACCACGTCGTCCTTGCATACGACCACACATTCCGCTGATAGCAAATAGTGCCTGAGTTTGGTACACGAGAAGTAAAGGCATAGGCACAACCGCTCCACTGGAGGATACCTTGTTTCGGCGTCCAGAAGTCTTCTACTGACATAATAAATTACCCGTTCCTTTCCCTCGAACTCCTGGACCAGAGCCGACCCAATAGCCCATTCATCGGCTGATAAATATAGTTTAAACGGCTTACCAGTTTGAGGAGGGGCCAATACCGGTGGTGAGACCAAGTACTGCTTGATATCTTCCAGTGCCTTGCGTTGCTCTTCCCCCCATATGAACTCCTGGTCGGGCTTCAACTTTAATAATGGTGTGAAGGCTTGGATTCGCCCAGACAGATTAGATATGAATCTTCTGATGAAATTCACCTTGCCGATTAGAGATTGCAGCTCAGTTTTATTCTGCGGGGCCATGACTTTGTTGATGGCCGCTATGGTCTTCCGATTGATCTCTATTCCCCGCTCGTGCACCATGAATCCTAAAAATTATCCGGCGGATACGCCGAAGGCGCACTTATTCGGGTTCATCTTCAGCCCATGTTTCTTAGTGCATTCCAATACTTGTCGTAAATCGGCCAGATGCTCCTGGTGTTCCTTTGACTTGACTACGACGTCGTCGATGTAGATTTCTACTAGTATGCCGATAAGTTTGTGAAATATGTAGCTCATGGCTCTCTGATACGTAGCGCCGGCGTTTTTCAAACCGAAAGTCATTACCACCCACTCGAATAAACCAAGGTGACCCGGGCATCTGAAGGCCGTTTTGGATATGTCTTCTTCGGCCATAAGTATCTGATTGTACCCAGCGTTTCCATCCATGAAACTAATAACCTTGTGTCCTACGGCGGCATCTATCAGCACATCGGCCGTCGGCATGGGGTATCCGTCCATTGGTGTGGCCTGATTGAGGTTCTTGAAATCGACGCATACGCGTAGCTTTCCGTTCTTCTTGTATACTGGTACAATGTTGGAGCTCCATTCGGCATAACGGCATTGCCGAATAAATTTTGCTTCGATTAGCCGCGTTATTTCGGCCTTTATGTCTGGTAGGATTTTAGGATTGCACCGCCGTGCAGGCTGTTGATACGGCCGATACCCTGGTTTTATGGGTAACCAATGCTCAACGATAGATTGGTCTAACCCGGGCATCTCATGATATTCCCAAGCAAAACAATCCTTAAATTCTCTTAACAAACTTGTCAGTTTACATTTGTACTCCAAATTTAAATTTGCACTAATATATGTCAGCCTTGGTTTGGTGCCATCGCCTAAGTCTATCATTTTTAATGAATCGGCCGACGTGAACCCGTGTCCCAGCTTCCCATCTTCTCGGGCGAACTGATCCATTTTAGTCTGAGTCTTCAGAGCCGACTGCTCGGATTGGCTGTAGGCCAAAATCGGACACCTTCAAGAAGTCAGTATCCCATACTCTCCCGGATATGCACTTGACGGGTTCGTAGCTCCACTGCTGCGTGTCGGCTGCCGCGATGCTGTATGCGGAATCGGCGGTGACCACCTCGATGTTGTCGCCGACCCATTGTACGAGGCATTGATGCATTGTAGATGGGATACATCAATTTGCATGTATCCAGTCTCGGCCGAGTAGCATGTTGTAGGACCCCTTGCCATTGATGATAAAGAAAGTAGTAGGAAGGGTCTTACTGCCGATGGTGAGGTCGACGCAGAGAGCGCCGCGAGCGGGGGATACGTTGCCCTCGAAGTCCTTGAGCATCATATCTGTCTTGGTCAGGTCATCATCGCTCTTCCCTAGCTTCCGGAACATGGCGTACGGCATGATGTTGACTGCAGCCCCTCCGTCTACCAGTAATCTGGTGATGGGTCGGCCGTTGACATGCCCTTTAAGAAACAACGCTTTCAGATGTTGCCGTTTGTCTTCTTCGGGCTTCTCGAATGTGGCTGTCATTGGCTCCAAAGCCAATTGCGCCATTTGCTCTTCCATTGCCGACATGTCCTGTCGGTCGGCAGGAGTCATGAATTCCATCGGCAGTATGAAGACCATGTCGATGTCGGCTGCCGATTCGTCGCCTCCTCTGTCGTTTCTTTTGGGGCGCCATACCTGAGACCTGCTGTTCTTCTTGCTGGCCGTATGCCCTTGCTCTTCCTCCTGTTGTTCCCACTGGCGGAGGCGTTGGAATCTCCGTTTTTGAGACATGGTTAATCCATCGGGGCACCATCTGGGGTTCACCGGTTTGGTTCGTGGTCTAGCACATTCCCATTCCGGTTCGCGTCCTAAAGGGTTCTTGTCTGACACCCGAGCATCAGCCATCTCTTCAAGTCAACTGTGGACGCTGACCTTGTTTTCCGGCCAGTCATGTCGATCAAATCTGCCCCCCGGCCCATCATTGCGCCTGCCTTCCGACCGGTCATACCGGTCACTTCTGCCCCCCAGCCGATCACGTACTGGAGGGCGCCGGTCGTCTTGGTCGCGCCAGTTCCTGCTGATCGGCTCTGATTTCCCATCTCTGGAGCGAGACCTGCTGAACGGCCGATTGTGACGATACGGGCCGTTGCACTCGGGGCAAGTATCGGCCGAAGGCAACCTGAGGTTGCTTTCCCAACAGTGAATGAAGAACGGACATCGCCAGTGATCTTCATGTCGCCGCATTGCTTCTTCCCTAGATCTTGAGCGTGCATGTTGCCACTGATACTTATTGAGCAGAAATTGGGAAGTAATGGGCCTTCGTGGTTCTCCCCTCCCGTCGTCATCATCTTCCATCCGTCGTTTTCCTTTGACGTCTTCGGGTGTTGCTTGATTCCTGGGGTCCACGGTGCCGCTTTGCTTAGCCGATTCAGACGTCAGCACCTTGGTTTGGAGCGCATTCCTCCCCGTGTCAACCATGTTGGTGGGGAAGGGGTGCTGGTCGATCTTCATCGGCTTGGCCGATTTTGTTGGAACTTCAAATTTAAGTCTGCCTTGCTCGATGGCCGACTGTATCTGCTGCCGGAAGATTTTGCATTCGTTTGTATCATCGGAAGTAGCGTTATGCCACTTGCAATATTTCATCTTTTTCAGCTGTTCGGCAGAAGGAATCGTATGATACGGTGAGAGTTTGATCTGTCCTTCCTAGAGGAGTAGGTCGAAGATTTTATCGGCCTTTGATGTGTCGAATCCGAACGTTTCCGGCTCTTTCTTTCTGAACGGACACAATATCGGCTTCTTCCCTTTAACCCATTCCGCAAGGCCAATTTCTGTGTCTTCCTCGTTTTCAACCTCTTCTAAGAATGCCACCTTCTTCTGAAAGTTCCTCCTTGGATCGAAAGGACGTACTTCTTGACCAGATAATCGGTGGACGATTTGGCTTAAGCTCTCAAACTCCTGTGAGGCATATTTCTCTTTGATATGAGGCAGGAGGCCTTGGAAGGCTATATCGGCCAACTGTGCATCAATCAGGTTTAGAGAATAGCATTTGTTCCTGATCTCCCGAAACCTTTAAACATATGAGGAAATTGGCTCGTCGCTTCTCTGTCTGAGGCTGGTTAAATCGGACAACTTCATTTCATGTATTCCCGCGTAGAAGTATTTATGAAATTGCCTTTCCAGATCGGCCCATGTAATTATCGAGTTGGGCTGTAAGGTGGTGAACCACTGGAAGGCCGACCCAGACAGGGATGACGAGAAAAGGTGCACCCGTAGAGCATCCTGCGCCGCTGCTTCCCCGCATTGGATGATGAATCTGTTCACATGTTCCATGGTTGAGGTGTCGTCCAGCCCCGAAAACTTGGTGAAATTAGGAACTTTATACCGATGGGGAAACGGCAGTAAGTCGTATGTAGGCGGATACGGTGTCCTGTATGTGTAGGTCTGCACCTTCGGTTTCAAGCCGAATTGTTCCTGAATCACCTCTGCTATACGTGCCGACCAGTCCGGTTGTTGCTGGTAAACCGTCGGCTGAGGAACTGGTACGTGCTGGTATATTGGCAGCGGGATGGCTTGATGTTGAGTGAAAGCGTGTGGCGTTTGATGTGTCATAGCCGGCTGCGTAGTCAAGGTCGGCTGTTTGAATGAGCCGCTTGTTTCGTCATATAGTATGAGCGGCGCGATGCCTCGGAGTACTTCCGTTGATTCTGCTGCTCTGCTCATCTCTGGTGCGACAGACTGGTACCGCGGCATGGTTGGTCGAGCGGCCGCCTGGAAAGACGCCTGGAGTTGGGGACTTCCATGGTTGGCCGATTGATCCTGGACGGCCGTCACTGATGGTGCCCCCCAAGGCACTGGATTAAACGGAGGAAATTGCGCGGAAGACAACTGAATGGGACGTGGCTGGGGGTATTGCGCGCCATTAAATCCCATAGGGATCGATGATGAGGAAGCGCCAGAACCCCCAACTGGAATTTGGGTCGGCTGAGAAGCCGAATAAAGTGTATTCTTGTTCGGAGCCGTAATCGGTGGAGCATATGCCGGCCCCCTTGAGATACACCGTTAGCTAAGGAGCTGATGACGGCATTGTATACCGTATTAGAAAGCATCGGGGACTGATCAATGAAAGCTTGATAGACGGATTGTTGAACCATCTCGGACATCTTGTCCGAGTCCTCGGTGACTGTGATCTGGCGGGGAGTTGGAAACGGAGCCTTTTTGATAGTCTCCCCGCTCCTGGTGCGACTGAAGGACTGCAGACATGTCTTCTAGTAGTATGCCGTCTGCCTCTCTAGTTCTTCCTTCTGGTCGTCCCTGAGATCTGCCTCTGTCACCTTGATGACGTTATCTTCGTAGACTTCAGCAGCTTTTGACATGGTGGTGGTTGTATGTGTCCCACCGGGCGTGCCAAAAGTGTGTTGGCGCTAGAAATCGGCTGACCGAATCCCCAGCGTCGGACACACGACCCGGGAGAATCCGCTTAACTCCTGTTCGGGTAATCGCCCTGGTGCGGTTTGCGCGGCGTGCCAGCCAATCTGACCTATTGATTGGCAAGGAAAAATACGTGTAAGATTCCAGAGGTTGCGATCAGCTAAGGTTCCAATCTCGAGAAAGGTTATCAGCGAATCAGCCGATTTGCCGTAATAAAGAAATCAGCTATGATGCAACCGATTACCAGGCAACGTTTATATAAAGAAAAACTACCAGAGTAATCTAAACAACGCTACAGTAGCTACACTAGGAACAGATCTAATCGGCTAAAATAAATAGATTAGACAGAGAAGTATAAAGAAAGCCAAAATTACCGATTCCTAGCTGGATAAATGGTGATAAAACTAGAACAACAGGTAAAACCTAGAATTCTAGTGAATATCGATAACTGATGAATAAATCTAAACGAAACGACAGCGATGCGCCCGAAGTTAAAGCTTAGAATTTACTCGATAAACGGAACTTACAAGATCGGCCGGAGGTCAAGTTGATGCAGCCCCGCCAACCCGTACGAACTCGTGAAAAAGAAGGAAAAAGTGTTGGCGAAGTCGCCTGCTTGAAAGTAAGTACGAGGAAATAGTAGTTTGTTGTATTGAGTTGATGATGATTACAGATCTACAAGGGTGGCTATTTATAGCCCCGTACAAACGACTTCTTATCCGACTAGAACTCTATCTCTAATTTAAACAGAAAACGAATATTTACAAGTACGATTCGTACTAGGTTAATTATCACGCGCTTCATGGGCTGATTCCCTCTTCATCTTCATAATCCTTTTTAAGCCCACACCGGCCCAACTATTCCAACCTCCTAATCAGCCGATCACCTCATCGGCAAGGGGTAACCGATCAGGACCCACATATCGAGGGCTCAGACTTACTTCGAGGCGGAGATCCAAGGATCAATCGGTCGATCTTCGACTGTAGCAGTAATCGGCCGATCCTCGACTATAGCACCAATCAACCGATCCTTGACTGTAGCATCAACCAACCGATCTTTGACTGTAGCACCAACAAACCGATCTTTGACTGTAGCACCAACCAACCGATCTTTGATTGTAGCACCAATCGGCCGATTTCCAATCGTCACCCTTGTATCTCGCC
Source organism: Setaria italica (assembly GCF_000263155.2). NCBI lineage: Eukaryota > Viridiplantae > Streptophyta > Magnoliopsida > Poales > Poaceae > Setaria > Setaria italica. The sequence continues at coordinate 8,028,409 of NC_028456.1, read as the reverse complement.
ATATCTTCTAATTTCTTCCTCTCCTAACGCTGATTTCACTCGTGTCGAAATCTGGCGTCAACACATACCAAATGGAACGAAGCCATCCGATGCAAGTCCCAACCTAACATTACGTGGATCACTTGCAAATGCACTATACTTGGCATCTACGTGCCTCCATGCCTTTGAGTTAGCTGGGTGCCGCACTTTACCATCTTCAACCAATTCTTTGTTGTCTCGTTTGTATATAATCTCTGGAGTCGAGGAATAAGTGGAAAATACCTCAGTATCTTACGAGGTAAGAGCTTCTTATTTACTCCACCAGTGCCATCACCTACTCTCCCCACATTTTGGACATGCATTCAGCTTCTCGTACTCTTCTCCACGGAATAACACACAGTCATTAACACAAAGCATGAATCTTTTGGTAGTCTAGTCCAAGGTCTCGAACTACCTTTCGAACTTTGTCCAAGCTATCTGGGACACAATGGTCCTTGGGGAGTACATGGCAGAATAATAACAGCACTTGCTCTAGAGCATTGTTGCTAATACCGAACATGCTCTTAATCTGATATAGCCTCACAATAAAAGATATTTGGGTAACCTCCTCGCAACCTGGGTATAGTTCTTTCCTAGCTTCTTCCATTAACTTGAAAAATTTTCTTGCTAACTCATTTGGCTCCTGATCACCTTTAATTTCAGCATGTATGGCACCACTAATTAGCGATGAAAGCAGTTTAGTGGATGACACGCCATCATCATGATCACCTTTTTCACCTTCACAAACATCCCAATCATCATCGTTCATAACAACACGTTTAGCAGATCTGCCAGTATGATGCTATTTTATGTAACGCACATCGAACCCTCTGGTATTCAAGTGCAACTCAACAACTTCTTTATTTTGATATGCCATGCGACGACATCGTCTACATGGACAGGGCGCAATCTATCCTGGTAAGAGGCTAGCATCAAAGGTATCTTCAATGAATTTAGCAACTCCATTTTGCCACACAACATCTGTATGTGACAATTCCATCCAACTATGATCCTCATGTTCATGTGCCATATTGCAAAAAACCCAACTAATAATATTTTAAGTACAGGCTTCTAGTATACTACTATACAAATCCTGAATAACCTACAAAAAATATAGGTTCCTCCATCGGTATTATTACTATCAACTAGTATTATAAAAACTGATTGAATATATGTACTAATAATTGAATAACTAAAGTTTTTCAGTATGCACATTAATTAATTAATTGCGATAGGTCTGGATCGATTTTATACCTTGCATTGAGAAGATGGAATCGGACAACGCCCATGTCATCCTGCGTGTCAAGAGATCGTAGAGGACTAACAAGGGGACCCTTCAATTCCTTGGCACTCGGCAACTCGCGAGCTAGGGATCGGAAGACGACGTACGGCAGGCGGCGATCGTGCGATGAAGGGGAGGAGTCATGCGAAGAAGGAGGGGAGGCGAAGAGAACGTGGAGGACTAACAAGGGGACTCTTCCTTAGCACTCGGCAACTCACGCGCTAGGGAAGACGACGGCAGGTGGCGGTCGTGCGGCAGCATCACGCGAGGAGAAGCGGAGGAGAGGAGTCGTGCAAAGAAGGAGGGGAGGCAACGCTAGGACGACATAGACCAGGATTAGGCCTTTCAGCTCGTGAAAGAAAGGCATGCCATATGTGTGGGCCAAAATAAAGACCCATGAACATAACAAAGCTGGCGGCACCCACAAACTCATCTATTGCAACCATGCGTTCCCCTGTATTGCAATGACTATATATTATTGCAATAGCACCTCCTGTACAGCAATGGTTTCAGTATTTGTTGCTATAACCAAGATTTCTTTTGCAACAATACAATTTTCATTGCTATATCTAATACTAGTTGCAAAGATTCATATTAGCGCTGCAATATCTAAGACTCATTTGCAACATTGTATATTTTTGTTACAATAACTAAGATTTCTTTTGCAACCATATTATTTTCATTGTAATAACCAAGATATCTTTTGCAAAAACACCGAGTTCGTTGCTATATCTAAGACTCTTTTGCAACGCATGATAGTACTTATCGCAACATGTTACAATCATTGCAATATGGACAACTAATTGCCACCACTATAAAATAGCGTGGCAATACGTCGCCGCAATTACAACCAACAAATATTCATTGCCATATAGCGTGCTTATTGCAACGACTAAGTTATTGTCGCAACCCTACACAAATGGTGGCAATATGACACCCCTATTGCAACCAAAACAGACTATGTCGTAATAACCCCTATGTATTGCAACGAAAGTTGCCTGTTGCAAAAAACATTGGTCGCATTAGTGACAAAACCTTGAAGTGTTGGGAATGTAAGGGGCCGGGAAGGCTTACGGGCTCACCTTGGGCCGATTTGAAGCAGTTGGGGGCGACAGGGAGGCTCAGCGGAGGCAGAACGCGGTGGCAGGCAGCGTGCGACGGCGGTGGCTAAGGGTGGCGGTGTTCCGGCGGTGGCGGTACTCTTCGTGGGCAACCGACGGGCTCTAGAGCTGCGCGAGGGAGAGGCGAAGCGGCAGGTGGTGTCGGCGTGGTGCAGGGTCGAGCGAAGGTGGGGGCTTCACGGAGGACCGAGTGGTGGAGCGGAGAGCGAAGACAGGGGAGCTTTGAAGAGGCAAGGGCGAGTGGGGAAGGGGGCACCAGTGGTGCTAGGCTTCCATTTATAGGGCCAGGGCGGAGCGGCGAACGAGGCGGGGCCGTGATGCTGGCGAACGGGACCGAAAGGGAACCGGGGCGCTACTGCGGCCATTAAAGGTGGTGACGCCATTGGCGGACAAAGGAGGAAGGGTGGCGCGGCAGGCGAGGCGTGCAGGTGCGGGCGAAGCGAGCGAGCATGTGCGGCAACATCGGCTTTGCCAGGACGCATCACTGGCGAGGCGTGAAGGAGTTGTCACGGTTGGGGCGGCGGTTGGCGGAGACAGCGGCGCTGGGTAGGTGTCCGCAGGGGGGCGCGCTCTTGGGGCAGGGCGTGCCCTCGGGCGGAGCGGGGCGGCGCTGGCGCGGCAGGCGACCACGCTCTCACTAGCGGCGGGGCATGCGAGGCGGCATATTGCCGGGGCCGACGACCGGGCGGAGGCGCTGCACCGGTGAGGCTGTGCCATGTGGCGGTAGCGCTCTGGAGCGTGCAGCGTGCGTGCCCTGGCGCGCTCTGGGCCGAGGGATTTGCGGGATCTCTCTCCGGGTCGATTTCCAAGCACAAGATCTCTTGATTCTTGAACCTGCACAACATTAACTCTCTTAACAAAAGTTGTAGTCCTTAGACCAAAGTTCAACTTTTGTAATTGAACCGAGTTCAAATTCGTGGTAGATTCGGGGATACAAAGCACCAAAGTTTGGAGGAACGCCGGTTTTTCGGACTTAGAGAAAATCAGCTGTTTGGCTGAATTGAGCTTCAATTTTGAAATGCTTCGGAGGTGAATTGGACTAGAGTCCAATTGACAAAGTTGTTGTATAAACTTAGTTATCAAACTCTTATAAAAGGACTTTTCTAATGTTTGGTTCAACTTTTCAGAGATAAGTTCATGCCAAGATTGCAAGTCTTGGGCTGAGTTGACCAAACTAACTTTGACCTAGATTTTGAAGGCCTTCTGTGTAGATTTAGAACTTACTCCTTTAGTAAAAGTTGTTAAGGTCTCGAAGCTTTAAACATTGGTATAGATCTCAGCTTGAGTTTATATTAGAAATTTCGAAATAAAGAGCCCCAAAATTGGGACTTTATCTGTTTTTCTTAAATTGACACAGTTTTGTACTTTGAGATTTTGAAGATCTTCTGCTCAGATTCAAGCAAAACACCAAAAATAAAAGTTGTTAGGAAAGTTGAGTTCTATAACTCTTAGTTGGACAGATTTTTAATTTGTTAAGCAAAAATTTGAGTTATGATTTAAACAGCGGTTTAGCTTGTGAGGGGCACAAGTGTCTTTTTTACTTATCTTCTCAACTGCCAAATGTTCTTCTTTATGCTCTAATGGCTTTATTTAAGATTAAACATGGTTTCATCAGGCTAGGTTGTTACATGTAGATGAAGTAAACGTGATCTTCTGCAGATGTGGAGCTTCTTGCTCCTGGTTGGTGAAGAACGTGATTTAGATGCAGTTCACCATCTCAAGAACAGGGTTCTTGATTGGTGAAGAACAACTGCATGGAGTTGATGGATCCGTGCTTCCAGAAAAGGATAATCCCTCCAGTACCCTAATTGATCGATGTTTAGACTAACAACAAGATTAGATTAGTGCACGGGGCACTCCTCCAATTCATATATATAGCATTGTGGGATCGGGCCAAGGCCTATAAGGTTACATTTAGGTGTGCACAGGACCGGAGTCTTAATCACTTATGTCGGTGGAAATATATATGTACGTGAAAAAATTGTTCTCACGGTTGTTATGCCGAGATCACAAAATAACAAGATTTAAGCTTTCCATGCTTCGCGGTCTTGATGATTTAATCTTGCGACATAGGTTGATACTTTTTTATATTAATACTTTTTTATCCTTTTTGTTTTGAAGATTTAGTAAATAGAAAGATATTAATAATTAATTTGTGATTTTAAACAACTTATGCAATCATTATAGAAAATACGAATATTGGTGAACAAATAGATAGAGGCAAATGTGCATTGATTATGTTGATGATTTATGTTGAAAATGGATTGGTTTCTACCATTTATTTAGGACAAGCATTAGAATTGCAAGTTGTGTAGATGAATTGAGAATATGCCTTTATTTTTGCTATGGGTATACAATTATCCTACAAGTATACGTAGCACCACTAGGGATATACTATTATCCATGTTATTAAGTTCATTGATGAACTTGAAAGCACACCCAATTATGTGGTAAGTAACACCGGTAAAAAGATGACCGAATGACTGATACGTATTCTACAACAAAATGTAATTTTCTTTTAATATTTTGTTTTCGTCTAACTATTAATTGATAATTTGGAACCATTTCAATAAGACATGCATGTGTGGTTCTAGCTGCTTTAGTTTGGTGATACCTACTCCGTCCGTCCTAAAGTAAATGCACTTTGGATTTTTAGGACACAATAGTAGTCATATGAAAAGATCTAGCTATGTGCATATATTATTGCTTCGCATACACATTAATGAACCATTCTTTTAAAAGGAATAATATCAACTAATTAAATGTGGATGCACCTTGGAAACACTATGCACACCTCATTTGTGCCGGCGTTAAAATCTCATCCGTACGGGTGATTGGATCAGCACCATGAAGCCGATACGAATGAGGCTGGTTAGTCGGGCCAAAGTTAAAACCAGCACAAACATTATACATGCCGGTGGGATATCACACACTACTAGGAAAAACGCCATTAGTATCGGAGTACCGGTTTCGGTAGTTCGGTACTAAAGGGGGTCTTTAGTACCGGTCAACCGGGGGCTATTAAAAAATTAAAAAAAATGAAATCCCCCCACTAGCCCCCCCAACCGCCGCCCTTCACCGCCTGACCCTGCCATCCTTCTCCACCCGCCCACCGCCGCTCCCGCCTCCGTCCTCCCGCTGCCCTCCAGCGCCCGCCCCCGTCTCCGTCTACCCACCTCCCTCCTCCTATCATCCCCACCTCTGCCCTTCTCCCACCGCCCACCTCCGCCCACCCGCCGCCCTCCGTCCTCCGCTTTCCCACCGTCCCCGCCCGCCCATCCTCCTGCCACCCTCCGCTCTGCCCGTCGCCGCTCCGCCGCCCCCGCCTGCCCGCCTCCACCTCAGCTCGCCTCGCCGATGCTCCTCACTGCTGGTGAGAGGTGAGCAGAGAGGGAAGGGAAGGGGAGGGGAGGCAGTAGAGGAGAAAGAGGAGGAGGGAGATATAGAGGAGGGGGTGGGGGAGATGGATATGGTGAAGATAGAGGAGGGGAGGCAGAGGAGTGAGATCCAGTAGGTGCAATACGTGGTGGATAAGATAGACGAGCGGCCGGCGGATGGGAGGCCTTTAGTACCGGGTGGGGACTCCACTCGGTACTAAAGGCCCTAAGGCACATTACTACCGGGTGGAGCTCCCACTCTGTATTAAAGGGTGACCTTTAGTACCGGGTGGAGCTCCCACCTGGTACTAATGGGCATCTTATATAAACCTGCTAGGGTTGATTCCTGATCTTTCGATGACAGGCATGGGATAAGTCGATTGGTCGATGGAGACGAAGTTCACAGCCCGTCTACAGCCTTCCAAGCTGCGCCTTAGCAACCGATACACCACCTCCAATAGCTGCCGCGATCTTGTGGAGCGCGTCACTCGGCCACTAGGGCACTCGTCCTGCAAGCAATCGAAGAACAAGTAGAACAAGCAACTCAATTGCAAATATGGAGATGAAAAACAATCTGGAATTACAAAGTTGGGGTTTTGAATCGAGTAGAACGGATGGTCTAGTCGACACACGCGTCTACAAGGAAGTAGCAATGGCTAAACTTTCAACAAAACAAAACCTAATCTGTTCGTGGCGGCTATAATCCTTATTAATACCTAGGAGGATGACTAGGGGGGTGTTGGGGTCATGCTCCAACCCTAGGACATACTCCCTAATGGATCCAACTTGATACACGGCCCATTGGGCCAAAATAAGGCGATGCAGCACCTTTAGACAGAAAACCTCTCAGTAGTATTTTAATGATTTCTGCCGACTCAGAGAAGATATGGATATGATTCCAGATCCATATGAAAATAGACTTCATAAGGATTCCAAGGAGTACTTGAAAACCTAAAACGGAGTCCGGATGAGGTCGTGGCGGCCGTTGCAAGTTGCCACAGAGCTGCAGTCCGAATCCAGCCCCAAAACGTATTGGATTGGAACTCTTTCTTTCCTTAGGCCAAAAGTGACGTGGTGGCCTGGTGGAGAACGTTGGGAATACTTGGAATTAGCCCCCAATCTACTTCTTTGGTCCTCCATGCCTTCCATGTGTGTTTAACACTATTTTTGATCCATGTATGTATTTCTGAAATTGACAATGAACACACATCATGGTGCAACATCAATTCATCAAATGTATCAAATACAATCATGGTAAAGAATTGTTTCACTTGTGAATCAAAAGTTACTAATGTGGTTGTATCCGAGCAGGTGATGTCCTCATCATTCTCCCCTTCTTGGCTGCAAGTCGTCCTCGACTTGCTCCAATGGCATTCTAAGGTGGTTGCTTTGATGTTGGAGCACGGAGCGACGACAATGCTGCATGGGCACAACCAGTAATGCTCCCCTTCTTTGGATTTACCCTGTTGTATATGGGAAAAACTAGAAAAACTTTGCAAGACATTATTAGTGTTAGTGCAGCCCTCTATTTGATCATGGTATTGTTGCCCAAAAAGATATTTCAGATTAGAGCAAATATAAACTTTATGCACCAAGTATTCACCTTTGCTGTCGTATTTGCCAATTAAATGAAGCGAACAATGATTAAAACTTGGCAAACCAAAATCAAATTTAAGTTTCTCGTGTAGACAATTTAGATTACATAGAATATCAAATTCAATATAACCCAAAGTATTTAAAGAGGATAGCAAATTCAGTTCGTCTTATACACAAGTAATAGGATGGAAAAGCTTTTCTTCAACACATTTGTATTGTTCCAAACAAAAAGTATCACACTTATTCACTACTTGTGGCATAAGAGTAGAAGAATCATCTGCACAAAGTCCTCCTTATCATAAGGAACAACAAGTAATGCATTTTGTGACAAAAGAAAATTAGCAATCGGTTCCACTATTTGTTGTTCTTCATTAGCATGCAGAGTTGACAAATTTTGGACATTATGGGTCACATCATTCTTACAAGTATTCACAGATAATAGAATCTCCTTTTCAGCATTGAGAGCAAGACAAAATAATTGACCAATATGGCTATAAGAATTGCTAATTAACAAGGTTTGAATTTCAGAATTTAGCCCTTTCATGAACCTACTCATAACATCTTCCATGCATTCATCTAATCCACCATACATGATACAAATTTTAAAATCATGGAAGTATTCTTTCACAGTCCTACTACCTTGCCTCAAGTTTTCTAATTTTGCAAGCAAATAATCAGGATAATATTCAGGAATGAATGCATCTCTAAAAAGAAATTTGAAGTCTTCCCAAGATTCTAGAACTTTGTTGTGCCTACAAATGTGTTTCCATTCTAGCAAAGCATATTCAGTCAAAACATTAGAGGCAATATAAATCCTTTGTTTCTCAGACAGGTCATGCTCATCAAATTTATTATCTACTTTTATCTCCCAATCAATGTAAGCTTTAGGATCAAACTTACCATCATATAACGGTAAGTGTTGAATGACATTTTGAATATGAGGGTCTAGCTTCAACAGCTCAAAAATATCCGTATCACCTGCCATGATTAGTAGAAAACAAGAAACACAAAACAATATGTATCCTCCTGCCAACTACTAGGATGTGTTGGTTGTAATGCACTCAAACTCAAATTGCTTCAAACAAGCCCTTACAAGTTTTTACCAAGCCAAACAGGAGGTGACGGCAACCAACAAGTCTACAACCGTGGAGCGAAGTGTATCGGTGCCGCAGCAACAAAAACCTGGTAAGCTGTAGTCAAATATGTGGAGCTGTAGGTCGGTTTAAGCAAGGAAATATACTAGCACCACGTTAGTCACAAAAATAAGTTGAGTAATCATTCAACGGCGGTACTATGCTGGTCCTAGGTTAAACCATGCTAGAGACGTGAGCCTAGGCACAAAGGTAGTCACTGAAAAAGAGCAACTAGCACAGCATGAAGAAAAACAATAGATTCACAGATTCAAGCCCTTCTTTCTTCTCCTTCTCTTGTCCTTTTTCTTTCTTTTTTTTCTTCTTTCTTTTTCCTTTTTTTTCTGCAGGAGCCTAAAACTTTTATGTGGTACTATAACAACCAAAACAATAAAGCTAGCACACACAACCCCTTTGAATTCAGATTTAACAACTCTTGTTAATACAGTAGATACGAAAATCTCTAGGAAGATTGTGGAGCGCTCGTAATGAATTTTGCTACAAGGTCAGATCCATTGGAAAGAAGACAACTTCAGCTTTCTAGATTGTATTAAATCTCCCAAATTGAACATCATATGGATTCGTGGTGGCATAAATGCAGTAACGATGTATATGGTGATGGTGGATGTCGTGGTGACCAAAACGTGATAGAACTCAAAACTCTAAAGGAAAAGACACTAAGACCAGCAACTCGACACAACCGATGCAATCGAAAACTCAACAAGCCCTAACTAAGTAGTGCTAGCAAAGGCTCAAAGGGTTTATAGGATTGTGGGTAAACTAATCTACTAATTTTTTTAGCCTTTTCTGGACTATGGGAAAGTAAAACAGCGAAGGATTGGAAGTCTCTAACCGATAAATCTTGCTCTGATACCGACTGATATAAACCCGCTAGGGTTGATTCCCGATCTTTCGATGAGAGGCATGGGATAACTCGATTGGTCGATGGAGACGACATTCACGGTCTGACTACAGCCTTCCAAGCTGCGCCTTAGCAACCGATACACCACCTCCAATGTCTACCGCGATCTTGTGGAGCGCATCACCCGGCCACTAGGGCACTCGTCCTGCAAGCAATCGAAGAACAAGCAAGAACAAGTAGAACAAGCAACTCAATTGCAAATATGGAGATGAAAACCAATCTCAAATCACAAAGTTGGGGTTCTGAATCGAGTAGAATGGATGGTCTAGTCGACACACGCGTCTACAAAGAAGTAGCAATGGCTAAACTTTCAACAAAACAAAATCTAATCTGTTCGTGGCAGCTCTAATCCTTATTAATACCTAGGAGGATGACCAGGGGAGTGTTGGGGTCGTGCTCCAACCCTAGGACATAGTCCCTAATGGACCCAACTTGATACACGGCCCATTGGGCCAAAATAAGGCAACGCAGCACCTCTGGACAGAAAACCTCTTGATAGTATTTCGATGATTGCGGACGACTCAGAGAATATATAGATATGATTCTAGATCCATATGAAAATAGACTTCATAAGGATTCCAAGGAGTATTTGAACACCTAAAATGGAGTCTAGATGAGGTCGTGGCGGCCGTTGCAAGTTGACACAGAGCTGCAGTCCGAATCTAGCCCCAAAACGTATTGGATTGGAACTCTTTCTTTCCTTGGGCCAAAAGTGACGTGGTGGTCTGGTGGAGGATGTTGGGAATACTTAGAATTAACCCCCAATCTACTTCTTTGGTCCTCCGTGCCTTCCATGTATATTTAACACTATTTTTGATCCACGTATGTATTTCTGAAATTGACAATGAACACACATCATGGTGCAACATCAATTCATCAAATGTATCAAATACAATCATGGTAAAGAATTGTTTCACCTGTGAATCAAAAGTTACTAATGTGGTTGTATCCGAGCAGGTGATGTCCTCATCAGCGTCACAGGGGGCTCCTCGGGGACTATCCATTAGGCCCGATACTAATGCTCACATTAGTACGTGGCCAAAATGCAACCGGTACTGAGCCTCAGGATGAATGCTCAGTTTTCCAGTAGTGACACTAGCATAGCATGGGTAGTAAAATCAGGAATTTATAAATAAAAATATCAAAAAATATTTCATATGTGGTACGAATACATTGCACTAGGATTAGCCTAAGAGGTGGTTCCAATACTATTTCTGTATATGCCTACTAAGACACAATAGTAGATGTAGTCTCGGGTCTAAATGTTATAGTCCATGAAGACCCCTTTAGTCTCGGTTTGTAACAAAAAACATAAGTCTGGGTTTGTGGTACAAACCGGGAGTAAAGGAGTCTCCACGGATTACTTCAAAAGGAAAGTATATCTAACTTTATCATATGTGCTGTGTTGGTGAGATGGTAAGGAAGGATCGTACAAGACTTGAGGTTGTGAGTTCGAATTCCACACACTGTGCGCGCGGTTTCTCAACCAGGACTAATAAAGGTGGGGTTTCCACCAGTGACACGAATATAGTTAAGAATATGTCATTAATTTTGACTGCACCCATATGTTATATTGAATATAATTAGCTATGTATTTATGAAATGAAAGTGCATTTCATAATACATGTAGTAACATTTATCGGGATGAGCCTATATCGTGATCCATGACCGTAGTCACCGGTCAGTCAGCCTCTCCTTTCATTTCCGCGTTGTGGGAGATTTTTTTAGATAACAGACCATTGCTGGCCCTGCTTTGATTGAAAGCAAAAGGTTCAACTGGGGTTGCCAATTTTACAATGTTCTGGATACAGACCAAGAATCAGAATGCTATCACTGATAACACTGAACCGGAACCACACTCTAACTCCCTCTAAGAAAATCTTACAGATAACCAAATAACATCAATAATAGAGCCAGCACAAAGAACATAAAGTTCAAATCTACTCTCATCCTTTCATTCAGATTGCAATGGTGATAGCCGAAGTTGTAATCTTTGTATCTCCATGTCCAATCGGAATCGCTCCTCCTCCTTGCTCTATATCGTCCATCTCAGCATGAAAGATAATACACGATATGGACCTACATCAGGTGAGATTACCACTATATTGTTAAACATAAAATCATTTCTTATGAGCCATAAGCTATACAACTGAAAAGGAAAATGAGAAAAGATCGAGTTTTCTCATCTACACTCTCTAGCACCCTCTCCTAAAAATGTTTAACATTAAGCGGTATGTATTGCCACTCAAAAACATCCCTACAGAAACACCAAACAAATTTTGCTATGGCGCACTCATAGATGTGATATGATCTGTACTTTCTAAGCTTCCACACATCTTACAATCAACCTCACCAAGCCAATTGCGTTTAATCTGCAGATTGAATTTTGTCATTGCATACTTGCCACACATAAAGATTTTAATTTTTAGTGGTATTTTGGCCATCCAGATTTCCATCATCCACTTGTTATGCATACCAGGAAACTTCGACTCTCTATATAACGAAGCTGTCGTAAAGTTACCTGATTTTTCTAGCGCCCATCTAAACGTATTAGTACCATTCAGCTCTATATATATGTTCAGTCATCAGAGTCAGCGTTGTGGGAGATTTGCGCCCGTACATCCTGTTTCCCACATGGGACTAATAAAAACATAAAACGTGCATGCATATACATGGAGAAGAACACTGGGACCTTGTTTGGAAACGATTCTTGGACGATTCTCGCGAAAAAAAGCGAGCGAACGACGGTGCATGGAGACCACGTAGTGGATTTTTGCAGAGATGTCAACGATAGAATCATTTTCTTTCGGCCTTTCGCTCTTACTAATAATCGCCAATTTATCCATGACTGGACAGTTATGCGATTCCATGACGTGCACCGACCTGCACAGGTTCGCAAATAACGCAACCTTGCTGTTCGAGGACAGATTTCACAGTGCACACCGGCAGGACGATTATCGATCTCGACATCGTGTTATATTCCAAAAAAGTGCTTTCTAGTATGAGCACCGACAAAAACAAGTACCGAATTTCACTATGCGTAAGGAAACGCGCAGGTCCAGATCTACACTGGGACTAGCGCCGACACACAGATGGGTCTTGCAGTTGCAGCATCTGTCGTCCGGACCCGACACACGTTAGAGACACCCCAACAGTTTATTAACGCGAACATGGGCTCTCGAGGCTTTGCCCGAATCTCCCACGCGGCCGATGGATCCAGACCAATAATGTAGTGACTGATTGCTAGCTCGTGTCGCTGTCATCTCCCGGATAGCTAGCAGACCTGCATGCGCGCCCACATGCACGCACGGCTTCTGCCGGTAGAGACTGCATGCGTACATGCCGTCTGATCCAATCCAGAAACGCCAGAGTCCTGATGACCCGATCCCTACTTAAACGACGATGCCTCCTCAGACGTTTGGCCATTAGCTAGCGTTGTTCATCGATCTCAGCTCCCTCACTGCCATGGAGGCAACTGGCTCATTCACTCGCGTTATCGCGTTGCTCGCGGCGGCAAGTCTCCTTTGGAAGGAAGCCGCGTGCTTCTCGGCGTCCGGTTTGAACAAGGCCTTCGCCACTTTCTATGGCGGTAGCGACGCCTCAGGAACAATGGGTAAGAGAGAAGCTACCTAGATGCTACAATTTCTTTCAACTTTTTTGTGTAGCTCAAAGGATCGGAACTGATGCTGACGCATGAACCTACCATGTCCGCGTATATGCAGGAGGCGCTTGCGGGTACGGGAACCTTTACTCGACGGGGTACGGCACGAACACAGCAGCGCTGAGTACGGCGCTGTTCAACGACGGCGCCTCGTGCGGGCAGTGCTACCGGATCACGTGCGACTACCAGGCGGACCCGCGGTTCTGCATAATTGGCACGTCGGTGACCATCACGGCCACCAACTTGTGCCCACCCAACTACGCCCTGCCGAACGACAACGGCGGCTGGTGCAACCCGCCCCGCCAACACTTCGACATGGCCGAGCCCGCCTGGCTCAAGATCGGCATCTATCGCGGCGGCATCGTGCCGGTGATCTACCAAAGGTATGCACATCTGATAACGAAATCCCGAGCGATTTCCACTCGAAGTTTGATGATTTAGCGATGGTCGAATGTTGGTGATCTCAGACGCGGATGACCTACGTACGTGTGCAGGGTGCCATGTGTGAAGCAAGGCGGGGTCAGGTTCACCATCAACGGCCGCGACTACTTCGAGCTGGTGCTGATCTCCAACGTCGGCGGCTGCGGGTCCATCCAGTCGGTGTCGATCAAGGGCTCGCGGACCGGGTGGATGGCCATGTCGAGAAACTGGGGCGTCAACTGGCAGTCCAACGCATACCTCAACGGGCAGAGCCTGTCGTTCCAGCTCACCAGCAGCGACGGCCAGACCAAGACCTTCCTCAACGTTGCCCCGGCCAACTGGGGGTTCGGGCAGACGTTTGCAACCTCGCAACAGTTCTCTTAGGGTGTGTTTGATTTTATGCGCCATTTGATACATGCATGGATGATCCTGGATGGTGAGATTCAACATATTTGCTTGTACTATATGGTTCACTCTTATTGGTAGAATAATGTATCGAGTGGGATGGTTTCCTCCTGGATAGGTTGGTACAATTCACCCAACCAAACAAAATGATCATTATTATTTTGAACTATTCTATACATGAACTAAATAATACAAGCAACCAAACACACCCTTAGAGAAGAGTTTTTGTGTGTCTCGATCAATACCGTGTAAAGGTTTCCTTCCTTCCACATATACTACTACCGCCCACTCTTGCCGATCGAGGATATATCTATGCATTGACCGATTTCTGTGTTTTCACAGTACGGGACGTCCCAAATTACTATTCCTTTTAACTTATTCTAGATACATAGCATTTGATATGCACTTAGATATATACTATGTCTAGATACATAGCAAAAGTTATGTATTTAAAAAAGCTAAAATGATCAATAGTGTTTTGGAACGGAAGGAATAAATATCAAATTAGCTAAATACTCCCTCCGTCCGGTAAAGAATACAATTTTAGTTTTGTCCTAAGTCAAACTATTTCAAGTCTGACCAACTTTTTAAGGACAGGTATCAACTTTTATAATACAAAATAGATATATTATGAAAATATATTTCATAACAAATCTAGTGATACTTATTTGGTACCATAAGCTCTTATACATTTTTACATAAACTTGGTCAAACTTAAGATTGTTTGACTTAGGACAAAACTAGAATTGCACTGTTTTTGGGACGGATGGAGTATCTATCTCACTATATGTAAGTACAAGGTGTGTGACTTGTGTATCCATATAAATCACATTTTCCTAATTTATTGAATGGAGGTGATGGATATAGCCAACGTCCATATGTTGCTTGTGTTTTTTATTTTGTTTTGGGACTGTCTATCTACATGTGACGAGTGTTTGAGAAAAATGGACGCTTGATCAATCTCTCTTTCTCTTCCCCTCTCATTTGCTTGCCTTATCCACTCACGAGAGTCCGAGCCATGCCCACACCTGAACATAGCACTCGCCACTGCCTAGCGGCTAGAGCTGCTGCTCTCCACCACGCGCGACCCAAAACTAACCTCTTCCCACTACGCTAGAACAGGTCAATACCAACGAAATGTTTTAAATGGTGGACCAAAATGCATCGGCCATTTGGATAGCGCAGACGTTTGTTTTTTTCCACCATTTGATACAAGCCCTAAAAAATCGATGCCAGCAGAAAATCCGTCTATTTTCAGACCCTAAAACAGACGGTATCATGTACCACCATCTCATGAATTGATTCAGACATATTTTTCAAGCCACTGTTTCAAGTTTTGTGAGCGATAACACATACTCCCTCCATCCCAAAAAACAAGTCATTCTGAGATTCAAAATTTGTCAAAAAAATAAGTTATTATACTCAATTTGGCATGTATGCATGTGCACGTGCATTTGGGCATCCAGCAATCAATTAGTGTCAAATATGGCTAATAAATAGGGGCAATCGAGGTCATTTTACCTCCTTAGGATGATTTATTTTTTTGGGACGGAAGGAGTAGGTTTGGGAAGGTTGCTTGTTTCATAAATATTTGCAAAGCGTTGACTATTGACTCGTTGGAGTTTTGGTGGTTGGCATTTGTGCTGAAATTTCCAAATGCTGCAACACATGCCTCTTGGCTATGTTCAGTGGCCATTTAAAAATCTTTTGACTAAACACCTCTTCTTGGCCGACATGAGAGGTGAAGTATTGCTTGTATACTTTACAAAGGGCAGGTTGGTCAGCTTAATGAACGAAGTTTAAACATTTCTAATCTCGGTCAAAAACAGGTCAAAACCCAGTTTTGCCTCACCTGTTCCCGTCCTTTCTCCCGTGCACGCGCGACGCGTGGCGGCCATTGGCCTGCCGGCGATATGTGTCATCGCCACGCACCAGCTCCCGTGGTGATCTTCGCATGGCCATGCACGTCAACGCGCCGCTCCCCGCCCACTTGCCCCGCCACATCTATGCCGCCGACGTCCACGCCAACACCGCCTCGCCCATGCTCCCCACTGCAGCGTTGTCCTCGCGGCGTCCCTGCGCCGTCCTCACGGCCTTGTTCGTCGTCCTTATCCACTAATTGGCAGAGCACGGATGATGACCTCCGCGACCACATCTTCTCCCCCGTCCACCAGCCTCCTCTCATTCTCCCATTTTCCTTCTTCTTCATCCTCCGGCCAAGGCAACAAAAAAAGAGCCAAGCCAAGGTCTTGCTGCCCACCGCCCAAATCCTCCCTACTCCCTCCACCAAAATCAAATCACCTCCACTCGCAGTTCCCTCACTTACCCAGCTACACCCTCAGCCTCTACTTACCGCCTTCCATGGATCCTGCGCTTGGGGATTGAGTTGCCCCGCCCGCCGTGTGCCACGAGCCATTGCCGGCCACCCACACATCGACAACCACCCTCCGGCCTTCCTCATCCTCAAAACACTACACAAACAAAATATCAGTGAGGTTCTGGTGCTCTTGCTCTCGTTATTCTGCTGTCTTAGTCAACTTTCTACGCTCGATTTTGTGCTCGCCGCCAGCCGTGCGCCGGCACTCGCCGTGGATAGGTATAAGGTTGGGTTTTGCGGAGATAGCAGAGGGAGGAGGTGGGCTTAGGTGTGGGGAACATTCTGGGATAGTCGCCGGGGTGGGGGGCATAGCCTTTGCGCCGGCGTGGCCACACCACCGTCACCGCCAGACATGCTCGGACCGGCCCAAGGTGAAAGGGGCAGGGGTCGTGTTGCGAGGAAATAGAAAGTCTAAGGGGTTATGGGTAAAAGTTTGGGTTTAAGTGCGAGGTGGGTTTTGCTCCAGGGTCATAAGAGCAAAAACCGAGGGCGGTTTCTAGGGGCCTCAGTGTAAAGATAGTTTTGTTATTTTGTCTTTAAATTGGCTGAAACTTTAGAAATGTCTATCAAATCATATAAAAATGAGACAAATACAACCTAAATTTTTTTAGCTTTCGGTTTATGTCTACCTTATTGTAAAAATGAATTTGAGCATGTCACTGTTGTTGCTTTAGTCCTATAATTCATCTTGTTCCAAACTTGTTTAATGCATAGTAAATTATAGGTTGCTCCAAAAATTGTGAAACTAATTTTGTTGGCTTCCTTGAGTCATGTAGGTTTCATATCTGTAACTTATACATGTGATATATGTGGTTCTCATTATGTTTTGGAGCTATCTTTTGTTTGCTATATGAATCTTGCTAATCACATAATAAATGGTAGAAAAATGATAAAATGATGAAACCACTTTTGTTGAGCTTGTTATGATCTGCATCACGTATGAAGAATTTTAGATCTAGTGATATGACTATTCTACACTTAGTAAGAATCAAAACACAAATAAAATAGTTTAATATCCATAAATAAATGCGGGTACCAAAAATCATGGTAAATTCCTGTAAAATACTTCGTCAATGATTTTATCAGTTGTGACTTGTTACACACCAGATTGGGTACATAAATCGATTTAGTGAATTTTCTTGTTCCTAGCTACAGTTAACCTTGATCATAATAAAACAGGTTGATGTGCTTTTGTTTTTGTTTTTAATTCCTGTAAAGTGCACTTTGCATTGCAACGCTAACAACTTAGATCTAGCTCTGTGAGTTGATAGTAAGATTGATCATCTCCTTTTATTTCATGTTACAACATGATGAATCACTACTTAGTTATGTTCTTCTTTTTGTAAAATGTGCATCATCTAATCTTGCATCGCATGTGCATTCATGTAGAAAACGCGGCAACTAGTGACGTGGTGTACGAGCTGGTGGTTGAACCACAGGAGGAGCAGAAAGGATTAGAGCCGTAGGGGACACTAGAGGAGCAGCAAGACCCGACTCAAGGTCCGGAAGAGCAGATCCAGCAGGAAGGCAAGCCCCGGAGCATGACCCCCTATTTTAAATAATGCAATTAATGTTTAATTATGTATCCTGCATTTACGTTTCTAGGAGCTAGATGGAACCATAGATGCATGATCCATAGGTGCCTATGGTAGTACTAGTATGTGTAGGTCGTTAGCTCTGGAATGCTTAATTAAGTTTGGTAGAAGTCGAGTGATTGCGTGTCACTCGCGAGATATAGGGCACATAGTACTTATGTTAATTTGTAGAAAAGGGTTCAATTGGTAAAGATGATGACCAGGAGGAGATGGCAAAATGTTATGTTATGATATGGTTTTTGTATAGCTCCGCCTGTGTCAGCTAAGGCCCATTCGTTGTTGGCCCTGCTAATCAAGTTTGAACAGTAGTAATCTCATGCTGGGAGTAGGAGGTAGTTGAAACTGGTAAACCTAGTACTTGATCTGCTCCGAAGTTTGAACTGCTACCCGCCCTCTAGGGCAAGTCGAGTGGCCGCGGAGAATTGGGTATGTATTTTTTTACGTGGTCTCTCGTAGGGCTTGGCTGACTAGTGCTGGCGGGGCAGTTTATACTTTTGATGGTGGAGATCGGAATGGATGCCACGTGCAGCTCGACGGGACATGCATGTGTCATGTGGTTAGGTTTTCCTCGCAAGGATTTAATCGAACCAAGTCATGACAATTCATGAACCACCTTCCACTCCGTTGTGTCCTGTAGACGCCAAATTGACACGCAAGGAATGATAAGAATTTCTAAATAATGCTAACGGTTCTCTTATTTGACATCTGAGATAATATGAGAAAATATTCCTGCAAGAATCTGAAGTATATATAATAGTTGTTTTAGGAATAGACATCTGCTCTTTTGTTTTGACAAATTGCCCACTATCTCAGTTCATGGGGTTTTTTTGTGCTTATAAATCTATATGGATCTACCTCACTCCCAGATACATACTACTCATTTCAGATTATTTCGAATACATCCATGCAACAAGTCTTCCTCTTCTTCCTCACTGTTCCAAGTGATCAATTTGCCATCTTCCAATGCTTCGCTGTCCTAGTTTGGTACCGAAGTGGATGAAGCCCACATATGGGTGGTGGCTCTTGTCAACAATAACAAAATGATGGAAGTGACAATGACTGAGGTGGAAGTAGCGGATCATGATGTGGAGGAGGATATGGATCTGGAAGCCTACTACTCCGAGGATCTTTACAATGCTGACGATAACAACATTGAGCCTGTAATCGGGTTAGGCGGTTCCTTGCCAATGCAATCATGCTAATTCTTAATGCTTCTATGTTTAACACAATTAGTTATTGAAAATTAAAAGTTATTACTATGCTATATTGCACTTGGTCGATTTAGAACTCATCTGTGCTCATGTACAGCTCCATGTCTTGCTAGACAATATTTCATGGCCGTAGACCTATGATTTACTCAAACTAGCTCAAGTGCTACCATCAACGCTTGCTACACGAAGTATCCTAATGAAGCAACTATTGTATATGCATTCAACAAATTTGTTCTTTGCGATTATCACAACAAGAAGCGTTCAAAATGTAGTGAAGAAGCTTATGAAGGTGGTAAAATATTGACTCCATTGCAACATAAACCTCAAGCAGACACTTTTGTATCGACAATTTATGATTCGCCCTTATGAATATGCCTTAACATATTATAAAGACACTTTTTGTGGCACTTTAGAAAGTGTCATATGTATTGAGACACTACTTGAGGCATTTGCAACCATAGAGACATTTTCTTAAGTCATTTTTGTAAAATGCCAATAAAGAATATTAGGGATATATTTGAGACACTTAAAAATTGACTTTACCCCCATAAAGACATTGTTCGAGATATTCACTGTAATATCTTGAGACACTATTTAAACTATTGAGGCATATTCATAAGAATTATACTAAGGCCCCGTTTGGGTCCCTTCATTTTGAAGGAATTGGAATCTATTTAATGGAGTAGGCTAATTTATGTTGGAATGTGGCATTCCACAACTTTCCAAAGTTTAGATATAAGCCTATCTTAAATTCATGGGGTGGGAGATGGAAATTAATTCTATAGATTATGGTTATTAGAATGGAATTCAATTCTTATAGCACGCTCTTGGACTCGCTTCTCTATAGTAGAAGTGCAGCATATAAGTATCTCTCCCATATCACCAACTATAATATACAACTATATTCCACATACAATTATATTAGCTTAATTAATTTGTGTCTAAATTATGATTATTAGGATGGAATTCAATTCCAATGATCCAAACGGGGCCTAAGTGAATATGCAACAATTTGTGTGAGGTTGAGTTTGCTAGTAGGTGGAGTATTGTGCAATGGAGTATGAGGTCTCGAGTTCAAAGATCCATCATGGCAACATTACCATATTTTTACAATATATTTCTAGTCATGTAGAAGATAGAGACATAATATTGTGGTATTACAAGTTGTGTTAGAAAATATAGGGACACTTATAAAAATGTCTCTTCATTCAAAGAGATAATATTTGTAGTGGCACCTCTATTACATATTAGAAAATGACCCTATGACTCTATAGGGATAACATAAAATGTCTCTACAAGAAAAAGATAGTATCTCTACATGTGAAGTTGTTTTGTGGTGCTTGTTCGAAAAAAGATATTATTCTACTACCTTTTATATTAACTTTTATATTAACTGCAACCTCTTGCCTTGTTTTGTTACTATTCAAGTAGAATATAATTAGTGAATGATTATCGTAGCGACACAAGTGATATAGTATATGTAATTAATTGAATTTACCTATATAGTTTCCTTCTTTTTGTCCCATCAACTGAACAAATGCCTGAAATATGTTTCTTAATGTTAGAATGCAAATGTCTCATTAATAAAAGTCCATCTATTTTAATTATTTAAATGTGTACCACTAACGGTGATGAAATTGGCCATCTGCATATCATAGAAATATAACAGATAATTTTTATTGAGTCATCAACTTGTTTAAATAAAAATTCGATGGTTCCTCTATAGTATTAATCTATTTTAAGACATTAAATTCTTACAGATCTTTACATTCGACCATCTGAAAATTTTGCTAATCATCAACCCCTTAATGATGATTCTTTTATATTTTTCAAAGGTTTCTTGTTTGGTTTGTTAAGACATACATCTGTTATGTCATTTATGTTATGATACAAAGTCACCGACCACATACTAGAGACGATCATAACCATTCAGTATCGTTCTTTTAATTGTGTGTATTGATTATCTTTCAGCTTTTTCTTCTAAATGACCGTTTGTAGTTAAGTCAATTATCTTAGTGATATTTTTCTTCTAACATTTTGTAGTTGAGTTGATGAAAAAAATCAAATTCACCATCTGATGCAAGTGGTGATATTTCCAACCCTCTTGTACATCATCCTGGAAACTATGTCAAATTCACCATCTTTTGAAGGTAACGATATTTCCGATCACCTCGTACATAATCCAGGAAAATTGTCAGGTATATTATCTTTTAACACCTAAGGCCAACTTCCATTTACCGAACCCAGTTTCATCTTGTGCAATGATTGTGGACTCGTACAAGTATATTGAGTCGATGGTTGATGTATCAGATTCGACCCTATCTTTAGTATAGTGCATTCCAATCTGTATTGCAACTGATTCAGTAAGGTACATGTCTGACACATGGAAAACAGTCTTCTTTCTCCCAACCTTACTCATGGCAACCTTCAGCCGCCCAACGACCTATAACGCAAACGAGGTCAAGAACAAATAGAATTTGCTACAAAAGCTAGGTAATGGGGGTAGTATTGACCCTTTCTTGTATAGTGTTCATCATTTTCTCCTCCACTTATGACTTCTTCATTTAGTCGGCCTAAGCTCTCTCCCACTATTGCTGGCTCCAAGTCTGCCTCCGGCAGCAAAACTAACCTCTTCGAATATTTGCTCCTCCCCTCATGAATTGTTCATCAAATCCACCCAAGCTCTTTCCCGCCGCCACCACCACACCCAACACCCAGCTCCATGTGGCACAACACTGCCACCCTCCGCAGTTGCCGATGCTAACCGATAGAAGCTCTACACCTTTGGCGCCTCCACCATTGAATGGGGATCCAATGCCACTCCGGCTGGTGGCATCATTGCTGCCCCATCTCGTCACTTTTTCTTCCAAAAAACAGTCCCCTTTCCTTGTCCACCATATATGGGTAAGCCCCTTTATAAGCCTCCAGTCCAAAAAATCTTGGGAGAGCTCGCCAGAGGTAGAGAAGAAGGGGAAGAGATAGGAGATAAAAATTTAGGTGCAAGGAAGGAATAAAACACCAGAATGTGATTTGGCATTTTCATTTTGTTCTCTTCATATTATGCATTTTCATTTTGTTCTCTTTATATTATATTTTAGCTCAACCGCTGTATGGCAGACGTCCCAGTGAGCTATCGTAGATGGAATAAACCTATTTTGGGAGCAGGAGCTCAACGAGTGAGTTGTTGATGAATAATAAATATATTGTGACATAGTAGGTACCGAATAAGTTGATGCTTCTTGCTCCAAGTCCCAAGGGACTTCTCACTTGAATGAGAATGGTGATTCGTCCTTTCGAACTGTGCCTGCAAATAGATTTTTGTACCATTGTTCTTATTGAACTGTGGTGTTGTGGGAGCAGGAGCTCAACAAGATAAATGCACACTAGATGCCACCAGCAGGCCAGGCAGCAGCCGATGATATATATTTATTGGACTGTGTAACTCTCCTAACTCATTCAGTACCTACTACGTCAGTACCTAGACCACCACATCAAACTCAGTCTATGTTCAACTCATCTGATCTCAACAGGAAAAATCATGTTTTTGTTAAAAAAAATCATGTAAATGACTAAGAACAACTTGTGACAGGAACCACTCCGAGAGTCAGCTGTCTTAGTTAGGAGTCAGGACAACGGAGGTTACCTGCTTTCTTGATATAATTTCGATTCACGCGTGCCGATTGGTGTAGTTCTGACCGGGCCAGACCATGTGGTCCATGTTCACTCAAGGTCAAGTCAGTCTCGCTCGTAGCTTTCCTTCCCACTAGTGACCCGCTGACGCGTGCTCCACTAACAAATTGAAGACCTGACTTGGTTAGGTGGCCGGCAATTTATTTGTTGGTCTAGCTTCTTCACATGAAAGTTGGGTGAAATGAAACCATCGGCCCATTTTCGTGGTCGTTTCGATTGATTTTCTCACAGTTTACTTATTGTGTACTAGTCAGTCAAGCATGTTCCTAGTTGTGAAAGAACTGCTGGTTTTGTTCGAGGAAATCACCATATTCTTTCATGGTGATTCTGCTTGTCATGTCCGTTTGATCCTTAAAAACCTGAAAAGTTCAAGTAAAAGGAAACACACGGAAAATCTCTAGTCATTATTTTCTGGATGGAGTTTTATTCCTTTTCCCGAAGGTATGCCTATGCTGTCATGCTTTAGGATAATACTTGCTCTGTTTAAAATTACTATACAGTTCACGTTATATTTATTCTAAGTTAAATTTTTCTAACTTTGTCCATAGAATGTGAAAAGTACGGAACCAAATAGCCTATATGTATGCTTTCTACCCTTTCTCCACGTCCTGCCCTTAAGGGTCAGCTGGAATAAGTCAATTGACAAAATAGAGAAAAGACAGGTATAATTTACCTCATAGTTCTGTGGCCAATTTAGTTATTTTCCATCACCTTTACAATATATCTTTTCCATAGAACTATGTCGTCTGCGGTTTTCTTGTCTTTTTTATATTTCATTTTGGATTCCCCTACTGTTCCATGGAACAAGGTGGGCGTCCCCTACTGTTCGGTTAAAAAAAGGGTGGGAATACTTGCGCACCTGTATATTGTCATCAATTGTTTGCTATTTTGAGGAAGCTAAGGGTAGGATGGTTTGTCAAAACGAATTACCAATTTACCATCTGCAAAATACTCCGAGTGAAAGTTTTGTGGCAGCAAAGAAATATGATCTGCAAAACACACTGAGCGCGAACGAATCTGCAAAAATCGTACACGACGACACACATAATTCACATGTCCTCAACATGCCAAGCTAGTGGAATATTCTCCCCAGGCCAAGGCAAGCAACAGCCAAATCCAGGGTCACTGGTTCAATTGCAAATCTTTAAATGCGAGCTTCTTTTTCTTTCGTTCTGTACTTGTGTATACAAAAATTGATGTCAGTGTATTTAAATGTGACCTGGCATATCTTTACTATGATAATTTGGTTAGCTTTTACACATTTATAATTTAGAAAATTATAGCTTTCACATGATTTCTACTTTAATGGTAATTTGAACAGGACCAAGTGCATGTGCATCTGAAACTATGTCGCCAATAGCATCTTAAAAATTTATAACACTGATCAAACAGTAGATGATTAATAAATTGCAATTGAACCGCAACAACTTAAACAAGCTCAATTATTATACAAGTGAATGATGAGTGCACAACCATGTGTTAGACTGTCAGTGGCTATATTTTTCGAAATATGAAAAAACATTTTCATATCGACCGAAATGGCACGTGAATGACATGGAAATTGCAGCTGCTGTACGCTATGTAATAAATACTCAGATAGATTATGCCATAAAAGGCTGCAAATTAAGTCCTTGAGAAAGCGACCAGATCACTCGTCATTCGTTAACCGCGTCGTTCTGTCCTTAAATAGCCCGTGGCTACTGAAGCATTAGCCACAACCATCTCTACACTAAGAATCTCTCTCCCCCCATCTCTCTCCTTCCAGAACGCACGCACAAAGAGCAGAGTCATGGAGGTCACACCAAACCACACCCAGACCGTGGCTGGGTGGGCGGCCATGAACGAGTCTGGCAAGGTCGAGCCCTTCATCTTCAAAAGAAGGTACACGCACGTTTAATTTGTTCCATCTGTACAGTGTCAACAATCAATTCGACTGTTCAACGTAAACCAAAACACTGGTTCAGAGTAACGAAACTCACCAAATTATGTCCACTCCTTGGTTTGTTCGGCAGGGAAAATGGCATGGACGACGTGACTATCAAGGTGCAGTACTGCGGCATGTGCCACACTGACCTCCATTTCATCCAAAACGACTGGGGCATCACCATGTACCCTGTCGTCCCCGGCCACGAGATCACCGGCGTCGTCACCAAGGTTGGCACCAACGTCCTTGGCTTCAAGGTCGGCGATCGTGTCGGCGTGGGCTGCATCTCTGCGTCGTGCCTCGACTGCGAGCACTGCCGCCGCTCCGAGGAGAACTACTGCGACAAGGTCACACTCACCTACAACGGTATCTTTTGGGATGGCAGCGTCACGTACGGCGGCTACTCGAACATGCTCGTGGCGAACAAGAGGTTCGTGGTGCGGATCCCAGACAACCTGCCGCTGGACGCGGCGGCGCCGCTGCTGTGCGCGGGTATCACGGTTTACAGCCCGATGAAGCAGCACGGCATGCTGCAGTCTGGTGGGAGCCTCGGCGTCGTCGGGCTGGGCGGGCTCGGCCACGTCGCGGTCAAGTTCGGCAAGGCATTCGGCCTCCGCGTCACTGTCATCAGCACGTCGCCGGCCAAGGAGCGGGAGGCCAGGGAGCGCCTCAAGGCCGACGACTTCATTGTCAGCACCAACCAGAAACAGATGCAGGTACGCGCGGAATTAGTTCTGATGAACTCACTGGAAATAGGCATAGGCAGTCGATGAAGTCAAAATTTAAAAGGCCTTTAACGTGATTGTTAATTTTCTGTTTGTAGGCCATGACCAGAAGCCTCGACTACATCATTGACACTGTCTCGGCGAAGCATTCGCTGGGTCCGATCTTGGAGTTGCTCAAGGTGAATGGCAAGCTAGTACTCGTCGCAGCGCCAGACCAGCCCGTCGAGCTTCCATCTTTCCCTCTCATCTTTGGTGAGCATTTCATTCATCTATCTTATTGTTTCGCTTCTTGTTCTGCTCAGTATGGTAGCAATTATTGCCTAAACAATATTGTTACTTACCCCCAGTGGATAAGGGGATTGCACCAGGGATTTCTAGGATTTAGATTTAATTCCAACTTAATTCCTGTGATGTGTACAAAACTTGCCCTCTTAAGAGACTATTGTTGAAACTGTGAGGGATTTTGAGATCACAAGCTCGGTAGGTGTGACACAACTAAATTTGGTGGCTTCTCACGATGCCTGCAGGGAAGAGAACGGTGAGTGGGAGCATGACGGGAGGGCTGAAGGAGACGCAGGAGATGCTGGACCTGTGCGGCGAGCACAACATAACCTGCGACATCGAGCTCGTTTCGACAGACGAGATCAACGAGGCGCTGGCCCGGCTGGCTCGCAACGACGTCCGCTACCGCTTCGTGATCAACATCGGGGGCAACGCAAAGCTCTAGTTGGTGATTGCTGTGCTGTGTCATCATCAGCATGCAGTGAAGGTCACTAGAGGAGCAGTGGTTGGTGATGTGGGCCACATTCGACGACTTCCTTGTTGGCAATTTTCAATGGAGATTTCATAATAGTTTCGTTTTCATTTAATAGAGTGATAAATAAGCAATTTAGATGATACGACAAAATTTAAAAGAAGAGATGGAACAAGTTCCATCTAGATGAAACCCCTTATATTGAGCATTGTTGGAGGATTGGCCCGGGATCACGAAATGAGAGGATTATCCTCGCTGGTGCTGTCTCGAAGGGCAGGAGGGGCTCCCATCCGTTGGAAGGCGCCTCTCCATTACCGGCCTCTGGGAGGGTGGTGCCACAGGACAATCACCCAAAGGTCCCCCTTCAGGGATACCCCGGGGAGGAGACGGGATCCCACCGGGGAGGTTCTGGCCCCTAGCCTAGGCGGAAGCTAAGTCAGTGCCGTCCTGGCCTAGGGAGCAAGGATTGTATCTCGCGGCTTGGCCAAGACCCTACGTGGTCCCGCGTCTTCTACCTTCATGGTACGAAGGAGCTCGCCAGCCCCAGATACGGAGGGGACACGCCAGCCCTAGGTACGGAGGAGCTGCCACTACTTGCTCTCAGGTACGGGGACCCTCCGTACTGGAAAAGGGAGAATGGCCGTGTGACCCCAGTGGGCACCCTCTCATGGGGCCTGGCGTCAGTGGTGCTGTACCGGAGGGCATTGCGGTCTTTCCACCATAAAGTTCCCCTAGCTTGGGCTATAAATAGAAGGGCTCATAGACCAACAAGACACAACATTCTAGCCACTCAATCTCCTAGAAGCTCTTTTGGACAAGTGCCTTGTTCAAGAGCCACCCTCTATTGTTTACGTATTTTGTGACCACCAACAGTTGGCGCCATCCATGGGGACAGGAGTGACTGAGAAGCCACATGGCTTCGCAGAGGCGGAAGGTGAATGGAGCCGCCAAGCTTCCGACGGATCCCCTACAGGTGACAGCCACCGGCTCCTCCGAAACTGTCGCTCTGAAAGGAGCAGAAGCCGCCAAAGGAGACCCGGAAAGGGTAGACCTGAGGCCGAGGAGGAGTTGGCGGCCATTAGTGACAAGGAACTGGAGGCCAATGAAGACCCCCGAACCAGTGAGGAGACGGGAGACATCTCTGGCTCGAAGCCGCAAGATCTCATGCGGAGCGGCTAACTCGGGAGGCGGAGGCTGAGGTAGAGGACCTGTAGGCCTAGATGGAACAGGCTCGGAGGGAAAGCGAGTCAAGGGAAATAGCTAGCCGGGAGGCCATCGACAAGGAAGCTAAAGAAAGGGAGGAGGAGTACCTGCACCGAAGGGCTGATGCCATGCGTCGGGCCCAGGAGCACCGAAGGCACATCAAGACACGTCGGGAAAGGAAAGCATGGGTGAGCTAGAATGCCCTCCCAGCTGGGTCGTCTTCGGCAGCCACACCCACTGAAGCACCCTCAAGACCCCAAGTCCCCCTTGTTTCTAGGCCTCCAATCCATTAGCTAGCCCCGGGAATTCAAGATGCCGCAGATCACCCCCTATGATGGGAAGGAAGTAGGTGGATTCCTACTAGGATTCCTCTGTAATTCTACTAGGACTCATACCATGTAATACTACTAGGACTCCTCCTTGTAACCGACTAGTAATCCTGCCCCCTGAGTATATAAAGGA
Organism: Setaria italica; assembly: GCF_000263155.2. Taxonomy (NCBI): domain Eukaryota; kingdom Viridiplantae; phylum Streptophyta; class Magnoliopsida; order Poales; family Poaceae; genus Setaria; species Setaria italica. The sequence goes on along the minus strand of NC_028456.1, from coordinate 8,000,536 downwards.
GGGCAGGGGTCCCTAGATTGGAAAGCTCAGAACCATCATCAATAGCCAACAATCAGGCTACACAACACCCAAGTGCAAGACGCAATATACAACACCCAAAACAGGACATAGGGTATTATGCTATTCTGGTAGCCCGAACCTGTATAAATCCATATCTTGTGTTTACGCTTTTACCTTCGAGTTCCAGGTCCAGCAATCCCCCGCCAACCAATCTACTACCTTAGGATACCCCTCAGTAGGTTGTCGGGTATACAACACCAACATCTAGTGCGCCGGGTAGGGGTGACCGTCGAGATCATCAGGCGATCTTGAAGGATCTCATCTATAAGATCAATTTACTAGCGCGGTGTGGTTACTTACTTCATCGACTAATTCAACAACTCATTGTGTTCGTGCATCAAATCCCAAGAGGAGTCGAAGAAGGCTGATTACCGCACCTTGATGATGCACTTCGCGAAATTGATCAGTCGGCATCCCACATACCGAAGTACAAGGTGGGGTCTAATCATGCTCTCTGTCATCGAGTTGTACTCAGCTTTGTTGAAAACCGAAAGCTGCGCACCACTAGAAAAAAATTTGCTACTATCTCTGCATTGTTTCAGAGGCGGACAAGAAAATTTGCTAACCCACCAATCAAGGCAAAGAAGAAAATTCATCTTTGAAGCTTCACGTGGATGAGGACAAGCAACAATTCAATTCCCTCCTACATGATTGTTGAAAGGAATTAACTACCATTCTCTCACACGAATTGAGGCAGAGGTAAACTAGCGCAAAACTAGTCAAGGCACGTCAACTACATCGACAAGACTGATCCGCTGCCTCGCCGATGACTACTTCGATTACACATCTTGACTAGAAAACTAGTCGGGGATGACTATTTCGACTACTCGTCTCGACTAGAAAATTAGTCGGGGCAGACTTCGCACCGTTGACAACTAGTCAGAATCGACTCTGACTAGTTGGCTCCACCAACAACCGTCATGGTTTTATCAACGACCGCTACAATTTCATCGACAATCATCCACAAATCAAGCTAAGTCACATTTTCTAATGATTTTCTAGCTTGTTTTCCGCATGCAGGGCAACTCGCTAACTACTTATTTGTGCATGCCTCTCGATGGGAATTACCCTCTAGAGCTACACTTTGCCAACTATTCCTGGGGCATGTTAATCGACAGTCACAGGCTTGGTACAATGAATTATGGAGGCTACGGCCACAAGTTTGGTGCACTGAGATTTGGAGGCACTGCCACGGGTTTGGTACATGGAATTTTGGAGCCAATAGCCATAGATTTGATGCACTGAATACTGGAGGCTCAGAACAGCTACACCCTAAGGAGGCACAAATCCTATACGCACAACATGCGCTCTTCTTGCCAAAAGGCAGATAAGTCTCAATGACTACTTTAAGTGCAATCACGCTCTCTTTTGTCGCAATGCGAACTACTTATGTCTTCTCTTAATGGTCACCAATACCCTTGAGCAGAACACGCATCAATTCATGATATCCTAGGATCTTCTATCACGCCTAAACACTAGCACGCATGCACGAGACAAAAAAGATCTCAGACGTGCAAACAGTAGTGCCAATACGCGTACATGAGACACAAAGATCTCACACACGCAATGGCAATGGCTAAATAGGGATTGAGAGCCTAAACATAACATGCTAACTACTCGGGAGGCATATGGCCGAAACAAGAGCATGATGCACAACATTTACATTGTATTCATCACTGAATAAATTTCAGTAGTTCCAAATTCTACAAATATACTACCTAATATATGCATTTCTTTTTTCAGGTCAAGTTTTGGCGATGACTCTCTAGGACGCTCCGCGTACCTATAATGGCTCCGCTAGCTCCCAGGCTTGGGGGCTAAGCGTCAATTACTACTCGGAATATCTCTAGTGGCTCAGCTAGCTTCCAAGGTCATGGCTAAAGCGCCAATTACTACTCGGAATACCTCCGCTAGCTCTGCTAGCTCTCAAACTCGAGGGCTAAGTGCCAATAACTACTCGATGTGGCTCCTACGGCTCACATGGCGCATAATCTCGAGGGCTAGACACTACAAAACTACTCGGATGATGACTTATGTGAAAACTAAAGACCCTCAAATTGATTAATTAATCATTCCAAGGCTCGGGGGCTGAGAAGCTACACCCAACAGTTGTTTTTTTTTCAAGAAGAAAGAAGAAGATTTAAGATTTTATTGACCCTCAGCCTGATTCTTCGAATCAACCTAAGCTTGGGGGCTACTCCATATGGAGTGCGACTTCCGTTGCTCTCCATATCACATTCCAAAGATGAAGATTACAAAATCAAGACGATCAAGGGCTTGAGCACACATATCATCATGGTAGCTTTGAGGAACTTTCAAGATTCAGCAAGACAAAGTACTCAAAGAGCACCAAAACTACTTGGCGAGGATCTAAAAAGTACTTGAAGACTGCTGTATGCAACTATGAAGTGCTCGGGGGCTTGTCGGGGATAGATCCCCAGTACTCGCAAGGAAGGAAGAAGATGGACTCCTACTTGGATTCCTTTATAATCCTACTAGGACTCCTTCTTGTAACCGACAAGTAATCCCACCTCCTGAGTATATAAAGGAGGGTAGGGGTCCCTAGATCGAAAAGCTCAGAACCATCATCAATAGTCAACAATTAAGCTACGCAACCCAAGCGTAGGCCGCAATATACAACACCCAAAACAGGACGTAGGGTATTATGCTACTCTAGTGGCCGAACCTGTTTAAATCCATATCTTGTGTGCTCGCTTTTACCTTCAAGTTCCAGGTCCAGCGATCCCCCACCAACCAATCTACTACCTCGAGATACCCCTCGGTAGGTTGCCGAGTATAAAACACGAACAGACCGACCCTAAGGCTTTTGTCATGAGTTTCAAAGCCGCTGTCCAATCCGTCAGGGGAGATAAGGCCATCATGGCTGGAGCTTTGTGATGGCCGTGACCGGCATCGCCCGCACCTGGTACACCACCCTCGAGGCTAGAAAAATCTTCTCCTAGGAGCAACTACGAGAGGCGATGCTGGAAAACTTCTAGGGGAATTACGACGACCCGATGACTTTAGGACACCTTTTCGCTGTCAAGCAAGGGAGGACAGAGACTCTTCAGAGTTTTGTAAAGAGCTTCATCAATGTGAGGTGCCAAGCCAGCGGCTTAAGTGAGAGGACCATCATTGATACTGCCTCGGAGGGGCTGCAGCACGGATCCCTTTGGTCACGCCTCTTCCAATGCCCTCCCCAGACCCTGTCGAAGCTGATGCACAAGATGGAAGAATACGTGCATGTTGTGGATGACGAGCTCCGTAAGGCGCAGTGAAAGCTCTCACTGGAGGGTGTAACACCCCTCAAATTTGCGAAATGTTAATTTTAGCAAAAGGTGAAAATTTTTAAAAATTTTGTTTGAATTTGTGTGAGCTATGAAAATAAATTGCAGTTTAAGGTTAAAAATTTCACTTTCTCTCCCAAAATCTCTAGAAAATAAAAATGGTGCACTAAAATAATTAGTCATGACCCTTGCATATATAAGATGAATTTTAATTTGGATTTATTTGGATTTTATTTGGGTGAATTCAAATTTGAAATCTAAATTCAAAATTGAATTATAAAAACTAAAAAAACTTCGTAAACTTACGTAGACCAGAACCCCGCCGGACCCACGAAACCGCGCCGGCCTCCTTCCCTCCGTTGGCCCACCAACGCCTCCGCCTAGGCCAAAACCAGCTCACCACTGCGGCCCAGCTAACAGCCCATCCAGCCCCTTCGTCGCTTACACCAGCGCCCGCCTCTTTTCCCTTTCTCTCTCGCCGACAGGTGGGACCCACCAATTAGCTTTCTCCTACCTCCACCTCCTCCGCTGACCACTCAGCGTCGCACTGCCCTAATATGGACCCGCTAGGGTTGACTCCCGATCTTTCGATGAGAGAGACGTGGATAACTCGATTGGTGGATGGAGACGACATTCACGGCCCGACTACAGCCTTCCAAGCTGCGCCTTAGCAACCGATACACCACCTCCAATGGCTGCCGCGATCTTGTGGAGCGCATCACCCGGCCACTAGGGCACTCGTCTTGCAAGCAATCGAAGAACAAGCAAGAACAAGTAGAATAAGCAACTAAATTGCAATTATGGAGATGAAAACTAATCTGAACTCATAGAGTTGGGGTTCCGAATTGAGGAGAACGGATGGTCTAGTCGACACACGTGTCTACAAGGAAGTAGCAATAGCTAAACTTACATCAAAACAAAACCCAATCTGTTTGTGGCAGCTCTAATCCTTATTAATACCTAGGAGGACGACCAGGGGGGTGTTGGGGTCGTGCTCCAACCCTAGGACATGCCCCTAATGGACCCAACTTGATACACGGCCCATTGGGCCAAAATAAGGCGACGCAGCACCTCTGGACAGAAAACCTCTCGGTAGTATTTTGATGATTGCAGCCGCCTCAGAATAGATATAGACATAAGTCTAGATCCATATGAAAATAGACTTCATAAGGATTCCAAGGAGTACTTGAACGCTCAAAACGGAGTCCGGATGTGGTCGTGGCAGCTGTTGCAAGTTGGCACAGAGTTGCAGTCCGAATCCAGCCCCAAAACGTGTTGGATTGGAACTCTTTCTTTTCTTGGGCCAAAAGTGACGTGGTGGCCTGATGGAGGATGTTGGGAATACTTGGACTTGGCCCCCAATCTACTTCTTTGGTCCTCCATGCCTTCCATGTGTGTTTAACACTTTTTTTGATCCATGTATGTATTTCTGAAATTGACAATGAATACAGATCATGGTGCAGCATCAATTCATCAAATGTATCACATATAATTATGATAAAGAATTGTTTCACCTCGGAGTCAAAATATGCCAATATGGTTATATCCGAGCATGTGATGTCCTCATCATTCTCCCCTTCTTGGCTGCAAGTCGTCCTCGACTTGCTCCAATGGCATTCTAAGGTGCTTGTTTTGATGTTGGAGCACGGAGCGACGGCCATGCTGCATGGCCACAACCAGTAATGCTCCCCTTCTTTGGTCTTACCCTGTTGCATAAGGAAAAAACTAGAAAAATTTTGCAAGACATTATTAGTGTTAGTGCAGCCCTCTATTTGATCATGGTATTGTAGCCCAATAGGATATTTCAGATTGGAGCAAACATAAACTTTATGCACCAAATATTCTCCTTTCCTGTCATATTTGCCAATTGGATGAACCGAACAATGATTAAAACTTGGCAAACCAGAATCAAATTTAAGTTTCTCTTTTAGACAATTTAGATTACACAAAATATCAAATTCAATAGAACCCAAAGTAGTTAAAGAGGATACCAAATTCAGTTCATCTTGTGCACAAGTAATAGGATGAAAAAGCTTATCTTCAGCACATTTGTATGGTTCCAAACCAAAAGTATCATACTTATTTGCTACTTGTGGCATAGGAGTAAAAGAATCATTAGCACACAAGTCCTCTTTATCACAAGGAACAGCAAGTAATTCATTTTGTGACAAAGGAAAATCAACAGTGGGTTCCACTATTTGTTGCTCTTCATTAGCATGCAGGGTGGACAAATTTTGGACATTATGGGTCACATCATTATTGCAAGTATTCACAGATAATAGAATCTCCTTTTCAGCATTGAGAGCAAGACAATACAATTGAGCAATATGCATGCATGATTTGCTAATTAACAAAGTTCAAATTCAGAATTGAGCCCTCTCATGAACCTACTCATCACATCTTCCATGCATTCATCTAATCCACCATACATCATACAAATTTTAAAATCATGGAAGTATTCTTGCACAGTCCTACTACCTTGCCTCAAGTTGTCTAATTTAGCAAGCAAATAATCAGCATAATATTCAGGAATGAATGCATCTCTAAAATGAAATTTAAAGTCTTCCCAAGATTTTAGAACTTTCTTATGCCTACAAATGTGTTTCCATTGTAGCAAGGAAAATTCAGTCAAAATATTAGAGGCAATATAAATCTTTTGTTTCTCGGACAGGTCATGCTCATCAAATTCATTATCTACTTTTAACTCCCAGTCAATATAAGCTTCAGGATCAAACTTACCATGATATAACGGCAAGTGTTGAATGACATCTTGAATATGAGGGTCGAGTTTCAACAGCTCAAAAATCTCCGTATCACCTGCCATATTTAGTAGAAAACAAGACACACAAAAATAGTATTTATCCTCCTATCAACTACTAGGATGTGTCGGTTGTAATTCTCACAAACTCAAATTGCTTCAAACAAGCCCTTACAAGTTCTTACCAAGCCAAACAGGAGGTGACAGCAACCAACAAGTCTACAACCATGGAGCGAAGTGTATCAGTGCCGCAGCAACAAAAATCTGTTAAGTTGTAGTCGAATATGTGGAGCTGTAGGTGGGCTTAAGCAAGGAAATATACTAGCACCACGTTAGTCACAAAAGCAAGCTGAATAATAGTTCAACGGTGGTACTGTGCTGGTCCTAGCCTAGACCGTGCTAGAGACACGAGCTTGGACACAAAGAAAGTCACAACACACCACCGAAAAACAATAGGGAAGCACAACGAACAACCCCTTTTCTTCCTATTTTTTTTGTCTTTCTTTTCTTCTTTTTTTCTTCTATTTTTTTTCTTCTTTTTTTTCAGGGGATCCTCAAATCTGATTATATGTACAAAAGGACTTCACAAGAGTCACACACCACACAAACTTTTGCTGAAAGGATAGAAATCAGATTTGGACTCAAGATAGCAACAAGGCAGCTGTCAATTCAGACTCCAAACTGATTCCAACTCGAACTCAGCACCACGCGGGATTCGGTCTTAAACAAACTCGGAGTCCTACTCGGACTTGAGCACAAATATGTATTCAGATTCAGCCAACAAAAGGTTTTATATGGTAGCACACGGCTGTGACTAGAACGTGATAAGAACTCGAAACTCTAAAGGACTAAAACTAAGACCAGCAACTCGACACAACCGATGCAACCAAAAACTCAACAAGCCCTAACTAAGCAGTGCTAGCAAAGGCTCAAAGGGTTTATAGGATTGCGAGTCAACAAATCTACTATTTTTTTTGGCTTTTTCTGGACTATAGAAAAGTAAAACAGCGAAGGATTGGAAATCTCTCACCGATAAACCTTGCTCTGATTACCAACTAATATGGACCCGCTAGGGTTGATTCCCGATCTTTCGATGAGAGAGGCGTGGATAACTCGATTGGTGGATGGAGACGACGTTGACGGCCCAACTACAGCCTTCCAAGCTGCGCCTTAGTAACCGATACACCACCTCCAATGGCTGCCGCGATCTTGTGGAGCGTGTCACCCGGCCACTAGGGCACTGGTCCTGCAAGCAATCGAAGAACAAGCAAGAACAAGTAGAATAAGCAACTAAATTGCAATTATGGAGATGAAAACTAATCTGAACTCATAGAGTTGGGGTTCCGAATCGAGTAGAACGGATGCTCTAGTCGACACACGCGTCTACAAGGAAGTAGCAATGGCTAAACTTACATCAAAACAAAACCCAATCTGTTTGTGGCGGCTCTAATCCTTATTAATACCTAGGAGGACAACCAGGGGGGTGTTGGGGTCATGCTCCAACCCTAGGACATGCCCCTAATGGACCCAACTTGATACACGGCCCATTGGGCCAAAATAAGGCGACGCAGCACCTCTGGACAGAAAACCTCTCGGTAGTATTTCGATGATTTCGGCCGCCTCAGAATAGATATAGACATGAGTATAGATCCATATGAAAATAGACTTCATAAGGATTCCAAGGAGTACTTGAACGCTCAAAACGGAGTCCGGATGTGGTCGTGGCAGGTGTTGCAAGTTGGCACAGAGTTGCAGTCCGAATCTGGCCCCAAAACGTGTTGGATTGGAACTCTTTCTTTTCTTGGGCCAAAAGTGACGTGGTGGCCTGGTGGAGGACGTTGGGAATACTTGGACTTGGCCCCCAATCTACTTCTTTGGTCCTCCATGCCTTCCATGTGTGATTAACACTATTTTTGATCCATGTATGTATTTCTGAAATTGACAACGAATACACATCATGGTGCAGCATCAATTCATCAAATGTATCACATATAATTATGATAAAGAATTGTTTCACCTCGGAGTCAAAATATGCCAATATGGTTATATCCGAGCATGTGATGTCCTCATCATGCCCCGTACTGCTCTTTGCCCCGTGCTACGACAAAGGAGCCGCGGGATCCTTCCAGACCTTGCACCATGCACCCCTATGACCCCACACTCACCAACCCGCCCCCTTGGAGCCACTGGATGCATGCCACGCCACCTCCGCATGCGTCCCAGAGATCACTAGCTATCTGCTCGAAATCCAGCGGGGCATTCCCTCCACCTGCTCTGTTTCGGCCAACCACAAGCCCTAGGGGCATTCCCACGTACCACCGCCACTAGAGAAGAGGAAAACAGGGGGAAGTAGAGGGGGGAGCCGGAACAGAGGAGGGGAGCGCTGCCGCTGGGGCCGTTTGTGATGCTGCCACCACCAAGCTGGCTCCCGCACATCTACGCCGTCATCCTTGCACACCCCTTCACAGCCTTAGCCTCACCCAGCCTCACCTTACCACTGCACCAAGACCACGCCATTGAGCCCCAAGGTGAGGCCCTACCTCCTTCTTGCACAGTCTTGTCTCACCACCGTGATCAAGGCTGCCACCGCCGTGTGTTGTTTCTGCCTAGCCATCGAGCCGCGTCGTGTGCAAGCACTTCCGCCTGGCCTAGCCTCACCATCGCCGTGTGCATGCCGCGCTCTCGCCGCGGACCACCACTCAGGCGCACCACCTTGGTAGTCATCACAGCCCCTAGGAACCCCAAAGATGCCACCTTTGAGCTCTGACGAGCTTCGCCTTGCCAAACCTAGCCCAACTGCGCCCTACCCATCCATGCCACCAAGCCTAGCCACCCCTCGGCGTGCCGCCACTGCTCGCCGGAGGTACTGTGCCCTCCTGTCGCCGTTAGCACCCGATAAAGAAGTTGGAGTGCCGGTGCGACCACGTTGTAGCATCCGTGCGCCAAAGCGCGCGTTTTTTGCCCTTAGGATGCAACCTCACTTGCACTGTGACCTTGCCAGCGATATCCAAGAACCGCCGCCGGAGAACCAGGTGCCCCATTATCTATCGCTGCCCAACAACACCCTAGGCCGCCTCATCGGTGGAAATTAGGGCTAGGCAACGACTTTTAGGCCATAGCTCGCCTTAGGTCCGCCAAGATAAGGAACTCCGGTGAGCCCCGGTCGTGATCGCGACAAAGGGGAGGGGGAAGCTATACCCTACCGCTAGCTTACCCTACTGTGGACGTGGTCCACATGAACCACTGTTTGTGTTTCACGGTGGATGAAGCCTCGATCTGCACCGCGGACCGCACCACATGGGGGATCACACGGGGGCTTGGCCACACGAGCCACATAGAATCCGCGCCCCAGTTGCGTCCACATCATCGCCACGTGGATGCCACATAACCTTAAATGTCCACCTACAACCCGCCTAGAGTCCTTGTGTGGCAGTGTATGTGGCAGCCACGTGGATGACATGCAAGTGCCACCTCAGCATTAGCGCTAACCTAAAGCCCCCTAAAGTCACCTATAGACCAAACATGGCTGCTGACTCCACAGCCGCGTGGCTAATGTGTGTGCGCCACCTAAGCACTACAGCTAGACAACAGCTAGCCTAGAGACAATCTATAGCTATGCTATAGCCAACAGAGTGCCGCGTTAATATGTGGGGTCCACTAACCTGTGGATCCGTTGACCGAGTCAACACTATCATCATCAGGGCCCACTAATGATGTCAGCAAGACACGTGACGCGCTTTGGTGCTGCCACGTGTCACCTTTGAGATTTTTTCTCATTTTCGCAAATTAATTAAAAATCTAGAAATTGATTTAAACTTCAAAAATTCATAACTAATTCATCTTAACTCCAAAATATTATGAAACTGGTTTCATAATTTTTCTTAAATCATGAAGCACATGATAGACTATCCCTTGATATTGTTTGGGTCTTCTATGGATCTCTTTTGGTTTTCATTGGAATTAGACCCGTGGTAATTTTGAAAGCTGCGTAATTAGGACTTGTTGAAGATTCGGAGCTGATGTCTGCGCTGGAGCCGTTCGAGGACCACTATGAGGAAGAAAGCGACTCTAGGATCATACCTGTTCAATTTGAATACCCATTAGGCATTGTTACTAGTATTGTAGTGCTTTATTTCCTCGCATTATGATGATAACCATGCATAGCCTATTTTTATGCCTTGAATCCTTGAGTGACCTACTACCATACTACTTATATATGCTATGTGCAATGCTTGCATGTGTATGGGATATTATGGTTAGGATTCTTGGTGTGAGTAGGGTTAAAACCGGCAGGAGAAGGTGTTTTTGGGATATTTAACATGGATGAGCTTTACACAACCCGATCTTTGGATTGGGAGCTTGGGGTTCATTCTTAGACGTTCCCTATTTCATACTTGTTGCGAGTACATGGTTGAGGAGCATAGGAGTTGTGGTGATAGCTGTTATGGTTACCATTGCGATCCAAGTGGTGGAGTCACTTTTGTGGGAGATTAGGAGCTCGCCCCGGTCTGAAACTTAGTGGATCACCATGCTTCACAGGAATATGTTAAACATGCACGCCACTTGCCGAATTATAAGTTTAGGCCCGGGTCGATACTGGCAAGTGTGGTACCATACCTGCTTACCGAGTATCAGTGTAGGGGGGAGAGGTCTGGACCTATAGCCCCCTGATTTGCTTTTGCCTCCGATTGGCCCTGGTGGGAGTGCTTCATAGTGCCGGGGTGTTCTACTGTGGGTCATCGCATCCGAGCCCAGTTGTGGGATGGTATGTTGGAGATATGGGAGATATGCCCTAGAGGCAATCATAGAGATAATAATATCTGATTGTATCCATAATTTTTGTATATTGTGTTCATTAAATATCCATTAAAGGCTACTTGAATTGATCTGCAATTATGTGAATTGTAGGTGGAAGTCTTTACTTGTATGGTTATTCTAAAAGTTGTCCGTAGTCGGAGTTCATGTGTGGACACACAAGAATATTAGACTAGTACATGTATTAGTTGATGACTATGTTTCACAAGTCATGGACATGGGGATGTCAAACTAATAATGTAGGCATATGTAGAGACATGTGCTAGGACTGACCCAACATGATAAGTAGTTTGCTCTTTACACAACATGTACGCTTTGTCCTTAGACCTGAGATTGTCACATGTACTCAAGATGTGGATCGACTTACTTAGGGGCTATCAAATGCTACACCGTAACAGGGTAGTTAAAAATGTAGCTTTCGGGTTTGTCAAGAAGCATGCTGTGAGGCATGGCCAATCAAGATGGGATTTACCCCTCTTTGATTGAGAGTGATATCTCTGGGCCCCTCGAGTGATCAGATCCGGAAATGCATGGCCATGCTACGTACGGTTAAGAGTTAACCTACAAAGGGATTCCGAATCACAGGATCGAGAAAGAGCGGTCGGCTTGAAGCTAGACCAAATATCATGAGGCAAAGGGAATAGCATGTACATGATGTTGTGACAGTTCGTCTGATATTATATTCATGGGCGTATAGGAGTTGGCACATCTTGCTAGAGGCCGCTACCAACTATTGGGCTGAGTAGGAGTACTCGGGCCATGTCTATACGTATCTGAACCCATAGGGTCACACGCTTAAGGGGCTGGAAGCCCAATTCAGATATGATCCGAGTTGGATCAGGTTTAGAAGTACTAATGGGCCTCGGACCCAGAGGCCCGTCGGGAACCTCTATAAATAGAGGGGTGGGCTCCCTAGGGTTTCATCCCTTTGACCGAAAACACATCTACGGCACCTCCCACGCCCTCACCCTGTTGCAATTCGTGACCTAGCAGTCTGGTTTGCGATGCTTCCTCCTTACACGTGTGGATACCTTGGAGGTGTTGCACCTGTAGCACTTGGATGAGCCACGACAAGCCGACGATGAGCCAGGGCACGAGGACGACCTTGCTGTACGTGGACGAGCTGCTGAGGAGCTGCTCGACATCGATGTGATCGACTACGTGTTTGACTACGCCGATCAACTTTGCTGCCCCGATGCGATTCTACATCTTCCACACCAGTGCGTCGAGTGGTAATCCCGTGATCCATATACAGCAGTTTTCCTGGTTTACGTGGTCGAAAAATTTTGTTTTGCGCTAGCGTAGCCTACCTCGTATCCCAACAGTGGTATCAGAGCCGTAGCTGTTTTGTTATGGATTCGGGATGTGTGCATATGGAGATATGCGAGTTTTTCAGATTGATCTATGATGTGGTTTCGTGCTCTTGCTGCAATGGTAGTGTAACGACATACTCCTACCAGTCGGATTTCCGCCATCGGAGTTAAGTGATACACGTAATGCCAGTTGCAGCGAGCGAATATCAATGTGATTGATCAAACCAAAACCCAGGTTCATACGCCAGGCGCATGAGATGTGCAATAGTAGATTGGAGCTACTACCGGGTTGGAATTTTACCGTATGCATGTGCTTTGGTAAAATAGCCGTAACTTTTCGGTACGATCTTGGATCGAGGCGAATTTTATATGAAAATTGATCTACAGAAAAAGTTACACATAAAATTCAACCGCTTCGCCTTTTTTGGTGAAATTAGATTTCCCAAATTGGGCTTGGAAGATGTAGTTATGAGCCTCTGAAGTTTGGAATGTTAGAACACCTAACTCTGTTTTGCAGGATGGATGGATCTTGTGATCAGTATGGCCCCTTTGTGTATGTGATGCATGTGTGTAACTCATTTGTGACCTGCGTGTCGCATGTACGGCAACATGGCTAGAGCCATATGTGTTGTCACTTTAATGTATTTAATGGTCTACATATCAATCTGTGATGATCCAAGCAACTATGTAATCTTCATTACTAGCTATTAGGTGCAATAGCATGTTCTAGTTCTTGGAGGACTCATCACCAAGAGGATGGCACACATGGAACATGGAGATTGAGATCACCATGGTGAACAGGTTCTATGGAGATGGAGATCACCATAAGAAAACAGGACATACTATGTCACAACTGTGTGCATGTTATTCTTTATGTTTTACTTCCTGCATGATGTGATGTTAGAAGTAGAACGATCCCTCGCAAAGTTTAAGTTTGTATGCTCTCCCAACTAAAACTTGCACCGTCCCATGTCTTATACAATTGGTGGTGGGTCTATGAAATTAGGGTGCCACTAGTTCTCCTTGACTAGACGGGTTTGTGTTGGACACTTACACGCATAAGGGTTGGTTTGCTTAACAAGGTTATCTTAACGGTTAAGGACCTCAGGGCATAAAGGTTGGGCGCCAAGACATGGAGATGTCACCCAACAACAGGAGTCATATGTGATATGATTATCAAGAAGTTGCTTACCGATCTACCCTTTTTGCTAGCAGTGATGCTAAAGCTCACTAGTAGACTTGTTAGTTCTGGATCCTGAATCACTAAGTATCAATACAGGGATATTGATTTTAGTGGGAGTAGATTTTCTTAAATAGTTTAATGTGATTTACTCTGTCATTGATACATTTGTCTTAGTGTATTTTGCATTACTTTTGTTATAGATTAAATGGCACCTAGCAACACCACACCGTTTGCTTTGCATTTGGTCCTTGAGAAGGACAAGTTGAATGGAACAAACTACTCGGATTAGATCCGTAATCTGAGAATTGTTCTCAGGGCCGATAAAAAGGAAGATGTTCTAGATACCCCATTACCACAAGTACCAGCTGATGATGCATCTGCTGCCGTTAAGGCTGCTTACAAGAAAACATTTGATGCCAATCTTGAGGTAAGCTGTTTTATGCTCGCTTGCATGGAACCTGAGCTGCAGATGCAGTTTGAAACAAACCATGAGGCACACGATATGATCGTGGCACCCAAGGATATGTTCTAGACACAGGCCAGGACTGAAAGGTTCAATGTGTCCAAGACTTTTCTGGAGTGCAAGCTAGCAGAAGGCGCAGCAGTAGAACCACACGTAATCAAGATGGTTAGTTACACTCAGCAATTGAAGAAGCTGGGCTTCCCAATGGGCAAAGAGTTGGCCACTAACTTCATTCTTTCGTCTCTTCCGCCTAACTATGGGAACTTCATCTCGAACTACCATATGCATGGGACGGAGAAGGATTTGAATGAACTGTGTGGTATGCTCAAGACAACAGAAATTGACATTAAGAAAAGTGCTAGTAGTAGCCATGTGATGGCTGTGCAGAACAAGCCTAGCTTCAAGAAGAAGGGCAATTCTTGGAAGAAGAAGGGTAAGGCTGGAGTGTCCAAGCCAAACCCAGCGCCCAAGGCTAAAGCTGGACCTACTCCAGATAAAGAGTGCTTTTATTGTCACGAACCTAGTCATTGGAAGAGAAATTGCAAGCAGTACCTAGCTTCGTTGAAGAATGGTGGAAGTAATAGTACTTCCACCTCAGGTGATAGAGGCGGAGTGCCCGATCTTTCGGTGAGTGGAGATAATTTCGATTTGGTGGAAGTAGACCCTCACGATCCGACTACGACGAGCGAACCCGAAGCGCCAATGCAATCGCTGAACCAACTCCCGATGGTTACCAACCTCGCCAGTGCGAGATCAGCCTGATCACGAAGATCGTTTCCTGCACGCAATCGAAAAACGAACAAGAAAAAGACGCGAGCAATCTCAATATCACTCGAAGGTGGAGTTCTGAATCACACGAGGACAGCGCGTATTTGCGCGTGTTCGAGAGTAGCTAAAGCTATATGTAAAACAAAACTCAAGTTGTAAACAAAAGGGACTCCGACTAAATAAAGGGGGCGCAGCCCCTGGAGTCGGGAGGAGGCGCCACGGTAGGAGGGGGGGCGCGCGACCAGGGGGAGGGCCGCGGCTCCCAACCCTAGGCGCCCCACCTGGGCTGCCCTGTTGGGCCATCTTCTTATTCCGCTGGGCCTTCGTTCCTTAACAACATGATGAAGTTTAATTCTCTCGCACGGACCTGAGTGATTGGCCCAACTGGATGATCAATTGTAGGTGCCTGAGGTGGAGGAGCAACTAGAGGCGCCTGAGGTGCTGCTAGTGTAGATGTGCTCGTGGTGTCCTCATCATCAGGTACGCTTGTTGTTAATGTTATAGATAACATATTTCTCGCTAATACAATTATTAATTCTTGGTATTTGATACCGGATCGGTTGCTCATATTTGCAATTCAATGCAAGGAATCATAAGAAGTAGAAGCGTTGAAAAGGGAGAAGTTGATTTCCGCATGGACAATAATGCAAGAGTTGCTGCATTGACTGTCGGGACAATGCAACTCCACCAGGATTTATTATGGAATTGAATAATTATTATGTTGTTCCTAGTTTAAGTCGAAACATTATGTCTCCTTCATGTTTGATGAAGGATGGTTATTCATTTGTGAGTGAAAACAATGGTTGTGTGATCTCTAAGAATGATATGTTTATGGCTTTTGCACCCATTGTGAATGGATTGTTTGTTTTAAATCTTGATGGTTCACCTGTCTGTAACATAAATGCTAAAAGGCCTCGGTCTAATGATTTGAGTACTACCTACATGTGGCATTGTCATTTGGGTCATATAAGTGAGAAACGCATGAAGAAGCTCCATACTGATGGACTTTTAACTTTGTTTGATTTTGAATCATACGAGACATGTGAGACTTGCTTACTAGGCAAGATGACCAAGGCACCTTTCACAGGTTTTCTTGAGAGAGCATTAGACTTGTTGGAACTTGTACATACCGATGTATGCGGACCAATGAGCATGGCAGCTAGAGGAGGGTACAAATACTTCATAACTTTTACTGATGATTTTAGTAGATATGGATATGTCTACTTGATGAGGCACAAGTCTGAAACCTTTGAAAAGTTCAAGGAATTTCATAATGAAGTTGAAAATTAGCGTGGCAAGAAAATTAAGGCCTTGCGATCTGATCGTGGAGGCGAGTAGTTGAGCCAAAAATTTAGCAATCATCTGAAGAGTTGCGGAATTGTTCCACAACTTATGCCGCCTGGAACACCTAAGAGAAATGGTGTATCTGAGCGACGTAATCGAACTTTGTTAGACATGGTTCAATCAATGATGAGCCACTTGGACCTACCGTTATCATTTTGGGGATACGCTCTAGAAACAATAGCTTTCACACTTAATAGGGTACCATCTAAATCCGTAGTTAAGACACGATATGAGATGTGGACTGGAAAGACTTCTAGTTTGTCAAGCGATTTCAGTCAGACAAGATCATACCCAAGTCGGATAAGTGCATTTTCGTGGGATATCCAAAGAAAACTTTAGGATATTTGTCGGTGTCAAGAATCACCAGTCAAGACTACCGGCTTAGTAAATTTGTTTCTCTGCGCGTAAGGCTCGAATGGTTGTACGGGAGGACACGAGGATTAGACTGGTTTGGGCAGGAATAGCCCTACGTCCAGTGTGGGTGGCTGCTCGTGTTACTCGTACGAACTTTGCAGTAGGGGCTACAAACAGGCGAGAGAAGGAAGCTGGTTCCCAGGTCTCTATGGGTGTGTACTGATGCTCAAAGTGTCTTGAGCGCTAAGGTTCTATGTGAGTTGTTGCGTACGCTTGGTCTAGTTCTGTTGTTCGATCCCCTTCCCTTGGGTCCCCTGGTCCCCCTTTTATAGTGTAAGGAGGACACAGGGGTTACAAGATGAGCCGGGAGTAAGAAAGGTAAAAAGGTAAAATAAGAAGGCGGGCGGAGCTACTAGAGACGCCGCCTTCCTTTCTTATTTCTGCGTCTTATTGGTACTGCTACTAGGAAAGGGTGGTTGCCATGGGACGCATCAACGATTCAGTGGTCGGCCACTGTAGCCAAGCACGCGAGTCGCATATGGCGGCTGACCACTGTAGCCACGCAAGTTGGTGGCAACGACCGACCACTATAGCCGTGTAAGAGGTAGGAGGCGGCCGACCACTGTAGCCATGTACCCTGATAGGGCGGTGCGGTTGATGTTCACTTTTTGCCAGGATGCGTAGGAAACCATGTGGTTTGCCCTCCTTCGCTAGACGGTATAGGCGATGAGTACCCTATGACAGGTGTCGCCGAGGGATAAGACGGTTCAGCCATAGCCCTTTATTGCCGCTTTAGCATGTCGAGGAAAGCAGGATGCCCTTCCATATGTTAGAACCGTATCCTGGAACGTGCGCATCCATCAGTTGTGTTTCGGTGAGCTCGGGAGGACACACAGGGCTCGTGCTTCCATGTGGCGGTGCGTATATCCCCTCGGACGAGGTAGAGTCTTGTTTCGAGGGATCAGGCATGTCCGACCCCTTGTGCCCGGGGTCGGGTGAGGCAAAGTCCTATTTTGAGGGGTTGGGCGAGTCCGACCCCTTGCGCCTAGGGTCGGGCAAGGCGGAAACTTGCTTCAGGGGGTCGGGCACGTCCGACCCCTTGCGCCTCGAGTCGTGCAAGGCGGAGCGAGGTAACTCCGGGGTGTGTTTTGGTCGATGGAGATTATGGGTGCCGGGGGTGGGCCCTGGCCCTTTCGACCATTGATTAGGGAGGCGTACAAAGCTCATTAACATTTCTCCCCGATAGTAGCCCCCGAGCCTTTGGTGGAGCAAAGTGCTCCTCCATAGGCTGTGATTGGCTCTGGGCGGAGTGTTTGTTTTAACCTGTAGCTAGGTTTGGTCAGGGAAAATGTTTTCGCCATTGGCCTGATCGGGGAATTTCAGGCAGATTCCCATCGTCCCGCTTATCACTCCTGCCTGATGACCGAACGTGACCACATGCGTGGCTGTTTCTTTGCGATTCCAACCCCCAAGCCCCTGCGTGCTGCAGGAGACCGATCAAGAGGTCGGATCATCTTTTAATCGTTGCCCCTCAAGCGTCCTTTCAGTCGGACGGAGGGGTTGAGCCGTGCCATGTTATCCTCATCAGACGAACCATGGTGCTCGGTGAGCTGCTAACGGGTCAGTTCGAGTGGAGCTCCGGTCCCTGTTAGGGGGGGGGATCCGGCTTCGGCCAAGCTGGTGGCGTAGTCCTGGTTCCGGATGGCCAGTTCATATAGTTCCCGGGTCCGTTTGATTGGATCCGAGGGCTCGTTGCCTTTCTTCAGGGAAAAACCATGAACTTAATTGCCAGTCGGGACTTGAACATGAGGTCGGGACGCCCTTGGCTTTCGTTAGCCAGGGTAGAGGCCACTAGCAGACCCGTCCCGTCTCACCCCTTGCTCAGGAAGTGTCCTGGGGCGGCTGTCGAACCCTTGGGTGGGCCTACCTTCGAACCTCTTGACCGTAATGGGCCGTAAGAGTATTTTCAGCTCTGTATCCCTTTTTTACCTAAAGCAGGCCTTGGGCCACTAGTGGGCGACGTTTGTGCGCATGACCTCCAGGATGTGAAGCGATAGATAATGCCGAGCGTGTGGGGCGAGGAGGCGTGGCGTTCCCTGCAGTTTGAACGGGATCGTGCGCACGGTTTCTGAAAAAAGATGGGGGTGATGGGATGTACCTACATTGCAATAAATACAATCAGTTCCGTCTTTCATTTGCCGTGCGCCCATTATAAAGCGAAAGAGCTTTCCTTGCTGGCTTCGCCCCGCGTTTGCTCTCCGCTTTCTCACCTTCTTGTCCACTCTTCGTCTTCTTTCAAGCCAGAGCAGTCATTTTTCCACTGCCGCCGTCGAGTCCTCCCCTTCCTCGGTGATGGATTCGTGGTCTCCGTCCAACTTCTCCACCACGCGCACGACCGACCTCATGAAGAAAGGTCTCCTTTGTGACAGGACCACCAAGAATGAGTGGCGGTTTCCTGGGAGTGAAGCCCAGCCGCGCCCGACCGACGGGTATGTGGTCTCCTTCACGCACTTCCACGAGAGGGGGTTCACGATTCCCCCAAGCCGCTTCTTCCGGGGGCTGCTGCACTACTACGGCATCGAGCTGCAGCACCTCAACCCCAACGGCATCCAGCACATCGCGGTGTTCGTCATGCTGTGCGAGGGATATTTGGGGATCAAGCCCAACTTCTCCCTCCGAAAGTATTTCTTCGCGGTTACTCTTTATCAAAGAACCGAGAGGAGGGGAAACTAGACGTGGGTGATTTCAGTGCCGGTGGGGTGTGCCGGTATCCACCTCTGTGGCAATCGGGCCAGGGAGTACATGCCGATGAAGACTACGTCTTCCCACAAGGGGTGGCACCAGCAGTGGTTCTACGTGAAGAACCGTGCTGATGTCCCCTTGCCGGAGTACACCGGCCGCACTATCGAGGAGGCACCGACGACGTGGTCTTATGGCCCTATCGAGAATGAGAAGAAGCAGATCCGAAACCTCCTCCAGGCCATCAACCATCTGAAGAACCGTGGCCTGACTGGGGCCAGGGTCGTCGGGGTGTACCAAGCTCGAAGGGTGGCACCGTTGATGCTGTGCGCCCGCACGCTCGACGAGATGGTTCCCGGAGCACCGACCGATGGCATCATCCTCTCGATAGAGGTGATTGCCGACGCCGAGATCTAGCAGCGCGTCCGGGAGGCATTGGGTGACAGGGATGTCATGTTCCCGGTGCCGAGGCACCCTCCGATGCATCCGGATGAAGACTTCGTTGAGCTTGTGAGAAAAATCGTATTCTCATTCTTTTTGCCTGCATTTCCCCAGTTTGTCGTCTAGACGTGGGGTTTTTAAATCTGCAGGACACTTTAAACCTTGCTGTACGCTCCCAGCCACCGCTGCCAGAGGACGTGGCAGAGGACGCGGAACCGCCTCGCTGCCGAAGCACAGAATAGGAAGAAGGACAAGGAGGCGGCAAGGAAGAAGAAGAAGGTCGCGGTGGAACTCCGAAGGCGGCAGAGGGGCCCAGTCGTGACAACGGACAAAGACGATGACGATGATGATGACGATGACGAGGAGGGGTCCGATTGGCTAGACCAGTTGATGGTGGACGAGCATGAGAGTGGCATGGTCGGAGACCAGTCCGCCGTTGAAGACTATGTCCCGACCCTTGCGCCAGCCCCGCTCGTCATCCGAGAGCCACCCCCTCAATCGGCCGCAGATGGTGCGCCAGGCGGGTCAACCGTTCAGGGCCCAACCCCGCGGGACATGGAAACTATGCCCCAGGAGTCGGCGAGGGGCATGTCCCAGGAGTTGGCAGGGCCAACCCCCGTCCCTCTACCTGTGTCGCGCGAGCAGAGGGTGAGCGGAAAGCGCTCGTTGTCCAACGTCCTGGGGTCGGTGTCGGGCTCTGGCGCGCCGGAGTTAAAATGCGCTCGCCGTCCCCGCACCAGGGTGAGGTAAGTGGGAGATCTTTGTGTGCCTTTTCTCTTTTTGGTGTTGAGTCGATCTCGCGTTGATGAGCTGCCGTCATCTTGCAGCATCACGCGTGGTGTCATCCCGCCGCTGACGCCGAAGAAAGCGCTCAGGTTGTCGGTCACCTTTGTGAAACCAACTAGGGCTCTGCCGGAGGCGGGCGGTGATGCTGTTGGTGAGGCCGTGGCACCCCCCGTGGAGGCGGCATCCATGGCGGCGACCAAGGAGAGGACGCCGGGGTCGGGTGTAAAGCAGGTGCTCGTCCCCTCTTCTTCTTCCGCCCCTGCAGCTGTGGCGGGAGAAGATGTTGCCCCCAGGGTTCCTCTGTCCGTCGATGTGATATTCATTGATGATGCAGCAGAGGAAGAGCCGGGGGGGAGGCGCCCGTACCCGAGGCGCCGGGCGCGGAGATGGCGGCACCTGCCCCGCGGGTGTAGACAGAGGCGACGGTGGCATCTAGTCCAGCGATGGAGGTGGAGATGGCGGCGCCTTCCCTAGGGGCGGGGACAGAGGCGATAGTGCCCGCTTTAGAAGGGCCATCGATGTTGGTCAAGGGGCCACCGACGTTGGTTGGGGAGTCCTCCCGTGCCATTGTTAGATCTGGACGTGATCCCAACGCGTGGGGAGGACCGACCGTCCGTTGGGCCCCCCGTGAAGACCCGGAGAACCCCCTCTTCGTTCTTGATGACGTCGGGGAATAGGAGAGGTGGCTGGAGGTGTAGGGCGGGCTCGAAGTTGTTCATGCTGCCCTGTCCTCTGCGATGGGAAAGCTGCGCGGCATTGTCACCCTGCCAGTCAAGTATGGTGTTTTTCTTGGCGATCATTTTTCCCTTGTCTGCTCCTTCTCCAAACGAGTTTCAAACGCAAATCATCCTACAGGCCCTCAGGGACTACAGCCGGAGGAAGTCCGAGTTCCTCCGGCGTGAGAGGGGGTCTGGGAATGCCTTTCCGAGGAGGCATAGCGAAACAGGGAGCTGACTAGACAGCTCGCCACTGCCTAGTAGGCTGCCGTCGCCCTTGGTAAGACAGTGGTCCACCTGTGCGCGCAGGAGAAGGAGGCGCAGGTGGGTGCCAGGAGGGCAGAGGACAAGCTCCGGGTCACCACCGATAGGGCCCGCCAAGATGCCGAGGAGCTCACCCGGGTCAAGCAGGAGAATGAAGCCCTTCAGAAGACTGTCGAGCGCATCTGGCGCGAGCGCCATGCGGCTCGGCAGGAGCACGACACGGCCTACCAAGAGCGTGACGCAACTCAGCAGGAGCGTGACCGCGAGGCAGGTTGACAGGTCGAGGCCGAGCGGGTGGCGGCCGATCTTGTGGAGGAGGTCAGCCAGCTTCGGGGGCAAGTGCAGGGGCTTCAGGCCACGGTGTCCCAAGGGCTTATCCGGGAACACAAGCAGCGACACCGCACCGATGGTAAGGACTTTGTCACCCTTTTTCTCTTGTCTGTCCCGGCATGTAACACTGGTTTTGATTCATTTTTATGGTTTGGGTAGGCCTTGACGGCGACCTTGCTCGGTTGAGAGCCGTCGTCGAGGAGGAGCACATCAAGCTCTCCAACCTGCGAAGCACCGTCGGCCTAGTCTGCGAAGACCTCGTTGTCGTCCAAGAGGAGGGGATGAGTTCGCTGGCGGCTCATCTCCTTGGGACGTACCTATTGGAGGTATGCCCTATAGGCAATCATAGAGATGATGATATTCCATTTGTATCCATGATTTATATTGTGTTCCTTGAATATCCATTAAAGGCTACTTGAATTGATTTGCAATTATGTGAATTGTGTGTGAAACTCTTTACTTGTATGGTTATTCTAAAGTTGTCCCTAGTCGGAGTTCATGTGAGGACACACATGAATATTAGACTAGCACATGTATTAGTTGATGACTATGTTTCACAAGTCATGGACATGGAGATGTTGAACTAATAATGTGGGCACATGTGGAGACATGTGCTAGGACTGACCCAACACGAGAAGTAGTTATCTCTTTAAACAACATATACGCTTTGTCCTTAGACCTGAGATTGTCGCATGTATTCAAGATGTGGATCGACTTACTTAGGGGCTATCAAACGCTACGCCGTAACAGGGTAGTTATAAAGGTAGCTTTCGGGTTTGTCAAAAAGCATGCTATGAGACATGGTCAATCAAGATGGGATTTTCCTCTCTCTGATTCAGAGTGATATCTCTGGGCCCCTCGAGTGATCGCATCCGAAAATGCATGGCCATGCTACGTACGGTTAAGAGTTAACCTACAAAAGGATTCCGAATCATAGGATCGAGAAAGAGCAGTTGGCTTGAAGCTAGACCAAATATCGTGAGGCAAAGGGAATAGCATGTATATAATGTTGTGATGGTTCGTCTGATATGATCTTCGTGTGCATATAGAAGTTGGCACGTCTTGCTAGAGGCCGCTACCGACTATTGGGCCGAGTAGGAGTACTCGGGCCATGTCTATACATATCCGAACCCATAGGATCACACACTTAAGGGGCTGGAAGCCCAATTCGGATGTGATCCGAGTTGTATTAGGTTTAGGAGTGCTAATGGGCCTTGGACGCAGAGGCTCGTTAGGAACCTCTATAAATAGAGGGGTGGGGGCGCCCTAGGGTTGACACCCTTTTGCGAAACACATCTGCTGTGCCTCTCACACCCTCGCCTGTTGCAACTCACAGACCTAGCAGTCCAGCTTGCGACGGTTCCTCCCTGCACGTGTGGATACCTTGGCGGTGTTGCGCTTGCAGCACTTGGACGAGCCACCGACGAGCTACGACGAGCCGCCGACGAGCCACGACGAGTCGACGACGAGCCGCGGCACGAGGGCGATCTTGCTGCACAAGAACGAGCTGCTGAGGAGCTCCTGGACGTCGACGTGATCGACTACGTACGACTACGCTGATCGACTTCGCTGCATCGATGCGAATCTACATCTTCCGCATCAGTGCGTCGAGTGGTAATCCCGTGTTATAGGGCAGTTTTCCTGATTTGCGCGGTAGAAAATTTTGATTTGCGCTAGAGTAGCCTACCTTGTATTCCAATAACTTGCCACCTTTGGTATTGCCAATGTCATGTAGTCTTTTCTTGAGAGCCTCTAGTAACATCCCGTTGGCGCGCTCAACCTGGCCATTAGCCCACGGATAAGCGACAGAGACGTACTGGACGTCAATCCCGCTGTTCTCGTAGTACTCCCAAAACTCGTGGTTGTTAAAATTTGAACCTAGATCTGTGATGACACGATTGGGAAAG
The DNA here is from genome assembly GCF_000263155.2 of Setaria italica. NCBI lineage: Eukaryota > Viridiplantae > Streptophyta > Magnoliopsida > Poales > Poaceae > Setaria > Setaria italica. The sequence goes on along the minus strand of NC_028456.1, from coordinate 7,977,008 downwards.
TCGTAACGATAGACAGTTTCATTGAGAAAGTCGAGTACTCTGTTTGCCTTGGGGTAGGTTACTGGCTTCACCTCAATGCACTTGGTGAACTTGACAATCACCACGAGTACTTGGTTGAAACCTCCAGGCGCCGTAGGCAGTGGGCCAATCACGTCAAGCCCCCAACATGCAAAGGGCCAAGAGGGTGGTATGGTAATTAGCCTGTAGGTAGGGTCATGCTATTGCTTTGTGAAGAATTGATACCCTTAGCATCGGCGGACTAGTTCTTCAGTGTTAGCAAGAGCTGTAAGCTAATAGAATTCTGCTCTAAAAGGCTTGCCACGATCATAATTGATGATGCATGGTTTCCATATATGCCTTTGTGGATTTCCTCATGAGAGACACACTTCATGAGTACTCCTGATGATGCGCCTCGTATGTAGAGCATGTCCCCGACTAGAACGTAGTTCTTGCTGCGTGTGTGTGGCGGAACCGCCCAAATTAACCTGACTAAAATGCATTGAAGTCGCCTGACACGCGATTATGCACTTTAAGCAAGTCAACTCGGTCGACCGTCGGATTTCATCCGATAAACCACATAAACAGGATCGAGAAGCATCGCTCACGCGAAGGTGAGTAGCATAGAGGTTACAACATTCCATCATGACAACATAGTTCAACAATTTATTACATCAGAGTTTTTGAAATTCAGACCGAAATTTGCATGGGTCGAAGTCAAAGGAAAACAGCGGAAACTAAACGTCGATACATGACATCACGACGGAGCCGATCATGACTTCAAAAATTCCTTCCTTCGCCATCCGAGGAAGGATCCCACTCGACGGTCCAGCCTGGAGGAAGCTGGGTCGGCCAAGTGGTACCCGCAACCAAACTATTGACATTACCTAAAAAAGATTAGCCACAACAAGGCTGAGCAACTAGTACTCAGCAAGACTGACCTACCGGTTGAAAAGCTCTACCAAGACCTAGACATGCAAGGCTTTCTGGCTCTGGGGTTTTCTTGCCAAAAGCGTCTAAAGTCAGTCCTTACTTTCAACATTTTAGCTCATGTTCTACGTTCTTTATCTAGTCTAGATTAGCAACTTATACTAAACAAGCATGATTTCCAAGCAAGTACTTAACAAGCATCAACTTAATCTCATATTCATGTTCCATCTTTACTCAGTGTGGAATAGCGATCAAGTAGTCCCAAACTGTGAGAGGCAGACGAATCGATTCGAATTTATTAACCATGCATGGCAAACCTAATCTCACGACATCCGCGCACCATGAAGGGTCGCTTCATTTGTTAGTCGTCCCCATCGATCCCTTAGGCACGTGTTAGGGCCAACTTCCTTTAGCTTGCAATGCTCCACAGTCCCGGCCTATTGCTGCACTGTGACCGCACTTGCACCCACATGATGCACCATGGGAACGACGTTCCAAGGACAGCCGGAGGGTATGTCACGCCCCAGTTCAATCAGGTACTAGGCTTCCCCATCCCATACTAGGTATGAGATTAGTACTTTCCAACACTTGATCACGAACGCCAACACGTTTCGACCTTAGTTCATTTTCATTTAGACAAACGGGGCAATCCACCAAGTATCGAACACAAGCCTGACCCCATCCGTCGTCCTTATAGTTGCGACATAACTGAACATTCAACTCCTATAACTCGCGAGTGACAGGAGATCACTCGACTTTTACCGAAACCTATTAAGCAATGCAACTACTCAGCCTTAGCAACTAGTATTCAAAAACAAGGTACTAAGTTCATGCATCTAAGGTTCCATTACAACTCCTCGAAACGTAAATGCGCAATCAAGTAATCAATAATATTGCATGAACTCAAGATAGGAATTTATGCTCCGGGGCTTGCCTTCAGGAAAAGCTTGCGGGTCCTCGGGGTCTTGCTCTGGTTCGGGCTCTCCTTCGAAGGGTTGCAGTTCCTCGGCGGGGTCTTCTTCCTGTGCCGGGTGAAGCTCGTACGTTCCGTCGGTGAGATTCAACTCTACACGGAAATGCAATGCAGGGGTTAAATATTTTAGATGGTTATTTCAACACACTCATGTTTTAACACGGACACTTGTAGCAAAGCTACAGGAAAGGTAGGGGAGTTCAACTTCTGTTGGTGGAGATCAGGATGAGAGGGTCGGGTTGGGAGAAACTTAGGGTCTGACCCTCAGATTTAAGGAAAAACCGTACCGAGGTCCTCAGACTGAACACAGAGGAATCCCCGAAAATATTTCACCGATACCCTCGGGTCAAAGAAAAAGTTATAGCCGAGCCCTCGGGTGAGGCGGAGAAAGGGTCGGTGAAACTTGGCAGGGTCGGGCGAGACGAAATGAAAAAGGGGTCGTCGAGACGAAAGGAAAAGGGGTCGGGTGAAACAAAAAGGAAGGGTCGGGTGAGACGAAAAGAAAAGGGGTCGGGCGAGACGAAAAGGAAGGGTCGGGCGAGCCGGATAGGGAGGTTAAGTAGCTTACCTCCAGGTCTACCGGTGAAGCCTTGGGGTCGAAGGAGTAGACTTGGGCGGAAGGTTGTACGCACTAAGGCTTGGCGACGGCGAGGCTTCGACGGTGCTCGTGCGGTGGCGGAGCTTCTGGTGGATCACTGGCAAACTCTCTGGTACCGCGCGGAGGAACAGGGAGCTCGTGGGTTGGGAGAAGCGGCTTGAGGGTGACGGCGAAGTTGCTGGAGTGTGGGGGTGGCGCAAGGGGGTGAGCTCCACGGAAGCTCAGCGGCGGCGCGGGGAGAAAGCGGTGGCTCAGAGGAGAAAGCAGTGGCGTAGGTGCGACGGTGGCAAAGGGGTGGCATTGCCGGTGAGGGGGTTCCCTTTTATAGGGCCGGGGTGCCGCGGAGGGTCGAGGCGGGGCTCTAGTGGGGAAAGGATAAGGCCGGGAGCGGCGAGTGCTCGGGCGAGGCAGCCATTGGCCAGCGGCGCCATTGGGCAGAGGAGGCGGAGCTCCCGGTGGTCTTCGGCGGCGATTGGCCTTGGGCGGCGTGCGTCTGGGGCTTCCGGTCTGTCGGGCGGGCGAGGTGGAAGGGCTATCGTGGGGGTTGGGTGAGCAGGCGGAGGCACAGGACGTCGGGGGCGTGCCAGCTTTCTCGGCGGACGGGCGGAACAGGGTTGGCAGAGCAGAGCCGTGGCAGGCGGAAGGCGGCACGCGCGCGGCCGGCGGTTGGCTAGCCCGGCGTTCGCTCCGTCCTGTCGCAGGTGCGGGTTGGGGGCCGTGGCTCTTGTCCTGTCGCTATCGTGCTGGTAATAGGGCACCGGCGAGCTGCCGTGGCCGGCAGCCACGCGGCGAGCGGCGCACGAGCGAACGTGCTCTGGCGCGCGGGCGTCGAGGCCCCCTTTCGGGCAGTAAGCCCGGCCAACTTTGGAGCGATCCTCCTCCGAATCTTTCAACACAACTTCCGAAACTCCCTTAAACAAACTTGTTCAACACTGATCGTTCTTCAAACTTTATTTAAGGTGTCGGTTTTGATTCTGAGAGGATTCGAAGATATTTTACGCCAAGGTTAGCCAAAAATCTGGAATTCCAGACTTAGGATTTAAGGCATCCGGGGTGAGTTGACTGGTTTACCTCACTTTGATCGGGATTTTGAACAAGTTCGGGTCCGATTTGGATCTAGGTCAGTGTGACAAAGTTGGAACACACTCGAGGTACTACAACTTTCATTAAGGCTCTGACTCGACTTTAGATAGGGAAAACGGGAGATGAAAGCTTGCAAGATGAAGGAAAACTCGAATTCCAGGACTTAAGAGATTTTCAGGGTCCTTTAGAAAAACCAGCTTTGGTTGCTGTTTTTGACTTCCTTCCACTCCGAATTAGTCAAAGTGCTTTTAACAAAAGTTGTTGGAATTAAAAAGTTTTACAACTCTTATTTGGGCAGAAACTTAAGTTTGTATATAAAATTTCAAGATTTAATTCAAACTCCAAAAAGAGCTTCTTAGGTTTATAAAGGTCATTTCACTTCTTAACTTAGGGATTTGATTTATCACTGGTTTATAGTTAAAAGGACTTAATTTAGGTAGAGTTGTTACAGCCTACCCCCCTTAAAGGAATCTTGCCCCGAGATTCAAGTGCAGAAGGAACTAGTGTGGTTGGTGCAACGTACCTCCCTGATCGAAAAGAAAACCGCGGAAGTTAGCGTTGAGATATTCTTCCGTCTCCCAGGTCGCTTCGTCTTCCGTATGGTTACTCCACCGAATTTTGTACATCTTGACCATTTGCCGACGAGTATGTCTTTCCTTTCGGTCGAGGATCTTAACTGGATACTCCTTATATGATAAATCGGGTTCGATCTCCAATTCTTCCGGGGTAATGATTTCAGTTGGAATCCTGATGCACTTCTTGAGTTGCGAGACATGGAAAACATCGTGTATCGCTGCAATCTTTTCTGGAAGTTTAACTCGGTACGCAACGGGTCCACATACCTCTACGATCTCATAGGGACCAATATAGCGCGGAGCTAACTTTCCCTTTACTCCAAAACGTTGTACACCTTTGGTCGGTGAACCCGTAGGTATACAAAATCCCCAACCTTAAATTGGATGGGTCTTCTTCTTTGATTGGAATAGCTCTTCTGTCGAGATTGGGCGGCCTTGAGATTTTCGCGGATGACTTTCACTTTTTCTTCAGCCTCTATGACCAGGTCAGGTCCATAAACCGTTCTCTCTCCGGGTTGCGACCAGCTTAGTGGGGTCCGGCATCTACGTCCATACAAGGCCTCGAAAGGTGCCATTTTCAGGCTAGCTTGGTAACTATTGTTGTAGGAGAATTCTGCTAATGTCAAACACTTGTCCTAGTTCTTGTCATAATGAATAACACAGGCGCGTAACATATCTTCCAAAATCTGATTAACCCTTTCAGTTTGCCCGTCGATCTGAGGATGATATGTGGAACTACGGATCAATTTAGAGCCAAGTGAAAACTGCAACTGCTCCCAAAAGCGTGCTACAAACTGACTACCTCGGTCAGAGATGATCGTTTTAGGGACACCATGCAAGGAAACAATCCGATCAAGGTACAGTTCTGCATATTTCTGTATGGTGTGGGTGGTGTGTACTGGAAGGAAATGTGCCGTTTTGGTTAGTCGGTCTACTATAACCCATATGGAGTCATGCTTGCGGGAGGTATTTGGGTAGTCCGACTATAAAGTCCATGCTTATGTCTTCCCATTTCCACGAGGGAATGGGTAGCGGCTGCAAGGGGCCAGCTACCCTCAAGTGGCTTGCCTTAACTCGCTGACAGGTATCACACTCTGAAACATAGCATGCAATGTCGGGTTTCATCCCACTCCACCAGAAATTTTGTCAGAGGTCGTGATACATCTTAGTACTGCCGGGGTGAATCGAGAACTTGGAAAGGTGTGCTTCATCTAGAATTTGTTTCGTAACATCGGGATCATTTGGGACTACCAGTCGAGACTCATAATGTACTACTCCTTTCCAGTCCTGTCGGAAACGTTTATATCCCTCATCCTTCTATGCAAGTTTCCCTTTGATAATGTTTATCTCTTTGTCCTCTAGCTGTGTTAGAATGATTTGGTCAAGCAGGGTGGGCTCCAGAGAAATATGACTTAAGGTGCCGTGGGGAACAATCTCCAAGTTGAGTTTAGCCATTTCGTGACACAAGGTCTCGGCATAATTAATCGCCGATAAGCAGTTACAATGGACCTTGCGGCTGAGTGCATCTGCAACAACGTTGGCTTTTCCTGGGTGATAATGCACTTCTAGGTCATAATCCTTGATTAATTCTAACCATCTCCGCTGACGCATGTTGAGGTCTGCTTGAGTGAATATATACTTAAGACTCTTGTGATCTGTATAGATGTTGCATCGGGTTCCCATGAGATAATGCCTCCATATTTTCAGAGCATGCACAACTGCCGCTAACTCGAGATCATGAGTAGGGTAATTCAACTCATGTGGCCATAACGCTCGTGAGGCATAGGCAATGACTCGGCTGTCTTGCATAAGAACACAACCAAGTCCAGTGCCAGAGGCATCACAATAGACATCAAAGGGCCTAGTGGTGTCGGGCTGAGCTAAAACTGGCGCAGAAGTCAACAATTGCCTCAAGGTGTGGAAAGCTTCTTCACATTTGTCGCTCCACACAAAGTTACTTCCTTTCTTCAGCAGTTCCGTCATCGGCTTAGCTATTTTTGAGAAGTCAGGGATGAAGCGGCGGTAGTAACCGGCTAAACCAAGAAAACTTCGAATCTGATGAACTGAAGTGGGCGGCTTCCAGTCCATTACTTCTTGCACCTTGCTTGGGTCTACTGCTATATCGTCTCTGGATATGGTGTGTCCCAAGAATTTAACACTGTCCAGCCAAAAGTCACACTTAGAGAATCTGGCATAGAGTTGGTGGTCTCTTAAGCATTGGAGTACAGTATGTAGGTGCTCTGCATGTTCTTCTTCATTCTTCGAGTACACCTAGATGTCGTCAATGAATACCACAATGAAATTGTCGAGTTCGGGTATAAACACTGAATTCATGAGGTACATGAAATAAGCCGATGCATTAGTAAGCCCAAATGACATGACTAAGTACTCGTAGAGTCCATATCGTGTAGAAAAGGCAGTCTTTGGAATGTCGCACGGGCGGATCTTGATTTGATGGTAGCCAGAACGGAGGTCAACTTTGGAAAACACTCTAGCTCCAGCTAATTGGTCGAACAGAACATCAATGCGGGGTAGGGGGTACTTGTTCTTTATCGTCACCATATTGGGAGGTCGGTAGTCCACACACATTCGCAGGCTATCATCCTTCTTTTTCACAAACAATGCGGGGCAACCCCAAGGTGATGTACTTGGGCGAATAAAACCCTTTTCCAACAAATCATGCAACTGAGTTTTCATTTCTGCCAGTTCGGCTAGTGGCATCCGGTATGGTCTCTTTGAAATTTGGGCGGTACCTGGTTGCAACTCAATGGCAAACTCGATATCTCTCTCAGGCAGCATACCCGGCAAATCATCTGGAAACACATCCGGATACTCGCACACTACTGGGATATCTTCCAACCGGACCTCAGACACGGGATAGGCACAAGAAGTTTGGCACTCCCGGGGAGGTAAGTGTGTAGTCGAGCTACCATACTTGGGTGAATTTATATGGATTGCCCTGGCAGGGATATCTAGGGTCACTTGGTGTCAGGTCATCCAATCCATACCCAAGGTAACATCTATTCCTTCCATCCCAAGGGTAAGCAGGTCTTCCTTAAGAAGGGTTCTCCCTAACTGGATAGGTACTCTGCGGCTCATTTGGTGTGAAGCTACCTTTCCACCCGGGGTAGAGATGATGTAGGTACCTTTGGTGTGACAGAAATCTAACCCACACTTAGCACTGATTCTAGTCCCAATGAAACTATGAGATGCTCCTGAATCAAACAGAATAAGGGCAGGTTGATCACAGATAGAAAAGGTACCCGTCATCACTGGTGCGCCCTCTGGAAGTTCAACAAGGATGGTGAAGTTCAGCCTGCCTTGTCGGACCTGCACCTTTGGCTTCTTCCCCTTGTTGCCCAGTGTATTGCTCTGACCGGGTCGTTGATTCTGATTGCGGGGGCAGTCCTTGGTGAAGTGTCCTGGGTTCCCGCAAGTGAAACAGCGGTTTCCAGTGACCGGGCGCAGCGCCATCGGGAGAGCAGGGCGGGGCCCTTTTGGTTGGAAACCGGGGTAACGAGGTGCTGCCTGCGGTGGAGGTCGAGCAACCCATCTCCCAGGCAGTGCGGCCCTGCGAGGCGCTTGTGGGGGAACCATTCTATACTTCTAGGCAGGCGGGCTGGGTGCCGGCGTTGGGGCCTTCCTTTTCATGTCGGCCTTGAGGGCCCTCATGCAATCTTCCTGGGAAATTGCCAGGTTCACCAGTTCATTGTAGGAACCCACTTTGATGGGGTTCAGCCTTTCCTTGAGCTCCAAACTCAAGCCTCTGCGGAAACGGTCCCTCTTTTTCTCATCGGGGTCCGCATGGTAGCCTGCATAGCGACACAGGTCATTGAAAGCCTGCGCATAGTGCAGGACATCGCGGCCTCCCTAGGTGAGAGCTAGGAACTCGTTGAGCTTGCGCTCCAGAAGACCTTCAGGGATGTGATGGCCCCTGAACACCGTCTTGAATTCCTCCCAACTGACGACGTGGTCGGCCGGCTGCATGGCATGGTAGTGATCCCACCACAGGAGAGCAGAACCACGCAACTGCTGCGCGGCGAACCGAACCTTGTTCTTGTCCAGGCAGTGGGCGGTGAGAAGAGAGAACTTGGACTCGATAGTGTGAATCCAGGCATCGGCATCAAGTGGGTCCTCCGTCTTGTGAAACAAAGGAGGCTGGGTCCCCAGAAAATCCTCATAGCGAGCAACATGTGGCTGATGATGGGCCCTTCCTCCCTGGGGCTGCTGCTGCTGCCCCTGAGCGATGTGCCTCAGCAGCTCGGTCTGGGCTGCCAAGATCAACTCGAGGGTGGTCGGAGGCGGAGGTGGGGGAGGCACCTCGCTGCCACTGGGAACGGAGCCGGAGCGTGTGCGATGCGCCATCTGCAAGATTCATCTTTCCATTAGTTCCATAACCTCAGAAGTATTCCAAGAATGTGGGAATGTATGTGTTAAATCCACAAAGGAAACTCTTGCAACACAACACATATCCTTATTAAGGAGGTGCACATATCTTAGCTAGCAACTAGCCCGTTTCTGCAGCGTCATTTTATCCTTGCTACCGATCGGAAAGGTATTTTGATCCACGTTTTGTAGGGTCCACAAGATCCGATTTCTCCTCGGTTGGTCTGCACACACCCTTGGGCGAGCCAAAACCTTATCCCTGGGGTCCCACTAATTCCGACCTTTGGTGCCGGGGTCGGGCAAAATGGAGCTTTTCAACCCGGGGTCGGGCGGGGCAGAGACCGTCCGCGAGGGGTCGGGCGCGTCCGACCTCGCGACTCGGGGTCGGTCAACTTTGGACTGGCCCTCAGGAAACGGGTGTGTTTTCACAGCACCAGAACCCACACACTTGACATCCATGACGGTTCGCAAGGGTCAGAAGTTGAGCCAAGACTGAAAGACAAATAGGAACTGCCTTCGCCAAGATCAAACATTGCGGGTCTTAAAATACAGGAGGAGTACTCAACTCAAGGCTAACCTATTACATCATTGGCCAAAATATAGGTCGCCGAGGAGTACAATCAAAAACAAAATAGAATCGCTCAACCTAGTTTGTCATAACTAGAAGTCATCGAGGTTGCCCACGGAGGCAAAGCTAAGGACCGGAGAGTGAGCATCACCAACTGGAGGCTGCGGTGAGGCATTCTCATAGTCCATGCTCGAAAAGCCTTCGATCTCCTCAGGCTCCTCCTCCTGGGCCATCGGCTCGTCCAGCTGCACCTCTAAGGCGTGGATGGCATTAAGCTCATCGTGATGCTCCAGCAGGTGCTCATTGGCGTTCGCCAGCTCCATGTTCACAACATAGAACTGGTCAGCCAAGATCTCCATATCGTGCTCCATATCCACAATCTCTTCCTCCAAATGAGTAATCTTGTCCTGCATCTCAGCAATCTGAACATCCTTCTGTACCAGCTCGAGCGACTGGTCCACCATGCCACTCTGCATAGTAGACAAGGCAACCTGGTTGGCCACTGCCATCCCAATCACCGTAGCCATCGCTCGACTCTGTAGCTCAACCATCCTGTAGAACACATTCAGGCAACGAGCTGAAACAAAAATCGTGCGCTGAGGATCCATAAGCCCAAGCAAGTCCATATGCTCCATACGATCCAACCAGTCCGAGTCCCTCGTATCCCAAGCAGGGAACAACCTAATCGGGTCTAGCACGATCTCAAGAGGGTGTGCCCGGCAGAACTGGGTCAAGGTCTGCAAGGCTGCGAACTCCCAGGCGTCATGGAGCGTGTGTCCCTCAGCCACCACCTCCAGCAGCGGCCATTGTGGCTGATCCGGAGGCGGGGGTACCCGCACGTGTACGCGGCTCCGCGGAATCCCGTGGTCCTGGTACGCACGGCCTGCATAAACCGGCGGCGACTGGTACCCGAAAGAGCGCAGGGTGTCCCACAACACAGCTGGAAAACCCTCGTAGTGAAGGCACCGTGAGTAGGTGGTGCCCTCCGTACCGACTGCCACGTGCACGGGCTGCGCCATCTGTAACCAAGGGTCACGTGAGAAACGGGGTTAACACTTGGAAATCAAACAGATTTCTAGCAGCTAGAGAAAAGCTCATAACTCAGCAAGTATTCCTCCAAAATTTCTCAAATTTTACCAGCATGCTCTTTAGATAACGCTTAACAAGTTTGGCATTCAAAGGTAAGGCTAGAACAGAACCTAACAAAGTGATAATCTCAGATTCCCATTAAGTGTACCTGCTGGAACTCTTCCGACTAAGTCAAGATAAACTGAATATATCTTCCAAACAGAGACTTAACAAAACCGAAACTCTACCAGTAAGTCCTTCACTAAGTTCTGGAAAACTTTGCTTAAAGGACTCCTCGCGGAAAAGGTCCTTAAGGTGGTCGAAAAAGTAGAAACTCTGCTGGTGTGCACTTTGGGCTAACAGCCAACAGGGGGTCACCAACTGATCACAACTCTCAACCCAAATGGTAGTACCTTGCGGTAGTTTACTTAGGAGATTTAACTCAACTTTCTTATACAAAGTTTCTGGAGTTAGCATGGTGGACAGCTAGACAATCCTTAACGTGGTGCATTACTTTTTACGACGCACTCGAGTTTGGGTTTATTTCCTTAGGTTGTGATTTTTATTTCTTAATGCATGCACGTCCTAGTCGTCCTTTCAACCAAAAATAATTGCCAAAAACCTTTGGACTTACGTGGTTAGTGCTGGTGGCAAGGCAACAATACGGCTCTCACTATAATAACAAGTCGAGTTACTGGGCATCGTTTCGAACGCAACGTTTGTTAGTGTACCTGCAGAAAAACACAACATAGCTTGAACCTTCCGTGCCAACACTCACGAAAGCGTCCACAATCATTACTGTTTACTATAGAAACAACATCCATGCGTTTAACGCTGCATGGACAGCGCAACAACCGTGGAAATAGGTTCCCTTGAATAGAATCCTATAACCCTTTGCATTCTCGTGATGCGGAATCATGCACACGTGTAACAAACGTGGGCGAACAACCGTGACGATAGGCTCGTTGGAATCGAACCATACCATCCTTCGCAGGTATTAACATATGGAACCTGCGCACGTATAATAGATGTGGGCGAAACAACCGTGATGATAGGCTCGTTGGAATCGAATTCCCATCACCCTTCGCATACTCGTGATGCGGATTTCAGCACACGTATGATAGACGTGGAAACAAGTGCTGGAAGTTAGAAGATAACCAATAACTATTAGCCACCTTAAAAACAACCCCAAAATCCCCTAGGGCTCCTCGAACTAAACTCATCCTTAGCGAACTTACGAACTTCTCGATTTTACTTCTTGCGCATTTTAGTTAGAAAAAGAGTTTTAAGGTTTGTTGTTCTCCGTACCGTGCTTCGAGCTCTGATGCCAGCTGTGGCGGAACTGCCCAAATTAACCTGACTAAAATGCATTGAAGTCGCCTGACATGCGATTATGCACTTTAAGCAAGTCAACTTGGTCGACCGTCGGATTTCATCCGATAAACCACATAAACAGGATCGAGAAGCATCGCTCACGCGAAGGTGAGTAGCACAGAGGTTACAACATTCCATCATGACAACATAGTTCAACAATTTATTACATCAGAGTTTTTGAAATTCAGACCGAAATTTGCATGGGTCGAAGTCAAAGGAAAACAGCGGAAACTAAACGTCGATACATGACATCACGACGGAGCTGATCATGACATCAAAAATTCCTTCCTTCGCCATCCGAGGAAGGATCCCACTCGACGGTCCAGCCTGGAGGAAGCTGGGTCAGCCAAGTGGTACCCGCAACCAAACTATTTACATTACCTGAAAAAGATTAGCCACAACAAGGCTGAGCAACTAGTACTTAGCAAGACTGACCCGTCGGTCGAAAAGCTCTACCAAGACCTAGACATGCAAGGCTTTCTGGCTCTGGGGTTTTCTTGCCAAAAGCGTCTAAAGTTAGTCCTTACTTTCAACATTTTAGCTCATGTTCTACGTTCTTTATCTAGTCTAGATTAGCAACTTATACTAAACAAACATGATTTCCAAGCAAGTACTTAACAAGCATCAACTTAATCTCATATTCATGTTCCATCTTTACTCAGTGCGGAATAGCGATCAAGTAGTCCCAAACTGTGAGAGGCAGACGAATCGATTCGAATTTATTAACCATGCATGGCAAACCTAATCTCACGACATCCGCGCACCACGAAGGGTCGCTTCATTTGTCAGCCGTCCCCATCGATCCCTTAGGCACGTGTTAGGGCCAACTTCCTTTGGCATGCAATGCTCCACAGTCCCGGCCTATTGCTGCACTGTGACCGCACTTGCACCCACATGATGCACCATGGGAACGACGTTCCAAGGACAGCCGGAGGGTATGCCACGCCCCAGTTCAATCAGGTACTAGGCTTCCCCATCCCATACTAGGTATGCGATTAGTACTTTCCAATACTTGATCATGAACGCCAACACGTTTGGACCTTAGTTCATTTTCATTTAGACAGACGGGGCAATCCACCAAGTATCGAACACAAGCCTGACCCTGTTCGTCGTCCTTATAGTTGCGATTAACTGAACATTCAACTCCTATAACTCGCGAGTGACAGGAGATCACTCGACTTTTACCGAAACCTATTAAGCAATGCAACTACTCGGCCTTAGCAACTAGTATTCAAAAACAAGGTACTAAGTTCATGCATCTAAGGTTCCATTACAACTCCTCGAAACGTAAATGCGCAATCAAGTAATCAATAATATTGCATGAACTCAAGATAGGAATTTATGCTCCGGGGCTTGCCTTCAGGAAAAGCTTGCGGGTCCTCGGGGTCTTGCTCTGGTTCGGGCTCTCCTTCGAAGGGTTGCAGTTCCTCGGCGGGGTCTTCTTCCAGTGCCGGGTGAAGCTCGTACGTTCCGTCGGCGAGATTGAACTCTACATGGAAATGCAATGCAGGGGTTAAACATTTTAGATGGTTACTTTAACACACTCATGTTTTAACACGGACACTTGTAGCAAAGCTACAGGAAAGGTAGGGGAGTTCAACTTCTGTTGGTGGAAATTAGGATGAGAGGGTCGGGTTGGGAGAAACTTAGGGTCTGACCCTCAGATTTAAGGAAAAACCATACCGAGGTCCTCAGACTCAACACAGAGGAATCCCCGAAAATATTTCACCGATACCCTCGGGTCAAAGAAAAAGTTACAGCCCAGCCCTCGGGTGAGGCAGAGAAAGGGTCGGCGAAACTTGGCAGGGTCGGGTGAGATGAAAGGAAAAAGGGATCGGTCGAGACGAAAGGAAAAGGGGTCGGGCGAAACGAAAAGGAAGGGTTGGGCGAGACGAAACGAAAAGGGGTCGGGCGAGACGAAAAGGAAGGGTCGGGCGAGCCGGACAGGGAGGTTAAGTAGCTTACCTCCAGGCTTGGCGATGGCGAGGCTTCGATGGTGCTCCTGCGGTGTCGGAGCTTCTAGTGGATCACTGGCAAACTCTCTGGTACCGCGTGGAGGAACAGGCAGCTGGTGGGTTGGGAGAAGCGGCTTGAGGGTGGCGGCGAAGTCGTCGGAGTGTGGGGGTGGCGCAAGGGGGTGAGCTCCACGGAAGCTCAGCAGCGGCATGGGGAGAAAGCGGCGGCTCAAAGGAGAAAGCGGTGGCGCAGGTGCGGTGATGGCAAAGGGGTGGCATTGCCGGTGAGGGGGTTCCCTTTTATAGGGCTGGGGTGGCGCGTATGGTCGAGGCGGGGCTCCGGTTGGGAAAGGATAAGGCCGGGAGCGGCGAGTGCTCGGGCGAGGCGGCCATTGGCCAGCGGCGCCATTGGGCAGAGGAGGCGGAGCTCTGGGTGGTCTTCGGCGGCGATTGGCCTTGGGCGGCGCACGTCCGGGGCTTCCGGTCTGTCGGGCGGGCGAGGCGGAAGGGCTACCGTGGGGGTTCGGTGAGCAGGCGGAGGCGCGAGACGTCGGGGGCGTGCCAGCTTTCTCGGCGGACGGGCGGAACAGGGTTGGCAGAGCAGAGCCATGGCAGGCGGAAGGCGGCACGCGCGTGGCCGGCGATTGGCTAGCCCGGCGTTCGCTCCGTCGTGTCGTAGGCGCAGGTTGGGTGCCGTGGCTCTCGTCCTGTCGCTATCGCGCTGGTGATAGGGCGCCGGCGAGTTGCCGGTGGCCGGCGGCCACGCGGCGCGTGGCGCGCGAGCGAACGTGCTCTGGCGCGCGGGCGTCGAGGCCTCCTTTCGGGCAGTAAGCCCGGCCAGCTTTGGAGTGATCCTCCTCCGAATCTTTCAACACAACTCCCGAAACTCCCTTAAACAAACTTGTTCAACACTGATCGTTCTTCAAACTTTGTTTAAGGTGTCGGTTTTGATTGTGAGAGGATTCGAAGATATTTTACGCCAAGGTTAGCCAAAAATCTTCCAGACTTAGGATTTAAGGCATCCGGGGTGAGTTGACTGGTTTACCTCACTTTGACCGGGATTTTGAACAAGTTCGGGTCCGATTTGGATCTGAGTCAGTGTGACAAAGTTGGAACACACTCGAGGTACTACAACTTTCATTAAGGCTCTGAATCGACTTTAGATAGGGAAAATGGGAGATGAAAGCTTGCAAGATGAAGGAAAACTCGAATTCCAGGACTTAAGAGATTTTCAGGGTCCTTTAGAAAAACCGACTTTGGTTGCTATTTTTGACTTCCTTCCACTTCGAATTAGTCAAAGTGCCTTTAACAAAAGTTGTTGGAATTAAAAGGTTTTACAACTCTTATTTGGGCAGAAACTTAAGTTTGTATATAAAATTTCAAGCTTTAATTCAAACTCCAAAAAGAGCTTCTTAGGTTTATAAAGGTCATTTCACTTCTTAACTTAGGGATTTGATTTATCACTGGTTTATAGTTAAAAGTACTTAATTTAGGTAGAGTTGTTACAGTGTGAGACTTGCTCTGCTTCTATCTTGTCTAGAGGTAACTTGTACTCCTTGATTTAGTCG
This sequence comes from Setaria italica, assembly GCF_000263155.2. Taxonomy (NCBI): domain Eukaryota; kingdom Viridiplantae; phylum Streptophyta; class Magnoliopsida; order Poales; family Poaceae; genus Setaria; species Setaria italica. Next base: position 7,961,933 of record NC_028456.1, on the reverse strand, counting down.
ATGGAGGTTTTCCAGTCAACGTCGATCATCATAACCTTTGGATCTAGTGCATCATGACCTCGATTGGTGGTTTTTTACGGCGATGGCTCCACTATGGACGGCTTGTGTAGTTTAGGATGAAGACCCCAGCTGGAACTTGAGCATGAGTAGATCCGAGCTTGGATAAGATGTCTCCGGCTACATTGTCATCACGAGCCACATGATGGAACTCAAGACTAAAGAACTTGTGTACCTTCAGGCAGTACGCATCCATGTTATCTTTGCGGCACTCCCACTCGTCATTAACTTGATTAATGACTACCAATGAGTTGTCATAGACCAACAATTGCTTGATTCCCAGTGAGACTGCCAGGCGGATCTCATGCAGAAGCATTTCATATTCAGCTTCATTGTTGGACACCTCCCAGAAGATTTGCAAAACATATTTGAGGTGTTCGCCTCTGGGAGAGATTAATAGTACTTCTGTGCCAGCGCCCTCGAGCTTGAGTGATCCGTCAAAGTACATGACCCAATGCTCTGGGCGCTCTGCCAGTGTTGGTACTTGATTTTCCTACCACTCTGCCATAAAATCAACTAGCGCTTGTGACTTGATTCTAGGGACAATGCTCTGAGTTCTACTGCACACTTGGATATTGTAGTTTAGCAGAAAGCTCCGTACGGGGTGATGAATGTGGTCTTGATTTGGTCTTCTTCCTTTAGAGCTATTTGGTGATACCCCGAGTAGCAATCAAGAAAGCAGAGTAGAGCGCATCCAGCCGTCGAGTCGATGACTTGATCAATCCTAGGGAGCCTAAAGGGATCCTTTGGACAGTGCTTCTTGAGGTCTTTGTAGTCGACACACATCCTCCACTTATTGTTTTTCTTCCGCACCAAGATGGGATTGGCCAGCCACTCTGAATGATAGACTTCTTTTATGAAGCTAGCCATGAGTAGTTTGGCCAACTCTTTTTTGGTTGCTTTTCTCTATCTTGGGTGAATTAGCATAGTCATTGCTGTTTTGGCGTAGCTTTGGGACCCACATTTAGTGAGTGCTCGATCAACTCCCTAGGCACCCCCAGCATATCTTATGGCTTCCATGCAAATATGTCTCGATTGGCCTAGAGGAAGTTGACGATCACGTCTTCCTATTTGGGGTCCAGCCCTGAGCCAATCAGGTATGACTTGGAGCTATCGCTAGTCTTAAGGTCAATAACTTTGATATCGACTTCGCTTGCCGGCTTGACCTTGGTTGCCCCCAACTTCTTCTCTGGGATCTCAAGTTCTGTCGGGGACAATTTCTTGGAAGCGATGAGGACTTGAATCATCAAATTTAGCACTTGAGTAGCCGCTGCTAGCTCCACAGCTTCTGTGTCGCAGTCATATGATCTTTTCAAGTCTTCACATAGGGAGAGTACTCCCTTGGGTCCAGGCATTTTGAGTACTAGGTACACGTAATATGGGATGGTCATGAACTTGGCCAAGGCAGGTCTTCCGAGGATAGCGTGATACGAAGTTTCAAAATCGGCCACCTCAAACTAATGTACTCTGTCTAGTAGTGTTCTTTGGTCCTAAAGGTAACTGGCAAAACCACCTAACTATGGGGGGTACAACCGTGTTGCCTGGGACAATCCTGTAGAATGGAAAGTTCTTCAAGGTGAGCATATCCGTAACATCGAAGCCCATATTCCTCAAAGTCTTGGTGAAGTGTACGTTGAGACCACTACCACCATCAATGAGTACTTTTGTGAGTCGAGAACCTGCGACTACTAGGTCCAGGATGAGAGGGTAGCATCTTGGGTCTAAGAAACTAGTCCACTGATCCTTCCTAGAGAAGGTGATTGGCACCTCGGACCACTTGAGGAATGTAGGTGTTGCTAGTTCAATGGACATAATCTCTTAGAGGTCTAGTTGCTAGGATTGCTTAGTAGTAGTACCTAGTGTGTCATCGAAGATGACGTTGACGGTGTTGGACAGGTTCTAGAATTTGCCATTGTCACCATTGTCTTTGTCTTTTTGTCCTTGCCCTTGTCGTTTGTTCCAGAAGGTTCTAGCAAATCTTTCATGACTCTGTGCAGGCTATAGAAATCCATCACAGAGTGCTTAGAGTGTGGGTGCCATTCTTTTTTAGGAGCTCACTGAACGAATTCCTTTCTTGAATCCTACCATCTTGGAAGATTAGGACATCACCGCAACAATATTGTCTGCCTTCCTCTTGTGATTTTGACCACCCGAGTAGTTGCCTCGGTTGTCATTATTGGGTCAATCATTACAGTTCTTGTCATTGCGTTGGCCATTGTCAGGGATAGATCCCCAGTATCTGAAAGGAAGGAAGAAGGTGGACTCCTACTAAGATTCCACCATAATCCTACTAGGACTCATACCATGTAATCCTACTAGGACTCCTCCTTGTAACCGACTAGTAATCATGCCCCCTGGAGTATATAAAGGAGGGCAGGGGTACCTAGATCGGCACCTCAACTCAGAACAAAGGACCAAATCCTCATACCACAACACCCAAGCGTAGGGCACAATATACAACACCCCAAATAGGACGTAGGGTATTACGCTACTCCGGCAGCCCAAACCTGTATAAATCTGTGTCTTGTGTCCTCGCTTTTACCTTTGAGTTCTAGGTCCGGCGATCCCCCACCAACAAATCGACAACCTCTGGTACTCCTTTGGTAGGTTGCCGGTATAAAACATCGACAACCATTACTCAGATTGTTATTGTTCTGGCCTCTATTATGACTAGACTCAAACCTCTCAATCTCTTTGTCTTCTTCATCCACCCAAGCTTGTATCATGATCTTGAGAGACTTCATCTCTTCAGGGCGTCTCCTGCCAAAATCTTGGAACATATGGTGGTCATAGAGAGCATCCTAGAAGCAATCTATGGTGTCATGCTCCGTGATGTCCATGATAGTGGCCTTCTTGTCGAAGAAATGACGTAGATAACTGCACAGGGTCTCGCCTTGTTGTTGGTTGACTGGAGACAAGTCGATCCTATTGCTAGGACGTTGCATTGCTCCTACAAATTTGTTTGTGAACGCCGCCTTGAGGTGCTTCCACGTATCCACGGAGTTCGTTCCTAGAGACTCGAGCGATGTGAGTGGTCCTGCCTCCATGTAGATGGGGAAGTAGATGACCTTGGTGTCATCATTTTCTCCCACCTCCTGAACTGACAACGAGTAGCACCGCAGCCATTGGACTAGGTCATGCTTGCCGTCGTACTTAGTGATACCCGGAGGTTTGAATTTGTTGGGTAGAACCAGTTTTTGTACTTGTTTTGAGAAGGTGGGAAACCTGTCAGAATCCTATCCTAGGTACTTGACTTCTTGTTTGCGCTCATGACAGCGCCCTTCAATGATTGTACGAGTGTAGCGGTTGTTGTTGATCTTCTGATGGAGGTCATGTAGTGGGGGTTAAGGCTCTGGGTAGGGCCCACGGTGGCTACGGCCTCTCGAGGGTTCCACCGGATTACCCTCTACCCTTATTTGGCTTGGTCTGGGGCCCTCAATTATGGCACCCTTATTTTTGGCACCCTTGTTTCAACTTGGTCACCTATGGCTACTGCCATGCTGGGATGAGGTGTGTCGAACTAAGTGTATTGGGCTTTGTTGATCGAGTTGCTCATACGCGCGCTCCGCCAGTTGAGCGAGTTGCCTGATGTACTTGGTTTGTGGCATTGCTTGAGTAATCAGGTCAATGGATGCGATGGTGGTGAGAGGAGTATAGTGTTGACACATCTGAACTACTTCAAATGCGTGATACAAGTTAACGATGGGTAGGTCAGCTGCAAGGTGACGGTGACGGTGACGCTCTACTCTTGCAGCGTTTCTTGCTCGCCATTGATTCCTTTGAGCTTCGGTCTCTTCTCCTTCTATGTTAATGGTAAGCTCATCCTACAAGATGTCATCTTGGAGATGTTTACGTCGCGGATTCCTTTGTAGTGGACCTTCACCGTCGCCTTCTTGTGCAGTCAAGAGGGCGAAAGAGTTCCCACTCTGGAGAAAAACTTCCCAAACTTGACATGATGATCTCTGTGGAGCTGTCTTCTCCGTAGATGGGCGATAGAGGGGTTCCCTCCTAGTACGAGAGGGTGTCAAGGTAGGCAACAAGGCATGACTCATCTCCTTGGCGAGAGTAGGTAGCTTTATGTTGGGCCAGTAGACGAATCTGCCTTGTGGAGTCAATGTGATCACCACGCCCTGTTGTGGACCTGATAATGAAGTTTCCTCGTTTGCATCTGAGTAGTAGAGTCCTCGATCAAATCTGAGTTGAATTGTGATCTGGACAGGGTAGCCTGGTAGGCAACACCCGAGTTTCGGAGTGCGAACAGGAATCGACCTGTATTGTAGACCGATTCGCACGATGGCTCAAGTGCCATCTTGTGGGAACCAATCCGACTAGTGGTAGAAGTCGAGTTGTACTCGGACTCATCCCCCAAGCCTCTGAATAGTTCAAAAATTTTGTTGAATTTCTCGACGAAATCCTCCAGAGCTTGGTGGTGAAGGTTACAATACTGCTTCTCCTCCCGGGCCGGTGCAATGTGGCCGCGGAAATTTCTAGCGCCGTCTGCGATGCAAACCCAGGAGCCAAAGATGAATGTCATGCCCGCTTCGAACGTGACGGTGGGCTTGATGATGACTTGAGCGAGAGCACCTACCTGGCGCACCAGCTGTCGGTGTTTAGACCCGGCAACCTACTGAGGGGGTGCCAGAGGTAGTGTTTTATGCATGGGGCTCATCGAGATTAGGAACTCGAAGGTGAACTCGAACACACGATTTAGATAAGTTCAGTCCACTAAATAGCGTAATACCCTACGTCCTGTGTGTTGATTGTATTGTATTGGAATAAACTTATTTGGAAAGGGTCCCTACCTCACCTTATATTGCCGGAGGTAGGGTTACAGGTCAGTTGTTTACAAGAACACTAGTCGGATTCAACTAGTGAGTCCTACTCTAATTGCTACGAGTAGTTTCCTAATCCTCGACTAGCTCTTTTCCTCCATGTAGACCACGCTGTCCTGCACCATGTTCTCCATGTGTGACACATGTCGGTGTACAGCCCCATATCTAGGACTATTCAAACCTTCTGGTGGGCCCATAGATATATGGATGACACACCCTTATGTAGTCTAGGTGGTAGAGTTATAAATCTGGTACGATCTAATCCTAGCCTTTCGGTATAAGTTATCTCTTTATATATTTAATCATGCGTATCTGTAACTATATCTCCTGATGTTGATCCTTCATCTTGATCCATACGCCTACCTCGAGTCCCTCTCATATGGACCTTGGCACCCCCTTTGGAGGACATCTAGGCCTATCTGAATGGTACCTAGGGGTTATGTTCCCCACAACAGCCCCCGAGTGCTTCTTGGCCAAACAACAATCTTGATTGATCCTCTGTCTGAGTGATTTTCTCCATGTCCGAGTGGTTCTTCATCAAGTCCGAGTGGTTCTCAACGTTTAGCTGAGTGGTTCATGCCTGAACCATGGTTGCTGAGAGGTCGAGGAGAGCTCCTCCCTTGTCTTCTTTATCAGACATGGCGAAGGCGAAGTGTACACATTAGTCCCCGAGCCTTGGGAAGTTTAGAATAAGCTCGCCAAGGGTCCAAAGATGATCCTTAAGCAACATCGTGTTCATCCCTGGAGGGATGAACATATGCTTGCTAGCCCTCGAGCCTTGATTGGATTCAAGGAAGCCAGCCAAGGGTCTCAACGCAGGAGTTTTCACTAGCCTACTATGATCTCAATGGGAAACCGGAAGTGACTGGACACCGTGGCGGTAGGCGGGTTGTGGGACCCGTATGTGTAGTGATGGCGGTGATGGCAAGGAAGCTAGAAGCTTATGGGCGTGGCGGTGGCGTCGTGGAAGCCCGCACATGTGGTGGCTGATGGCAAGCGCACGGGCATAGGGGGCAGCAGCATCCATGGTCAGCGGTGGCTATCCAAAGCATCACCTGCACACCGGCCTATCCTCCTCAGTCCAAGTTGCTTGGATTAACATATTCTAAGACTTCACTTCGATGGATTTGCTTACTCAAAAATGCTTGCGGGTGTCGTATGGGGCTGGCCGGGCCATTGAATTGAAGCTTTGATGTTAATTGGAATTGCTGGAACTCGTTAAATTCCTTTGAACTCAAATGCGAATCGCCGATCCTAGTGCAATATGATTGCTAAATAATCGGAGGATGGGACTGCCAATGACAATCCTAACCTATAATTCATAGAGTTAATTGTGAGAAACTCCGCTGTCCTCTTTATGTTATCACTCTGATACAGATGAAGGATCTAATTGAGCATAAATAACCGCGCTATGGGCAAAATGAGAATTACACTTTGCCTGATGTCATTGTATTACATTTTATTTAATTTATTATGGTAGCACTATTATATATTACATATTTATTAATATATCCTATTATATTGATGGTTCTAAAGAAATATTATAATTGTGTCATCTTATCTATGTTTGATCGCATTTGTATCAAAGAAGCAATAAAATAGCATACGGAGATCTTATTCGTACTTGATCATAGATGCACGCATGCATTTAACAATTTACAGACAAACAAATAGATGATCAATTGTACAAGCTGTTTGTTTAGTTGCCTGCATGTGTCGGGCATGCTCGTCAGGCCCATGAGTAGGCCCTGAACGGCCCACTAAGGGACGTACTCGGACATGATCAGGACAAGGGGGCTACGCAGCAATAGGCGTATCCCACTCGGACTAGTTAAGTGTGCATAAGGAAACTACTCAGACCACACCGAGTAGAACTCTGTGATTGTACCCAACTAGGATTCAAACTTGTAACCCTGCCCTCCCGAATATATAAGGGCGGGCAGGGACCCCCTCAAACAACAACTCCAGATCATCTAAGATCAATACAACCAACTCACAGGACGTAGGGTATTACGCGATCTAGCAGCCCGAACCTATCTAAATTGTGTTCCTTGCGTCACCCTCAACTCCTTGATTCTCGATGGCCCTTACAACATAAAAGACCACCTAGGGTACCCCCTAGGCGGGTTGCCGGTCTAAAACACCGACAGCTGGCGCACCAGTTAGGGGAGCTGGTCGAGTTTCTCAGCGTGAGCTTGATGGCACCTGTCATTTTCAAGCATGTCTTCGTCATCGAAGCAGGCACAACCTTTTTTTTAGGATCCTGACTCTTCATCGCCGACGGCGCTGGATCTTTTTAGCGCCAAATCATCAACATCCAGGAGAGGAAATCAGAGGATTCGGCCAAGAAAAACCAAAATTTCAAAGTCAATAACCCCGAGTTTGACTACGTGTTGGACTCAACCCCAGTTCAGAGTAGTCGGTCCCAGACACTCTCCAAATCCACTTCGACTCCAAAACAGTTCCCTTACGAACTCCGCAATGCAGCCGAAGTCTACAAAAGTTTCCTCACTCAAACTCAACTCGAACACGGGAAAGACGACGACTCCGACTCCGACTCGGACTATGTCCCAGAGATTCCATTGTCAGGACCAGCCCAAGGTCTAGTAATAACCTCAACACCGCAAGGAAGATTCGTTCACTGGCCAGGAATGAGACCATCCCTCCTCGCCTGCGACTATGAGTCACGCCTCGTTGCTCACATAAACAACCTCCCGTACCAAGAAGGCGTCCCACTCATTTCAAGCCGCGAGGAAAATTCCATAGAAATTGCAACATCAAGCTTTGGAAGCTACTACCCACACAGAAAAGTCTTTGTTATTACTCAAAATAACAACCCGGGTACTAGCCAACAGTGAACCCCTTGACAACTAGCACAACTCGACAACGTCTCAGAAGACAAGTCATCTGCTAACGCCCCACAAGATGAAACCTCCGAACAAAGAAACCAAAGAAGGATGTGCAATACTACTTGGGCTGAACGACGACAAATGCTAGCTACAAACATTCCCATCACAAACCTCAAAAGAGCATTTGACGCAGTACAAGCTCAAGAACACAACACTCCACTCGCGGCAATTGCCTCGATCAACCTTATATCAATGCTCATACCTCAAGACAGAGATAACGAAGTCATAGCTCAACTTGCGCAGCGAGGCAACAGACTAATTGCACAACTCGCAGAACAAGCTTACAAGCTACTCGACAAGGAATCTCCAATCCCGTCGGTTCCTCGCATTACAGCTCATCAAGAGGGCAGTAGAGGTGCTGCAGTTAACAACAACTTCAATGAAGTACAAAGGAATGACAACGAAGTAGTGAACCAACCAAGGCAACACAGCCAAGGTCCGAGTAAACACAACGCTCCAGTACGACAAAAAGACGTTGGAGAAGTCAGCTGCACCAACTCCGCAAAAAGTCCTCGCCATACTTGGAAAAACTCATGAAGTATCAAATTTCAGTGATCTACGAGAAATAATCAACAGTCGGTGTGAGCGAGAAGTCGACAATTACAACCACTTTCCTGCTTTCACAAATCAGGTGATGAGGACAAGATTACCCGAAAAGTTCAAACCAACAGGAATCACGAAGTATGACGGCAAGCAAGACCTAATTCAATGGCTACGATGCTACTCGTTGGTAGTCCAGGCAGCTGGGGGCAATAACGACACCAAAGTTATCCATTTTCCCATATGCATGGAACCTGCACCTCTTACGTGGCTTGAGTCACTCAAGCCTAGATCAATCGACTCTTCGGCAGACTTGACAAAATCTTTAACCAACAACTATGCCGGCTCCATGACTAGACTGGGTAACAAGATCGACCTAAGTCAAGTAAAACAGAAAGAAGGCGAAACACTACGTGACTACTTGTGATGATTCTTCGAAAAGAAGGCCACTATAGTTGATATTTCAGAAACAAACGTCATCGAGTGCTTTGAGAATGGACTCTACGATCGATGAACATACCAAAACTTCGGTAGACGACGACCAGCCAATGTCAAAGACCTCAAACTCATGGTGCAATAGTGAGTAGATGAAGAAGACAAAGAGCGAGAACGGTTCGGCTCTCATCGTAACCGAGGACGCGACAACAACAACAATGACCAAGATAGAAATCGACATAACGATACTCGAAACAACTTTTCGAGTAATCAAAATTGCAAACGGAAACCCGACAACACCATTGCCTCCATGACTAACTTCAGGAAAAAGGGATCCCGCAAAAATGATGAAGGACCAACCTTCACCAAACTACTCCAAAAATAGTGCCCAAGGCACCCGACTAGCAAACACTCGGCAATAGACTGTTACAGCATGCGTCGAGTAATGCAAGATTTACCCGCACCACCACCTCCCGAAGACTACAGCAAGAAAAAAGATAAAGGGAAAAACAAAGTTCACAACAATGAAGAAGGAGAAGGTGACTTCCAGACCGCCTCCAAGACAGTCAACGTCATTTTTGGCAGAATCCCAAGCACCGCATCCAAGCGGGCCAGCAAACTTGTACTTAGGGAAATCATGGGCATTGAACCAATAGATCCAACACCTCTAAAATGGTTAGAAGTACCCATAACTTTCAGCAGGAAGGACCAATGGACAAAATTCTCAGAGCCAGGCTGATTCCCTTTAGTACTCAACCCTGTTGTGGCAGGATCAAAACTGACAAAGGTACTCATTGATGGCGGAAGTGGGCTCAACGTCATTTTCGCCAAAACACTAAGGAAGATGTGCCTCGACGTCACGGAAATGCTCACTCCAACAGGTTCACCCTTCTACAGAATCGTACAAGGAAAAGCAGCCATTCCACAAGGACAAGTCGTCCTGCCAGTTACCTTTGGAGCTAAGGAACACTACCGAACCGAGTATATCAGATTTGAAGTCGCCAACTTCGAGACATCTTACCACGCCATACTCGGAAGGCCAGCCCTAGCTAAGTTTATGGCCATACCACACTATGTTTACTTGGTACTCAAAATGCCAGGGCCCAAGGGAGAACTAACGCTACGAGGAGACCTACGGTGATCTTACGAGTGCGACACCGAAGCCATGGAGATTGCCGCAACCTCTCAAGCACCTAGCCCTATGCAACAAGTTTTCACAGCTTCAAAGAAACTTCACCCAACAGAACTCGAGATCCCAGAAAACAAGTTGGGATCCACAAAAGTGAAACCAGCAAGCGAGAAAGACTTTAAACCAGTTGATCTCTAGACAGGCGACTCTTCTAAAACAGCTCTGATCGGAACAGGGCTAGACCCTAAATAGGAAACCGCGCTCATCAGTTTCCTTCGAGCTAACCATTATATCTTCGCTTGGAAACCAGCCGACATGCCCGGCATGCCCAAGGAACTGATCGAGCACTCTCTAAACGTTGATCACAAAGCTACTCCAAAACAACAGCGACTCCGCAGGTTTGCCCAAGACAGACGAGAAGCAATCAAAAAAGAACTAGCCAAACTACTCGCAGCAGGGTTCATCAAAGAAATCTTTCACCCTGATTGGTTAGCCAATCCTGTACTCGTTCGCAAGAAAAACAATGAATGCAGAATGTGTGTTGATTACATGGATCTCAACAAACACTGTCCAAAAGACCCTTTTTGGATTACCCAGGATCGACCAAGTAGTCGACTCCACTGCTGGGTGCGATTTACTATGCTTTCTCGACTGCTACTCAGGATATCATCAGATAAGCCTCAAAGAAGAAGATCAAGCCAAAACAGCCTTCATCACTCCATTTGGGGCTTTCTGCTACAAAACAATGTCATTTGGACTAAAAAACGTAGGTGTTGGGGGGAAATATTAACGACCTCCTTATGCTCCTTAAACAAACAATCATAAAGGCTAGGGCCCACCTACAGCAACACTGACCTCCGCCAATCCCGCATGGGTAGGGAGTATTCCACTTCGCCTTGCCTGACCCAAGGTCCCGGGGTCGGCCACGCCCGACCCCGCGCTGGCGAAACTCCGCCTCGCCCGACCCACGGTCCCAGGGTCGGATGTGCCCCACCCCTCGCCGCATGGCTCCACCTCGCCCGACCACGGGCGTAGGGGGTCCGACTCATCCGGTCCCACAAGACAAGGATCTGCCTCAAGCAAAAAAACAACAGGCGAGGGCGCGGATCTCGTGGGCCCCTACCAATCTCGCCATAAATGCGCCTCGGCTCTAGTGCGCAGAAAGGCGCTCGTGCTCCATGACGTGACCCGCCATAAATACCTGGGCGGTACACTATAGCCACGACCACACAGGCTACAGCGGCACCGCCCCAGTTCGCCGTCTCTCCTATCCGTCGTAGGCACTCATTCCCCGCGCCCCCAGCACAGGAGGGAGCGTCGCCTGGTTTCACGGTCGTGTTGGGATACGAGGTAGGCTACACTAGTGCAAATCAAAAAATTTGTACCGCGTAAACCAGGAAAACTGCCGTATAAGGATCACGATATTACCAATCGACGCACTACTGGTGCGGAAGATGTAGATTCGCGTCGATGCAGCGAAGTCGATCAACGTAGTCGTACATAGTCGATCACATCAACGTCCAGCAGCTCCTCAGCAGCTCGTCCACGTGTAGCAAGATCTCCCTTGTGCCGCGGCTCGTCGTCGGCTCATCGTGGCTTGTCGTGGCTCGTCAGCGGCTCATCCAAGTGCTGCAGGCGCAACACCTCCAAGGTATCTACACGTGCAGGGAGGAAGTGTCGCAAGCCGGACTGCTAGATCCGTGAGCTGCAACAGGCGAGGGCGTGGGAGGCACGGCAGATGTGTTTCGCCAAAAAGGTATAAACCCTAGGGCGCCCCCACCCCTCTATTTATAGAGGTTCCTAACGGGCCTCTGGGTCCAAGGCCCATTAGTACTTCTAAACCTAATCCAACTCGGATCACATCCGAATTGGGCTTCCAGCCCCTTAAGTGTGTGACCCTATGGGTTCGGATACGTATAGACATGGCCCGAGTACTCCTACTCGGCCTAATAGTCAGTAGCAGCCTCTAGCAAGATGTGCCAACTCCTATACGCACACGAAGATCATATCAGATGAACCATCACAACATTATATACATGCTATTCCCTTTGCCTCATGATATTTGGTCTAGCTTCAAGCCGACCGCTCTTTCTCGATCTTGTGATTCGGAATCCCTTTGTAGGTTAACTCTTAACCGTACGTAGCATGGCCATGCATTTCCAGATCCGATCACTCGAGGGGCCCAGAGATATCACTCTCAATCAGAGAGGGGCAAATCCCATCTTGATTGACCATGTCTCACAGCATGCTTCTTGACAAACCCGAAAGCTACCTTTATAACTACCCTGTTACGGCGTAGCGTTTGATAGCCCCTAAGTAGGTCGATCCACATCTTGAGTACATGCGACAATCTCAGGTCTAAGGACAAAACGTATATGTTGTTTAAAGAGAGAACTACTTCTCGTGTTGGGTCAGTCCTAGCACATGTCTCCACATGTGCCCACATTATTAGTTCAACATCTCCATGTCCATGACTTGTGAAACTTAGTCATCAACTAATACATGTGCTAGTCTAATATTCATGTGTGTCCTCACATGAACTCCAACTAGGGACAACTTTAGAATAACCATACAAGTAAAGAGTTTCACACACAATTCACATAATTGCAAATCAATTCAAGTAGCCTTTAATGGATATTCAAGGAACACAACATAAATCATGGATACAAATGGAATATCATCATCTCTATGATTGCCTCTAGGGCATACCTCCAACAGGTCGGTCCGTCGACAGAGATGTATTGACCGCACCTCCCGGTCAACATGCAGAGCCACAGAGGACGGCCATCCCCCACGATAAGTATAGTTGCCACGGCCGAACATCATCATCATGCCTGGCGACGACGGTCGACCGAAGGATCTTCAATAGGATCCAGTGACAGTCGCCCCCCTCCGGCGGCCACGCTAACAGGAGACAAAGACCGAAGGGGGAGGCGGCGACACGGGGACTCGGTCCTCCTCCCTGTGTTTTATTTTACTTAGCTTATCTCTTTTACTTCTCCAGATGCCTGGCTCACATGTACCTCATGTGTTCTCCTTGCGCTATAAAGGGAGGACCAAGGGCCCCAAGACAAGGAGGACTCTAAAACCCACCGAACTCACACCCTCTCCTCATGAGCATCAGTGCACACCCAAGAGACTTGGGACCAGCTCCCTCTCTCACCTATTTGTAACCCCTACTACAGACCTCGCGTGAATAACACGAGGAGCTCCCCATACTGGACGTAGGGCTTTTCCTGCCCGAACCAGTCTAATCCCGTGTCCTCTCACGCAACCATCCGAGCCTTATGCGCATAAAACAAATTCACTTGCCATGGTCTTGATCTGTTAATCTTGACAAAAACAGTTGACGCGCCAGGTAGCGGCCCTTTGCGTGTACGTCACTGGCTTCGGATGGCCACCCGCGACACCAGCTTTGCTCCTGGCTCCCTCGTCTGCTTCGGGAGCTTGGACTTCCTCGCCACGGGGGAGGGAATCGAGTTGATCCCTATCCTTGTCCTGCCCGCTCGCCCCATCATCTCCGGCTCTACCGCTGGGATGATGGTGAGCGGCCGGGCATGCACCACAGGGCCTCCTTTGAAGGAGTGGCCCTTCGGGCTGCGCAATGCCGCAGCAACCTACGGTCATCTCCTGGCATGGTCCATGATCGTGCCACCCGCGAACAACGAGTTCATGAGTGTGGCGAGGACAGCCTCCGACGCCGGCTCCGACAACGGGAGCCACTACCCCTCGCGAGAGTGCTTCATGGCCGACATGCACTCCGAGGGGTCCAACGACAATGGCGCCGCAGGGAGGCAGCGCACTCCTCCACGGTGCGCCGCGGCAACAACCGGGGCTCTGGCTAGGGCCCCGGAGCGGCCACGTCTACCGGAGGCTTGTGCGACGCCCCACCAAGAGGTCGAGCGCCCCCGCAACAAAGGCAGGGCACAACAACGGGTGCGCGATGTCGAGCGGCACATCTGCGGAGATGAGGATCGCCCTCAACTCTTCGTCCGCGCCAACCAGAACATTACCACAGCGGCAGCCCTACTCCGACGACTCCCCGAGCCGGTGATGCCCAAGGAGCGTCAAGCGCAGCAAGAGGTGTGCAACCTGCTCGAGTGCACCGCCGTCCAACAGGCGAAGAGCTCCGCGTCCCGGCGACGCGGGCACAACGCCAGCAGGGCAACACCCACCGCGCCTCCCGAAAGGCGTGGGGAGTCTCTCCACCAGCCTCCCCCTAGAGGGATCCGAGCCACGCCAGCTCGACAGACACCAGCTTAGCAACTACTGGCTTGCATGTTAGGCCGGTGGGGCAGATGATGACCTGTTCAACATTCGCAACCTCTCGCTGTTTCTGGCCGACTCGGCGCGAGCCTGGCTGGAGCACATCCCCTCAGGTCGGATCTGTAACTGGAATGACCTGAAGAAGATCTTCGTGGGAAACTTCCAGGGCACGTACATGTGCCCTGGAAACTCTTGGGATCTCTGGAGCTGCCGCCAGGGGGTCGGATGAGTCCCTCTGCGACTACATCCAGCACTTCTCCAAGAAGCACACCGAGCTCTCCAACGGCCAATGCCAACATCATTAGAGCCTTCCTGGCAGGGACTTCCTACCGGCCCTTGGTCCACGAGCTAGGGCGCAGGGGCCCGCGGACCACTGAGGAGCTCCTCAACATCGCCACCAGCTTCGTCTTGGGTGAAGAGGCTGTTGGGGCAATCTTCGACTGCTCCAAGGGCAAGGCAAAGCGGGAGGAGGACACCGACTAGGGTTCCTCCAACCGCCAACAAAAGAAGAAGAACAAGCAGCAGCGCGAGGCTCTCCTCGTGGCTGTTGCTGAATGCAAACGGGGACAAACACCCCTCGAGGGCACCCCCGGCTTCTTTGACAAGTTGCTCGAGGGACCGTGCCCGAACCACGAGTTCCCCACCAAGCACGCCTACAAAGACTGCAACCTCATGAAGAGGTACTTCGTAGGCAACCCAGTGAAGGGCGACCGGAGGCGGAAGCCCGAGGAGGAGAAGAAGGATGGCGAGGAGAAGGAAGACGGCTTCCCCAACATGGATGGCTGCTTCATGATCTTTGGCGGGCCGGCGGCTTATGACTCCAAGCGCCGCCGGAAGCTGGAACGCCGCGAGGTCTACGCGGCCGAACCCGCTACCCCGACCTTCCTTGACTTGTCGAAGTCCGCCATCACCTTCGACCAGTCCAACCACCCGGAGCGCGTCCTACAGCCGGGACGCTACCCGCTCGTCATCTACCCCATCGTCGGCACAAAGCGCCTCACCAAGGTGCTCATGGATGGAGGTAGCAGCCTCAACATCCTCTACGCCGAGACTCTCAACACCATGGGGATCGACCGCTCCCGCCTCCGACCTAGCGAGGCGCCGTTCCATGGCATCGTGCCAGGGAAGCGGGCGATGCCTCTCGAGCAGGTCGACCTGCCCGTCACTTTCAGGACTCCCTCCAACTACAGGAAGGAAACGGTCACCTTCGAGGTGGTGGGCTTCCGCAGGACCTACCACGCCATCTTGGGACGGCCATGCTATGCCAAGTTCATGGCCATCCCCAACTACACCTACCTCAAGCTCAAGCTGCCGAGGCCCAATGGGGTCATCACCGTCAGCACGTCTTTCCAGAAGGCATACGAGTGTGACGTAGAGTGCTGCGAGTACGCCGTGGCCATCACCTGTGCGGAGGACCCCGTGGTCCAGCTCGCGGAGAGTGCCGAGGATCCACCCGACTCCAAGCAGTCCACCACCTCCTTCAAGGCCACCAAAGGCGTCAAGGAGGTCCCCCTCAACCCCAGCAGCACCGACGGTAGGACGGTGCGGATAGGCGCTACCCTATCTCCCAAATAGGAAAGCGCGCTCGTCGACTTCCTCCGCGCGAACAGTGACATTTTCGCATGGAAACCCTCGGACATGCTAGGCATCCCGAGGGAAGTCGCCGAGCATCCTTGAACATCAAGGCCGGCTCCAAACCAGTGAAATAGGGCTTGCGCCGCTTCGACGAGGAGAGGCGCAAGGCCATCGGCGAGGAGCTCCAAAAGCTTTTGGCGGCCGGATTCATCAAGGAAGTGTACCACCCCAAGTAGTTAGCCAATCCTGTTCTTGTACGAAAAAAGAATGGGAAATGGAGGATGTGTGTTAATTATACCGGTCTCAACAAGGCGTGTCCAAAAGACCCGTTTCCTTTGCCACGTATAGATCAGATAGTCGACTCAACCGCAGGGTGCGAAACCCTTTGCTTCCTTGACGCGTATTCTGGCTACCACCAAATCGCGATGAAAGAGTCCGACCAGCTCGCGACCTCTTTCATCACCCCTTTCGGCCCCTATTGCTACATCAAGATGCCGTTCGGCCTCAAGAACGTGGGGGCTACGTTCCAGCGATGCATGCTTAAGTGTTTTGGGGACCTCATCGGGCGAACCGTAGAGGCCTACGTAGACGACATCGTGGTCAAGTCCAAAAAGGGTGACAAGCTCATCCCCGACCTCGAGCTAGCCTTCAAAATGCTGAGAGACAAGCGCATCAGACTCAACCTTGAGAAGTGCATTTTCGGGGTTCAAGGGTCATGCTGCTTGGCTTCATCGTCTCCGTGCGTGGCATCGAAGCCAATCCGAAGAAGATAGCGGCCATCAGCGATATGGGTCCGATCCGAAACCTGAAGGGAGTTTAGCGCATCATGGGATGTCTTGCGGCCCTGAGCCGCTTCATCTCGCGCATCGGCGAATAGGGGCTCCCTCTCTACCGACTCCTGAAGAAGACCGACCGCTTTGTGTGGACCGCCGAGGCCCTGGAGGCGCTTGACCGGCTCAAGCACCTTGTGACGAAAGTCCCAATTCTAGTCTCGCCAACCGACGGGGAGCCACTCCTGCTCTACATCGTAGTGACCACCCAGGTGGTTAGCGCAGCTCTAGTGGTGGAGCGAGAGGAAGAGGGACACGCCCTTAAGGTTCAGCGCCCGGTGTACTTCGTCAGCGAGGTCTTGTCCAAGTCCAAGGCCCGCTACCCGCAAATCCAGAAGCTCATCTACGCAGTCCTCATCACGAAGAGGAAGCTGCGCCACTACTTCACCTCCTATCCGGTGACGGTCGTTTCATCGTTCCCTCTCGGCGAAGTGATCCGGAATCAGGATGCCACGGGGCGGATCGCGAAGTGGGCACTCAAGCTTATGGACCAGAGCATCACCTACGCCCCCCGGATGGCCATCAAATCCTAGGTACTCACCGACTTCGTCGCAGAGTGGACAGAGATCCAGATGCCATCAGCGCCAGAGAAGCAGGGGTAATGGATGATGTAATTCGACGGGTCATTGATGAAAGCTCGCGACGGAGTAGGCCTGGTCTTCGTCTCTCTCCTCGGCGTGCGCATGAGGTACATGATCCACCTCTAGTTTCCCATATCTAACAATGTCACTGAGTACGAGGCTCTCCTCAATGGGCTCCGCATCGCCATCGAACTGGGCATCCGACGGCTGGACATCCGAGGCGACTCTCAGCTAGTCGTCGAGCAAATCATGAAGGAGTGGAGCTGCCATGACCCCAAGATGGTGGCGTACTGCAACAAAGTCTGCAAGCTCGAAGACAAGTTCAACGGACTTGAACTCAACCACGTTGTAAGACGTTTCAACGAGGCAACTGACGAGCTGATGAAGGCAGCATCCGGCCGAAAGCTCGTCCCCGACAGCGTCTTCATCCGCGACCAATACAAGCCCTCAATCCGCCACAAGGAACCGAGAGGGATCGGCGATGCGCCATCTACCCCGGACTCGGGAGTCGACCCGGGAGAGGTCGACAATGCGCCACCTGTCTTGGACTCGGAGGCTGATCCCTCTGACCCTGAGGTCATGGAGATCGACGCGAACCCAGCAGAGGGGCCCGACCCCCCACCTGACTGGAGAATTCCGTACCTCGACTACCTCATCCGCGCGTCGCGCCCAACAGACAAGACAGAGGCGCGAAGGATTGCACGCCGTGACAAATCCTTCATCATCGTCGACCAGGAGCTCTACAAGCGGAGCCACACCGGCATCCTCCAGCTCTACATCCCGATCGAGTAGGGAAAGGCGTTGATACAGGACATCCACACTGGGGCCTGTGGTCACCACGCCGCACCAAGAACCCTCATCGGGAACACCTTCTGACAGGGCTTCTACTGGCCGACGGCAGTAGCTGACGCCACCCACATGGTACGCACTTGCGAAGGGTGCCAATTCTTCGCATGCCAAACCCATTTGCTCGCCCAGGCGCTCCAAACCATCCCCATCACATGGCCCTTCGCGGTCTGGGGACTGGACCTCGTCGGGCCCTTCAAGAAGGCGCCTGGGGGCTTCACCTACTTGCTTGTCGCCGTCGACAAGTTCTCGAAGTGGATCGAGGCATGACCGATCACGCAGATCAAGTCCGAGCAGGCGGTGCAATTCTTCACCGACATCATCCATCACTTCGGAGTCCCCAACTCCATCATCACGGACAACGACACGCAGTTTACCGGGAAAAAGTTCTCAAGTTCTGCGATGACCACCACATCCGAGTGGACTGGTCAGCCGTGGCGCATCCCCGCACGAATGGGAAGGTTGAGTGGGCCAACGGCATGATGCTCTAGGGTCTCAAGCCACAGATCTTCGACCGCCTCAAAAAGTTCGACGGCCGGTGGGTCGCAGAGCTCCCCGCGGTCCTATGGAGTCTGAGGACGACCCCCAGTAGGGCAACTGGCTTCACCTCGTTCTTCATGGTCTACGGGTCCGAAGCAATCCTCCCCACCGACCTGGAGTATGGGTCACCGAGGGTCAGGGCGTACAAAGAACAAGGGAACCAGGCATCTCTCGAGGACGCGCAAGACCAGCTCGACGAAGCGCATGACGTGGCCCTGCTGCACTCGGCCATGTACCAGCAAGCCTTGCGACGGTATCACAGCCGCAAGTTATGAGGCCGAGCCTTCAACGTCGATGACCTGGTGCTTCGCCTTGTTCAAGACAACAGAGGTCGGCACAAGCTGACCTCTCTGTGGGAAGGTCCTTTCATCGTCACGCAAGTACTGCGGCTGGGCACGTACAAGCTGGCGACCCCCGACGGGCAGAACCTCACCAACGCTTGAAATATAGAGCAGCTAAGACATTTCTACCCTTAGCTATTATTTCCAAGTTTGTACATACATACTTTTGTCACCTTTTAATTCACCGAAAGGGGTGGTTTTGAGTCAATTTCGTTCGAGTTTCGTCTCGAGCTTAGGGATATCCGACCCTGGCTCTGCCCCAGGGTTGCATATCCCTCAGGGGCTATCAGGGGCTCCGGTAGTCACTTGGCATCTTCTCAAAACACTATTTTTCCGAACCGACCCTCTTCCTAAACGTTTGGGTGTGAAAAGGAAAGAGCGCGCGAATGACGCTCGGGCAAGACTGATCGGACCACGAAAAACCTACGCACCAGCGGCTACGGTGCCTTCGCTCACCAGCGCTTACCGACGGATTCGACCTGCACTCTAATCTTTCCAAACCCATAAAATAGAAAGAGGATCGAAAACTTTTTTCGACAAATTATAGAAAAAGGCCTCTGTGGCCATCACAAAAGCGAGTTCAAAGTTAACTAACATATTTACACACTCTTGGGCGTCTGAGCCCGATACAGCTAACTCGTTCCTGGGTCCTCTGGCAGGATGGCCTCATCCTCCAGAAGCTTCGCCAAGGCCTCTGCTGGATTGAACACCGATGCGTTGATCTTGTCCAGCTCGGCCTCGGAGGAGCCGGAGGCGTACCCCCCTCTCATCCCGATAAAGTTGATGCCGAAGTAGTGGGAGCCAAAGACGCTGAAGGCCCACCTCACGCCGACGTGGAGCGCCTCCCGAGTGATCTCACGGGCCCGCGGGTACGCCCCAAGGACACGAGCCGCCAAGAAGCTCGTCCCCTCCCCCTGGACGACGCCGAGGCTGTCACAAATGATGCGGACCGCGTCCCGTAGGTTGCCATGCTCGGTGCGCTCTGCATCGATGACATCTCAGCCGGGTGAGGTCATCTGCGAGAGCCGTCCAGAAAAGTCCACCAAGTCAGAAACCACCGCAACACCGCAACACAATGGAACAATGAAAACCTTACCCTCAGATTGAGCTTTCAGCAGACATTCCCGATCGAGCCCCTAGCACACGGTGGTCTGAAGCCCCTGCACTTGCACATGGAGCTGACTGTCCTCCTCCCCAAGGTTGGCCGCTATCTTCTCGGCCTCAGCCTTCCGGCTCACCTCGAAGTCACGCTCCTGCCAAGCCTTGTGCTGCTCGTGCCGGATAAGCTCGACGGTGTTCTGAAGGGCCTCATGATCCTTCTTCAACCGTGCGAGTTCCTCGGCATCACGACGGGCCTTCTTGGCAACGGCCTGGAACTCCTTGAGATCGAGGCGAGCCTTCTCGACGATGGCCTGGAACTTATCCTCCGCCCGTCGCACGCCCTCCCGCGCCTCCTACTCGCGCGCGCGTAGGTTGGCAACGATCTGCTGGGCGGCAGCGAGCTGTCCGGTTAGCTCCCCGGTCCGCTGCCTTTCCATGGAGAAATGATCCCAGAACCCCCGCTCGTGCCGGAGGAACTCGTACTTCCCCTGGCTGCATTCCTGGAGGGCCTGCAGAATGATTTATGTTCAGGAACTATCAGGAGAAAGGAGGGATGGAGAAACGAGAGGAAAATAACCACCAAGGAGAACACCATACTTGACCACCGGGGTCGACAACGCTGTCCAGCTCCCCCATCGCGGAAGACAGGGCGGCACAGACATTTGCAAGACTGCCCTGCACCGCCTGCCACCTACTCCACTCCTCGGCATCGTCCAGCACGAAGAGGGGCCTCTGCGGGTCGTCACAGGACCTCCAGCGCAAGGTCGGCCCAGCCCACGCACTGGGCTCAAGATCAACCGGGACAAGGGCATGAGAGGCCGTTCTGGCCGATCCCGACGCCACCGTCCCCGATGTCGCCGCTGGGACATACGCCACCGCTCCTGACGCCGCCGGCCCAGTCGACGACGCCGGCGCACATGCCGTTGTCTCCGTTGCCGTTGTCGCAGCTGGCTCACGGCCCGCTCTCTCTGTCGCTGCTATCTCCATCGCGGTCGCTAGGGCAGGCATCCCCGTCTCCGCCGCTGCCGCTGTCTCCATTGCGGCCGCTGGGGCAGGCGTCCCTGTCCCTGTCGCCGCCGCCGTCTCTATCGCGGCCGCTAGGGCAAGCGCCCCCATCTCCGCCGCCGCCATCTCCACTATTGCCATCGGAGCAGGCACCCCCATCTTTGTCACTGCCCCGTCCGTGGCTCCTCCTCCACCTCGTTGTCGAGGTTTATCACCTCGCCGGGTGGAGGAACCCCAGGGGTGGCATCTCATCCCGTGGGGTTGGCTGGGAGGCAGAAGGCGGAACACGGGTCAGCTCCTGCCCCGTGCCCATCCACGGCACCCCTCCTCCAGTCACCGCCACAAAGGCCATCTCTGCGGGAGGCCCCGCGACCTCTCCAACAACACCGCCACTTGCCGCCGATGGGGTCACGATCCGCCCCGCGGAGGCGGTCGACACCCGGAGCGCCTTCTTCGGCGCCAGCGGCAGGACGAAATCCCGAGGAGCGGCGCTGTGAAACAATGACAACTTCGCCAAAAATGGCTTGATGCCAGGAAAGGAATAAGGTATGCGAGGAATTTCCACTCACCTCCCCTCAGTGCAAGGATGACGAGCGTGCTTTGCCTTCGAGCTCGACGCCGACCCCGGGACGTCTGACAGCGGCCGCTTGCCGCTACTCCCCTGCTCGCGTGGCGTAGGCAGAGGGTCCGGGTTCGGCTCTGTCGACCTCAGGGGGGTGTCCCTCGTTGGTCCCAGGGGCGCGGTCCTAGAGTCCTGCGGCGTCGGGCTCTAAGCAGGCGGGCCGCTCGACATGTCCTCCGCGGCCGGTTGGGGGTGCTGCTCCCGGATGACGAGCGCACCCGGCCGGGGGGCCAGAACGTACTCCTCCTCTTCCTCCTCCTCGTCCTCATCGTCATTGTCGTCATCGTCCGACACGACCACACCCCGCCACTGCCTTTGGAGCTCTTTGGCAGCCCTCTTCTACTTCCTCGTCGTTTCTTTGTCTTTCCATTTTTTCTACTTCTCGGCGAGGAGGCAATTCTGCCGCCACCGCTCCGCGTCCTCTGGCACTGGCGGGCGTGAGTCCACGACCCGGGTCATACTGTCCTGTAGATACAAGAACTCCGCGTCAGAACGACAAACCAAGAAATGCAGGAAGGAAACACGAGAGTGCGAAATCCTCACCAGCTGGACAAAATCTTCGTCCGGGCGCATCGGAGGGTGGCCGGGCACCAGGTAAATGGCATCCTTGTCCTCCAGTGCCTCCCGGACACACTGCTCGATCTCGGCGTCGGCAAGCACACCCGTCGCAAGGATGGTGCCCTCGGTCGGTGCGCCGAGAACCATGTCGTCGAGCGAGCGAGCCCGGAGCATCAGCGGCGCCACCCTCCGAGCGCGGTACACCTTGATAACTCCGGCCCCGGTCAGGCCCTTTTTCTTCAGGTGGTCGATGGCCTGAAGCAGACTGGTGATTCGCTTCTTCTCCTTCTCAACCGGACCGTACGACCATAGGTCCGGCGCTACTTCAATGATGCGGCTGATGAACTCCGGCAAGGGGGACTCAAAGTAGTTCTTCACAAAGAACCACTGTTGGTGCCACCCCTTGTGGGACGCCACGGTCTTCATCGCCATGTATTCTTTGGCGCGGTTCTGGTGAAGGTGGACGGCAATAGTAGTTGAACGGTCTGAACAAGGCCATGTTTACAAAGTCCAAAGACCCGTATACTTCGTCAGTGAAGTACTCTCGGACTCCAAAACTCGATACTCGCCGATACAAAAACTCCTTTATGCGATTCTGCTCACCTCATGAAAGCTGCGACATTATTTTTAAGAACACAGCATCACAGTCATCACTGACTTCCCGCTCGGCGAAATTCTCAACAATAGAGACGCCACCGGTAGAATCTCCAAATGGGCAGTAGAGCTTGGAGCTTTAACCTTGGACTTTACACCAAGGACAGCTATCAAATCTCAAGCTTTGGTCGACTTCATGGCTGAATGGATTGAAAACCAAGTACCAACACCAGTCGAGAGGCCAGAGCACTGGGTAATGTATTTCGACGATTCCCTCAAACTCGAAGGAGCCGGTGCAGGCATACTCCTCATCTCCCCAAAGGGATACCAACTCAAGTATGTATTGCAAATATTTTGGGAAGTCTCAAACAACGAAGCCGAGTATGAAGCACTGTTAAACGGCCTTCGTCTTGCAATCTCCCTCGGCATCAAAAGACTACTGGAATACGGCGACTCATTAGTCATCATAAACCAAGTCAATAACGAATGGGATCGAAACAAGCATAACATGGACGCTTACTGCAAAGAGGTCCGCAAACTAGAAAACAAGTTCTCAGGCTTGGAATTTCATCATATTGTCCACGACAACAACATAGCCGCTGACGTACTATCAAAAATGGGCTCAACTCGTGCAGAAGTTCCAGCAGGAATTTTTGTTCACGAACTCCACAAACCATCCATACCAGAACAAGTGACACCACCGGTGATCAAGACTACAGAAGTTACTCGAGAAATAATGATGATAGAAGTTGACATGAGGACACCCTTCATCAACTACATCAAAGGTCATAAATTACCATCTGACAAAAATCAAGCTGAACAAATTTCCCGAGGAGGAAAAAACTACGTTCTAGTCGGAGACAAGCTCTACAGGAAAAGTGCATCATCAGGAGTACTCATGAAGTGTGTCACCCAAGAAGACGGTCAAGAAATCTTAGAAGAAATTCACAAGGGAATCTGTGGCAATCACGCATCCTCACGAACG
This sequence comes from Setaria italica, assembly GCF_000263155.2. Classification (NCBI taxonomy): domain Eukaryota; kingdom Viridiplantae; phylum Streptophyta; class Magnoliopsida; order Poales; family Poaceae; genus Setaria; species Setaria italica. The sequence goes on along the minus strand of NC_028456.1, from coordinate 7,938,187 downwards.
ATAGTAGGCAAGGCTTTCCGAGCAGGCTTCTACTGGCCCATGGCTTTGGCAGACGCAAAATAGTTAGTTCAAAAATGCCAAGGCTGCCAATTCTTCACTAAACAGCAACACGTCCCTGCCTACAAACTAGTCACAATACCCCCAACATGACCTTTCGCTTGATGGGGGCTGGACATGATAGGGCCATTGCCAACTGTGCCAGGAGGATTCAACCGAGTACTCGTGGCCATCGACAAATTCACAAAATGGATCGAGGTCAAACCAATCACTTGCCCTAAGGCAGACCGAGTCCTCGACTTCCTGGATGAAATCGTACACTGTTACGGTTTTCCAAACAGAATCATCACAGACCTGGGATCCAACTTCAACAATCATGACTTATGGGAGTACTGCGAGAATAGTGGAATTGATGTCCGCTATGTCTCAGTTGCTCACCCACGAGCAAATGGACAAGTTGAGCGTGCTAACGGCATGATACTCGAAGCTCTCAAGAAAAGACTACATGACATTGGCAATACAAAAGGAGGCAAATGGCTTAAGGAATTACCTAATGCTTTGTGGGGACTACGAACCCAACCATGCAAGACTACTGGGCTCTCCCCCTATTTCCTAGTATATGGCTCAGAAGCTATACTACCCGCAGACGTCATGTGGCAATCTCCTTCAGTCGAGCAATACGATGAAGAAATCGCAGAAGAAACAAGACGCACGGATCTAGACAGTCTAGAAGAAACAAGATGCACAGCATTAGTTTAATCAGCCAGATACCTCGACGGGTTAAGATGATACCACGACTGCAATGTTAAAGAATGGTCCTTCAACTTAGGCGACATGGTCCTCAAATGAATTCAAGACACATCAGGGTTGCATAAACTCAATTCACCATGGGAAGGTCCCTACATCGTATCCAAGGTCACAGAACCCGGATCTTACAGACTACAAGAACTTTCAGGAGAACAAGTACCAAACTCTTGGAATATAGAACATCTCTGTCGCTACTACCCGTAGTAGACAAAAGTACTCGAGCCTTCACCTCAAGCAGAAACTCATTACTCGGAGACAACAGCTCGACTACCAACTACAAAATACCCTACTCTTGACACAAGACTATCAACTCAGTAGGCATTTCAGCCTTGGTACAACACTTTAAAAGGGTAAAAGCAAATTTTTTACTCAAGTCTGACTCAAGTTGAAGGTTACATATTAGTAAAGGTACTCAAAATACAATACAAAAGGACTACAAGCAATTGCCTACTGGCGGTCTGCATTTAAGCTTCAGGCTTTTACAATATCACAAGGCCACTCAAGTCTGCCAACTACAAAGGGAAGGACCCGCACGCAAGGAAGCTGCACAAAAATGCAGCCATATCTTGGTCCTCCTCCCAAACAACACAAGGAACTCCTGCATCGCCGCCACTTCGACAGCGGCAACGATGAATCCCGCGTGCTGCTTAAAGAAGGAAACAAGGTTGCTCTTTTGCTAGCCTTGTCGAACCATCCCACACTGTGGCTACACCTCCACCTCTAAGAGAGCCGGATAAAGACCGTGGCCCTCATCACCCATCACCCGAGAGCTCCAGTGCGTACCTGGCTGGATCACGAGCTGCAAGATGAGGCGCGCGATGAAACCTCCTACGAGGATTCTGCGGCTATCCCTATCAGTGCTAGAGCCTATGGAGGGAAGGTGGTTCTAACCTACGAGGAATCTTCTAGCACTTGAGTACTCTTTGAAGGCTCTCTACACTCAAACAACAGCAACCAAAGGCAATCCATCGCTACTCAAAGCCTGATCCCGATCGACCTCCATGGTAGTCTATTTATAGCCAAGCGCCTCAACTACCAACCACTCGGGAGTTACTATTCGCTCATGACTGATGAGTCAGGATGCTCTCTAAGCATTCATGCTGCAAAAGACAACAGAGCATAGTACACCCGTGCACCCCCCATCAGAGAGTAAAAGGCAGAGTACTCGACAACAGCGCGACTACTCAAACTCAACACTCGAAACTACTCCAAATAACAAAGGATGGACAAGTATTCATTCTCAAACAAAAAATTGTTTCAAGTACTCGGAAGCTTACAAGAGTACAAAGCCTAAGGCTCCTCCAAAGATACAAATTCAAACATCTTCAAAGCAATTGGCTCAGCCTCCTCGAGTATTGCGCATAAGCTTCCTCCGTACAGTTGCGAGCAACGCCGTCACCAGCCGCCGTCAAATCCGCTCTCGGGTAATACGACTTGACCACAACAAGGACTTGTTTACATACAGCCTTGCAGAGGCCAGCCACCTTACCCGGAGCAGCCTTCAAGCGCTCGACTAGTGAACGAGGTCCTGCGTCCTCTTCAAGAGAAGCAATGGCATTTACTAAGTCCTGAGCGGCATCAGTCAACTCTTGAAGATCGCCTCGAAGTCTTCCTATGGTTTGGCCATGATCCCTACAGGCTACCATGGCCATAGCAAGCATCACTCCATTCTAGTTCTTCCTGTCTTGCTGATGCTCGCAAGCAGCCTGCGCTTCAGCCAGCGAAGCACGAAGACGATTGGCCTCATCAGCTACTCGGTCATGCGCATTCTGCCAATCAAGGAGCTGGCTACTCGCAACAGCCTCCTTCCTCGAAGAATGAAAAATACTCACCCTGATACTTTTTATTCAAAGACTTATAGCGGCTCTCTAGTTTTTCTTGCAAAACTTTGTGATATGCCCGCTCAACGGCAAAGGACTTCGTAGCATCTTCATGAACTCCCAAGGATTCCGTAAGATGGGCGTAGTCCTGCTCCAATTGTTCATTTCATTCCTGAAGGGCCCGAGCATTCCTTTGAGTTATGTCATATAGATCCTGCAAATAAAAGCGAATCATCATGTTTTCAGCAAAAAATAGTCAGACAAAAGAAACAACACACCTGAAAGCTCTGCATAGCTCTCTGAAACTCTGACTCCGACGGAAGCCCGAGTACTGGACCTTGATCACACTTTGCAACATGAGGCTCTGGAGCTGTACCCAAGGCCGTACCTGAAATGACAAACATTAGTCAACACAAAACAACGAATACAATACCAGTATCTCGAGTACATACCTGGCGCAGTCACCTCTTTGGCCTTCGCCACATCAACCAGAGCCAGAACACCTCCAGTAGACGTAGACGAGGGTACTCACCAAAACCTGAAGCAACCGCAGGATCCTCCACCGAGCGGATCACTTCTTGAAGCATGGACATGGTGGCTCCAAGACGACTAGTATCAACCTCAGACATATCATCAACGGGCAAATCATCCAAGGGAGCAGAAAGAGTAGTCGAGGGACAAGACTCTATTCCTGCCTCCATAGGGATAGTATCCTCCGCATCCCTACATCAAAATACAAAGTCATCACACGACTTTCAAAAAGCTCGAAGATACATTACAAGAATCAAAAATGCACCTAGTTGATCGTGGCGGCAATCGCACACGCTTCTTCTCGACAACAGGCGACCAAGTACTCGGCACCACAGGAGCAGCTGAAGGTGCAGTTTTTTCACTAAGTCCTGCAAACACAGGGTCAAGACTACAATAGATTCAGACTAACAAAAATATTCGGAGAGAAAGCTCACCACTAGCGATCACATTGGATAATAAAGCGCCAGCAGCAAATACTGGCGATCCTCCCTTCGCACCATCCGAAACTCCAGCAGGCAAACCCAGAATTACCTGGTCAAGGGCCGACAACACGGTAGTTGACGGGGTCTGGACTGTTGACTCGAGGGCTACTCCAGCATCTGCTGGCGGCACCTCCGCTGGCATTTCTTTAATAGACGCAACATCAACATCTTTGGCGGCCGCGACTACCTGATCAGAAGTAGCCTCATCTCCACCAAGGGTCGCGTCGACAACCTTTTCAGACAAATAAAATCATCAAGAGACTACAGGATAAACTCTACCAGCTACCAATGAATACACGACTACATACTGTGGTACTCTATGACTTCTCAGGAGTCGAAGTCGAGGCAGATTTGGCAGCAGGCCTCTTGTTGAACACACACGTCAACAAGGAAGTAGCAATGGCTAAACTTTCAACAAAATAAAACCCAATCTGTTTGTAGTGGCTCTAATCCTTATTAATACCTAAGAGGATGACCAGGGGGGTCCTGGTGTCATACTCCAACCCTAGGACACATCCTTATTGGACTCGACTTGATACAAGGCCCATCGGGCCAAAATAAGGCGACGTAGCACGTTTGATAGAAAAATCGTTTGGTAGTAATTTGATCATTGCGGCTGCTTCAGGAAAGATATGGACATGAATCCCAATCCATGTGAAAATAGACTTTATAATAATTCCACAGAGTACTTGAACGCCCAAAACGGAGTCCGGATGAGGTCGTGGCAGCCATCGCAAGTTGGCACAGTGCTGCAGTCCGAATCCAGATCCAAAACATGTTGGATTTGATCTCTTTCTTTCTTTAGGCCAAAAGGGATGTGGTGGCTTGATGGAGGACATTGGGAATACTTGGACTTCACCCGCAATCAACTTCTTTGGTCCTCCATGCCTTCCATGTGTGTTTAACACTCTTTTTGATCCATGTATGTATTTCTAAAAATGACAATGAACACACATCATGGCGCAACATCAATTCATCAAAGGTATCAAATACAATTATGACAAATAATTGTTTCATCTTTAAATCAAAAGTTGCCAATATTTGAGCAGGTGATGTTCTCATCATCGCCAACCTAATTTTTATGGTGAGGTGCATGACGAGGATGATGACGACACTAATGGTTTTGATGATGGTGCACGTGGCGCAGACCGTCTTTGTTGTAATCGTCAGGGTATGGGAGGTAATCATAATCATGGTAATAATGATCATTTTGCTAAAACAAAGTTTACCATGATTCTTTTTGTTGGTAATGTTGATCCAGAGACATACTTAGATTGGGAACCTACTGTTGAACAAAAGTTTAATTCTCATTTAGTCTCTGCTGAGCATACAGTTAGGCCCTATTTGGCATGGCTCCAACTCCGGGTAGAGCTGCTCCACTCCAGAACTCCACATGGAGTCAGCTCCGCTCCAAAACTCCAGAACTAAAATGGGGTGTTTGGCTAGATGGGTGCTCTCAGCTCCAAAAAAGATCGATTTCTGAGTGAATTGCCATTGTTGCCCGCCAATTAAGACCCCACTTGTCATCCTCTCTATCGCATCTTCTTCTTCCCCTAGATAGCTTTTGCAGTCGGGGCAAGACGGGTGGCAGGGCTGGGCGACGACGGGGGTGCAGCTTGGGCGGCGGGCGGCGGGGTGGGCGGCAATGGGGGTGGCGCTGGGCGGGGAGCGGCGACGGGGGCAGCACGGGGCAACGACGAGGATGGGGCTTGGGTGGCGGGCGGTGATAGGCGGCGACGGGCGGCGGGGCTGGGCGGGCGACGGGGACAAGGCTTGGGTGGCGGGCGGCGACAGCGATGATGGGCGACGGGTGGCTTGGGTGAC